>NC_137600.1:0-356000 GCF_963210335.1 Falco punctatus | reverse complement strand
GGGGCTGGAGGGGCCCAGCTGCGCGTAGTGCTCGATGAAGTCGCCCAGGTAGTCGCGGAACTCGGCGGCCACCGCCATGGAGAGCGTGAGGCGGCTCTTGGAGCCGCCCGCCCCCACCTCGGCGATCTTGAGGAAGCGGCCTTGGCGTTCTGCTTCACGTCCAGGTAGAACCGCTTGTTCTGGATGTCCAGCCGCTTCGAGGCCAGCTCCTGCGTCTCCTGCTCCGGGCCCGCCCCGCCGCCGCCGGACCCCCCGCCGGACCCGGACCCGGCCCCGCCGCCGCCGCCGCGGGCGGTCGCGAACCCGCCGCTGCCGCTGCCGCTGCCGCCGCGCTCGCTGCCGCTGTCCCCGTCCGCCATCTTGTCCGCCCGCCCGCCCCGCGCCGGCCCTTCCGCGCGCGCCGCCCCGCTTCCGGCGCGCGGCCCCGCGCCCCGCCCCGCCCCTCTGCGACAGGGGTGACGTCACCGTCGCACTCCGCCGCGCGCGCCGTGGCCCGCCCGCCCCCCCCGCGTCACGTGGCCCGCCAGCCAGCCCCGCCCCCCGCGTCCCCGCGCGCCCTCTGCCACCAGTCCCGCCCCCCGCACGCTGGCGCCCTGACGCCACCGCGGCCACGCCCCCTCCTTGTCAGTGACGTCACCGGCCTCGCGTCACTGACGACGTCAGAAGCGCGGGAGAACCCGCGGCTTCCGGCACCCTCCCCCCCCTTCCCCCCCCCAAATCCCCCGGCACAAAGCCTGATGTGTGACGTCACGGCTGTCCAGCCTGTCATGTGATGTGACATCACCGCAGTTCAGCCTGATGTGTGACGTCACGGCTGTCCCGTCTGCTCTGGCGTGATGGCTCCCCAGCCTGCCGCGTGACGTGACACCACCGCGGCCTGGCCGGGCCTGTGACGTGACATCACGGCTCCTTGGCCAGCTCTGACGTCACGGCTGCCCAGTCTGCCACGTGCTGTGACATCACAGCTGCCCGGCCTGCCTGTCCCCAGGTGTCAGTCCGGGGGGCTCCAACCCCCCCAGGTGCCATGCGGGGGCAGCGCATTGGGCCAGCTGGGACCCCCAGGACCCCCCGCAGCCACCAGGCTGCGCCAGCCCTGCGGCCGGGGGTCCCAGCCCAGGGGGGGGGTGTGTCCGGCCACAGGGACAGGGACAGGGACGGGGGGGCAGTCTCCAGGCTGAGTCCCAGGGTCGCCCGCAGAACTGGGACCCCCATGCTGGGAGGGGGGAAATGTCAGGAGCTGGGGCCTGCGGGGCCTTGGCCCAGCACCATCCCCCACCCTGGCAGGACCCCCAGGGCTGGTGGCCCCTGACCCCCCCCCCCAGCACCACAGGGGTGGGACACAAGGAGCAGGGGCAGCCGGAGCTCAGACACCCCAGCGGCCTGTGTCCTGCTTTGCCCCCTCCCCAGGGGACAGCCCTGGGCAGGGGCGTGTGTATGTGTGTCACAGCCTGGACCAGCACCAGGGGGTCACCCTGGGGGGGGGGGGGGGGGGGGGGGGGGGGGCTGTGATCACCTTGGGTCTGGAGCCTCCCCCCCTCAAACAGCGGGACTCCCGAGGAACCCAGCAGTCGCCCCCCTCCCAGCACTCCCCAGGGCAGAGGAACTGCGAAGGTGCCCCCCACACCCCCTCCCCACTCGCCCCCCCAGCCGGCGTGTCGTCCCCCCGGCCCCCATGGGTACTGCCCCCCTCCCCCCGCCCTGGCACAGAGAGAGTCAGGGTGTCCACAGACAAACTCTTTATAGAGGGGGGGGCACAGGTAGCAGGGCAAGGTGGGGGCGGCTCAGCTCTGCCCAGCAGGTGCCCGGGGGGTGCTGGGGGGTGCCCGGCGCAGCCCCCCCACCCGGGGGGGTGCTCAGTGGGGCAGCTCGTGGGGGATCAGCTTGTAGTGGGCACCGCAGGAGGGGCAGCGCTGAGCCTCCCCCTTGTGCAGCCAGAACCAGATGACGCAGCTGTTGTCCTCTTCGCCTGGGGGCAGGAGGAAGAGGAGGGTGGGATTGGGGGGGGGGGGGCGGCGGCGGGGGGCGGCCAGAGGGGGCGGGGGGGGGGGGCACTTACAGACGCAGCCCACGATACGCTTGTTGGTGATGGAGGGGACGAGGTTGGGGTCCTCCTTGGTCCCCGCGTAGCGCTTCGGCCGGAACATGCTGTAGGGGTCCTGGGGGGGCGGGGGGTGAGCGGCGGGGCGCGCCCAGGCCCCGGCCCCCCCCTCACCGAGGACACGCGGGCCCTGGGAGGCCACCCCCGCCCCCCGCACTCACCAGGCCCTTGTTCATGGCCTCCAGCACCTTCCGCTCCAGCCCCGTGGCCTGCTCCTCATCGGTGGCCAGGCGGTCTGCGGGGCACCGCGGTCAGACCGGGCGGGCGCGGCGCGGCCCGGCCCGGCCCCGCCCCCACCCCCACCCCGTCTCCCCCGGTCCACCCCCCCTCGCTCACCGGGCACGGCGAGGTGGCGGGCGGGCGCGGCCCGGGCGGAGGCGGCGGGCAGCAGCCGCAGGGCCGCGCTCACCCGCATTAACCTTGAGGCCATGGCAGCAGCGGCGACAGCGGCTAACGGCGCTTCCGGCGGCGAAAGCGGAAGTGGTGGCGCGAAGGGGCGGGACGTGCGACTAAGCCACGCCCCTCAGGCGGGGGCGCGCCCCAAGCCCCGCCCCTAGCGTCGCCCCCCGCCCACTGTCGAGGGGGACCCCGCCCCTGGCAGCAGTCCCCGCCCCCTCGTGCGGCCCCAGGGGGCGCCGGGAGCTGGGGTCGGGGAACGCGGGGAGGGACACGCCGGGGGGACAGCGCAGCCCGAGGGGCCGGGGACAGTGTCCCCAGGGCCATGGGGCCAGGAGACCCCCGGGGAGACAGGCATGATGTCCCCTGGACCATGGGGACAGGACACCCCTGGGGGGACAGTGACGATGTCGCCTCAGGCCCTGCGGACAGGGCAGCTTTGAGGGGTCAGGGACACTCCCAGGGGGACAGCGACAATGCCCCCAGGGCCAGGGGGACAGGAGACCCCCGGGGGGATGGGGATGATGTCCCCTGGACCATGGGGACAGGACATCCCCGGGGGGACAGGGACAATGTTCCCCAAGCCTTGGGGACAGGAGACCCCTGGGGGGGACAGGGACACCCCCAGGGGATTAGGGACAGTGTCCCCCGGGCCACGGGGACAGGAGACCCCTGGGGGGACAGCAACAGTGTCCCCTGGGCCATGGGGACAGGGACACTCCCAGGGGGACACAGATGATGTCCCCCAGGCCATGGGGACAGGAGACACCTGGGGGGACCCGGACACCCCCAGGAGGACAGGGACAGTGTCGCCTGGGCCATGGGGACAGGGACCCCCCAGGGGGACAGGGACCATGTCCCTGCAGCCTTGGGGATAAGGCCACCGGGGACAGCCCCCCCCCGCCCCCCGGTGCTTACTCATCCCCACGCTGCTCCCCAGCCACCCGGCACTGACCGTGGGGGCGGGCAGGCAGCACCCCTGGGGCAAGAGGGGGGGGGCAAACCCACCTTCTTTCCCCCCAGTTTTAAGGCCCACGCAGGTTTGGGGACCCCCCCTCCCCCCTGTTTGGTAAAGGGCCACCCACGGGTGCTGGGGGGACGGTGGGCAGTGCCCCTTGGCACCTCTGGTCTCCTGCCTTCCAGGGTTGGGGGGGGTGGTGGGAATTAAAAATAAAAATTATAATAAAAAAAGATTAAACCCATTAAACCCGGACCCAGCGGTACCACCGGGGGGGGGGGGGGGGGCGGCGCGGGGGGGCGGCGGGCGCATGCCAAGGGGGGAGGGCAGGACGGACGACGCAGGCCGGCCCTGCTGCAGCCGCCCCAGCGCTCACCGGGACGGCACCTGCCCGCTGGCACCCTCACCCCCACCCCGGGGTGCCCCGCTTTTGGTGGGGGGGTGGGGGGGGTGACACAGGATACCCCAACGCCGGTTCCCCCCCCCCTCAAAAAAAAAAAAAAAAAAAAAGAAAAAAACCCCAAAAACCAGCCATGGGGATCCAGGGCATGGAGCTGTGTGCCGTGGCCGTGGTCATCATCCTCTTCATCGCCGTCCTCAAGCAGTTCGGCATCCTGGAGCCCATCTCCGTGGAAGGTAAACCCCCCCCCCCCCCCAGTTAATTTTAATTAATTAATTTATTTTCAGCCCCCCCCCTGCATCTCGGGGCACCCCCAGCCTTTCCCCTCCAGGTTAAAAGACCTGTTGGGCCCGTAAATGGTCACCGTGGGGTAAAACCTGCAGGTTTGGGCCCCCCACCCTGCCGGAAGGTTTGGGGGTGAAGGCTGGGGGGTGGGGGGCACGGGGGGAGCCGGCAGCCCCCTACCCCGGCCCCCACACTTGCCGCGTCATGGCCCAGCCTTGCTCTGACCTTCCCCGAGGGGTTGGGCTGACTCTGCCCCCCCCCCCCAAACACCCAGCCCAAGGGACGCGGGCCCCCCAGAGCCCTCCTGAGGGGCCATGCTGGGGGCCTCCACACCCCCATTAACCCCTGAGACAGGACAGCGGGGACCCCCAGCGCACCGTGAGCCCCCAACCTCCCCGAGATGGGCAGCGGGGGCCTCCGAGCTCGCGTTAACCCCCAGACCCTCCAGAGGTGGGGTGCTGGCAGTCCCCAAGCCCACATCGACCCCCAGAGATGGGACACCAGGGCCCCCCAATCCCCCCCCAACCCCAAAACGCCCCCAAGTTGTGACACTGGGGACCCTAATCCCCCCCCAACCCTCCAGATCCCCCTGAGATGGGGGGCTGAGCCCCCCGGCCCCCACCCCACCCCAGCTGGGTGGGAGGGGCTCGGCACCACCCTCTCACACCCCGGCAAACCTGGCTCGGCAGGGCACGGGGGGGTCACCCCCCAACAGCAGCACCCTGGGGGATCCCAGGCTTTTCCGGGGTGTCCCTACTGATGCGGCACAGCGGAGCCTTTACCCAGCCCCAGCCCAGTTTTCCCAGCCCAAAGTTCCCGATATCCCTGGCTCGGCGCTGAACGGGTCCACGGGGGCTTCCCAACCTGGAATTATTAATGAGCCATCATTTATTAATTACCTTCCGCCAGGCCGGGTGCGGACGGGCGGGAGCATTAGCAGGGTCGGGGTGAGAGGCGGCTCCGGGATGCTCCGTGCCCCAGGAATGTGCTGCCAGAGGCGGACACGGGTTCGGTGGCGGCTGGGGATACCCTCCGGGTCGGCTGGCTTCTCCCTCGGGATGTTACACCTGGAGCTCCCCAGTTTTCCTCCTGGCACAAGGGGAATTTGGGGGCTGCCACCGGGTTGGGGGGGTTGGTTTTAAGCAGGGCAGGATCCGGGTGGGAAGCAGCATGGGATGAGGCGGGAACCCATGGGGGTCTTTGCCGGTGTCTCCTGGCAGACAGCGGCGATGCCGAGCTGGAGCTCTCGGCTGTACGGCACCAGCCCGAGGGGCTGGAGCAGCTGCTGGCACGGACCAAGTTCACCAAGAAGGAGCTGCAATCCCTTTACCGCGGCTTCAAGAACGTGAGTGCTGGGGGGGCCCTCACCCCCCCCACCGCCAGGGCTGGGGGTGGATTTTGGTGGAGCTGGGGTTCACCGGGTGCTCACTCTCCTCCCCAGGAGTGTCCCAGTGGCCTCGTGGACGAGGAGACCTTCAAGCTCATCTACTCGCAGTTCTTCCCCCAAGGCGGTGAGTCGGGGGGACTCCCAAGGCCGGAGTGAGGGGTCCGGATGTGCCAGCGGGGGGGCTGCATCCAGAGAAAATGCCAAATCCTGATCTGGGCGCGTGCCAGGGGTGGGGCGGATCTTCACCAGCTCTCACCTTCCTCCCCTCGCAGATGCCAGCACCTATGCGCATTTCTTGTTCGACGCCTTCGACTCCGACCACAACGGGGTTCTCTGCTTCCAGGTGAGCATCCTGGCACCGCTTCCACGCCCGGCTCCTCGCCGGGAAAAGCCATGCTGGTGCTGCGCTCCTCGAGCCGCGGCCGGCTGTAAGTGTGCCCAGCGGCGTGATTCATCAGATCTTCCTCCTCGCCCGCGTGCAGTTGGGGATAAAAGCTCAGCGCAGCAGCGACGGCCAAACCCTTTGGTCTCCTCGACGGCGGGAGCCTGTGCCAGGAGAGTTCCAGGCACTGCGGCAGGGGTGGCTGGCAGGGGGGCCAGCACCGTTTTTTACCATGGCGATTAAAAATAGCTATGAGCGAGAATAGAAACGGGATCAATAGGAAAAAAATCCCCCGGGCGTCCCACGATCGATGGCAGTGCCGCGGCACCGGTGGAGGGGGGCGAATGGCTGAGCCAGGCGGGACACGGGTCCGTCCCCCAGGTCTGAGTGCGCCGGCGGTGCCCGTGGCTCAGCCCCGCTCACAGCTGTGGTTCCTCTGGCAGGATTTTGTCGTCGGCCTCTCTGTCTTGCTGCGGGGGACGGTGCACCAGAAGCTGAAGTGGGCTTTCAACCTCTACGATATTAATAAAGATGGCTACATCACCAAGGAGGTGACGGGGGGAGCAGGAGGACAACAGCTAGGGGGGGTGGGTAGGGTGGGAGCATTGCAGGGGATACCCAGAGGGGGATGGCGACGATGGAAACAGGTGCTGGGGGGCAAAGGTACCCTTGTTCAGAAGGTTCCCGTCACCCTGACTCCACCTCTGTCCCACCCCAGGAAATGCTGGAGATCATGAAGTCCATCTACGACATGATGGGGCGCTGCACCCACCCCACCCTGAGGGACAGTGCACCTGCCGAGCACGTGGAGCTGTTCTTTCAGGTGAGACTGTCCCACCTTGTCCCCTCCTGGCAGCCACCAAACCCCCCTGTGCATCACGGACTGGGGCTGTCCCCGCCGCTGGGGACAGAGATGTCCCCACTAAGCCCTTGCTGTTCTCTTGCAGAAGATGGACAGGAACGGTGACGGCGTGGTGACCTTTGAGGAGTTTCTGGAGACATGCCAGAAGGTGAGGAGCTCCGGGTGGGCTTCGGCATCACTGCCATCCTCCTCCTCCTCACTGCCAGGCCTCCGAGTCCGAGCCATAACCTTGTTCCTTGTCCTGTCCCAAAACAATGCGCTGGGGGCGTTGGGAGAGATGGGGGCCGACAACTGCGGTCACCCTGGGGCTGATGGGAGGAGGGGGACCAGGGGCTCTGACCTCTCCCTCCCACCCTGTCCAGGACAAGGACATCATGAGCTCCATGCAGATCTTCGAGAACGCAATCTAGAACCCTGGTCCACCTGCTCGGCCCCACCAGTGCCTCTGCCAGTGGCTGAGGGGAACCTTTTTCTACTATTTCAATCAAAACAAGAGGTTGAAAGAAAGAAGAAAATAATCCACCTGGCTCCTGGCACTCCAATTACAAGAGACGAGAAGAAATAAGGACAATGTTGCTGGCTTGTCCGCCTGAGCCCTCCCCAGCACGGCGCCTGGTGGTGCGGCCCCCCCAGCCAGACCCACTCTGGACGGCACAGCCCCCCCAGCAAGGATCCCTCTGCCCCAGGTGGAGGAGGTTACCTCACCGCAGCACAAACCCAGAGCCCTTCTCCCGGGATGTGACCCTCCAGGGGGAGGGTTTCTGTGCCGCAGCCACAACATGGCAGCTCTCGAAGGCCAACTGAGAGCACACAAACCTCCTCTCCCCTGCCACGCGTGGCTCAAGGGGACACACACAGTGACCAGAGGCCGCTCCCCACATTCCAGCGGTACTAGGAGAGAAGGTTGATTTTCTAAATAAAACAAATGGTGATGATTTAGGGATGAAACATGCCGCCCGGGGAGCTGAGGGGGAAGGACCAGCCAGGAGTCTGAGAGGGCAGCCCCGAGCCCCAGAGCGGCAGCAGGTACAGCCTCACTCAGCAAAGTGAGGAGGGCAGCCGGGAGGGCTCGCTGGGTTATTTCTGGCTTTTTTTTCTCCTCACAAAGGGGCTGGGGAGGCCAAGCCAGGCCTCAGCCAGGCCCCTGCCCCCCGGCCCGGCCCCTCCTTCGCAGCCGCCTGTTGCTCGTTCACTGACTGCGTGTTTCCATGAAATAAAAGTGAGAAACACCCGGCTCGGCGCGGCTCGCTCCCGGCCAGGGGCTCTGCCGGCCCCGGCCTCGGCGCCGTCATGGCGGCGCTGTCATGGCGGCGGGGCTCTGTCATGGCGGCGGCGCACGTATCCTAGCAACGCCGTTGTCCCGCCCCCCGGTAGCGGGAGGCGTGGCCGGACACCGCCGGCTCTCATTGGCGGCGCCCCCGGCGTGGCCGCGCCTTTGCCGCGCTCGCATTGGTCGGCCCGAGGGCGGGGCGGGGCCGCGGCACGGAGACCTTCACGGGGGTAGCGGGAGGTCGGCGCGTGCCGGGGCGGGAGTGGCTCGGCACGTGACGTAGGTGGCAGCGGGGATTCCCTGCGGCCCCCCGCGACCGGGGAATCCCCTGCCCGCCCCCCGGGATCGGCGGGCACCGGCGTCGGGCCGGACGGGACCGGGCGGGGGGTCCCCGGCGATCGGGGCTGTGCGGGGTCGGGGTGGGAGGGATCCCCGGGGGTCGGACTGTGCGGGGTCGGGGTCGGGATCCCCTGGGATAGGGTCTGAGCGGGTTCAGGGTGGGGAGGATCCCCGGGGATTGGGGCTGAGGGGGAACGGGGGAGGATCCCGGGGGGTCAGGCTGTGCAGGTCCGGGTGGGGGATTGGGCTGAGCAGGACCGGGGTAGGGGGGGGATCCCCCGGGGTCAGGGGGGTTTCTTGGGATCAGGCTGAGCAGGTACGGGGGGGAATATCCTCTGGAATAAGGCCTATGGGGGATCGAGGCAGGAAGGGATTCCCCAGGTCTGGGGTTATGCGGGATCAGGGGGACCCCTGGGATCAGGCTGCGTGAGATCAGGGTCGAGGGATATCCTCTGGGACTGGGACAGTGTAGGATCAGGGGAGATCTCCTGGGACTGGGCGGATCCTTGGGATCAGGACTGTGTGGAATTGGGGGGGAAGCCCCCGGGACTGGGGCTGTGCAGGAGCATGGGAGGGAATCCTCCAGGGATCTCACTATGCAGGACTGGGGAGATCCCACAGGATTGGAGTGGTGTGGAACTAGGGGAAGAGATCCCCTGGGACTGGGGTGATGTGGGATTGGAGGGATCCCTGAGATCAGAGCTGTGCCAGATTGCGGGGATCCCCCAGGACCTGGACTGTGTGGGATCAGGTGATCTGCTCCCCCTCCTCTGGTGAGCTGGGTGATCCAGCTGTCCCCTGGATCTGTCCCATGCTGGGGCCCATTCCCTGCCGTGGGAGGGTTTTGCTGCCATACTAGGGATCTGGTCTGTGCTGGGATCTGTTGCCCCGGGGAGAGATCCACTGTCCCCAGCCTTCCCTTGCTGGGGCCTGACGCTGTTTCCCCTCCCAACCTGTCCCATGCTGGGATCTGCCCCCCCCCCCCCCCCCCCCCCCCCCCCGGGAGATCTGCTCGGCCTGCGCAGGGGCCCCTGGTGCTGGGATCTCCCCTCTCTCCAGGATTGCTCCTGTGCTGGGATCTGCATCTTTCCCCTCCCCGAGGGCCTATGCAGGATGCGGCCCCTCCTCGCCCCGCTGCGGGGTGTCAGTCCCCAGGGACCCCCTGCGCCAGAGGGATCCAGCATTGGCCTGGGGGGGTCCCCAGCACCCCTGGGCGGTGGTGACAGCTGACACTGGGGTACAACCCGGGCAGGATCCCCAGGATCAGGCGGGGGATGCGGCTGCCGGGGGCCATGCGGCTGGTGCGGTTCCGGGGGCCCGGGGGCGGTGAGCCCCGGCTGGGGCTGGAGGAGGCGCCGGGGGGGGACCTGGTGGACCTGAGCACGGCCGAGCCGGCGCTGCCCCCGCTCCATGCGCGCCTTCCTCGAGCGTGGCCGGGGGGGCCTGGCCGCTGCCCGCAGGTGGGTGCCCCCACGCCCCGACACCCACCCGGTGGCTGGATCCGGCCCCGGTGCTGAGCCCCGGCCGCCCGCAGGGTGCTGGAGTCGGGCGGGCACCGGGTGCCGCGGGGCTCGGTGCGGCTGCTGGCGCCCGTGGGGGACCCCGAGAAGGTGATCTGCGTGGGGCTCAACTACCGCGACCACTGCCTGGAGCAGGGCGTCAGCGTCCCCAGGGAGCCCATCATCTTCAGCAAGTTCCCCAGCGCCATCGCCGGGCCCTTCGATGACATCGTGCACCCCCAGGAGAGCACGGTGAGTACCCCGGCCCCCCCGCGGGGCACGGCCCCCCTCCCTCCTCCCCAATTTCAGCACCCCGCTTTCTCCCCCAGGAGGTGGACTGGGAGGTGGAGCTGGCCGCTGTCATCGGGACCAAGGGGCGGCACATCGAGGTACCCCCCACCCCAGCGCCCACCTTGTTCAGGGGGTTGGTCAGCCCTGTCCCCCCCGGTTAAGTGGGTCCCCGTTGTGTCCCCACCCAAGGAGGCATCGGCGCTGGACCACGTCGTGGGCTACACGGTGGCCAACGACATCAGCGCCCGGGACTGGCAGATGCAGCGGAACGGGAGGCAGTGGCTGCTGGGGAAAACCTTCGACACCTTCTGTCCCCTGGGGCCAGCTCTTGTCACCAAGGAGGCGGTGGCAGGTGGGGACAGGGACTCATCCCCATCTGACGCAGGAGGCAGCGTGCACCCCTCTCCCCAAAAGCACCCCTGTCTTTCCCAAGGGGGGGGGGGGTCACAACAGCAAAGTTCCCATGGTGCTGTCTCCATGTGTGTCCCCCCCAGTGTGACATGTCCCCTCTGTCCCCACAGATGTCCACAACCTGAGCATCCGCTGCAGCGTCAACGGGCAGGTGATGCAGGACAGCAGCACGAGCCAGCTCATCTTCAGGCTGCCCAAGCTCATCGCCTGGGTCTCCCAGTAGGTGCTGGGGGGGGGCTGGTGGCACCGGCACCCCTCCCCAGGGCATCAGGGGGGCCACAACTGACACCTCCCGGCCTCCTCCCCACCAGGTTTGTCACACTGGTCCCTGGGGACATCTTGCTGACTGGAACCCCACCCGGCGTGGGGGTCTTTCGGAATCCCCCTGTGTTTCTTAAGGTGAGGGAAAGGCGGGGGGGCTTGAAATTGGGCAGGGGGGAACCTCAAAATCAGGCGGGGGGGGAGGGGGCTCAAAATCGGGCTGGGAGAGGCTCGAAATGGGGCTGAGGGGTGCTCCAAAGTGGGTGGCGGGGGGTGTGTGCCTCCAAATGGGGCTGGGGGTCCAGCGTGGGGCCATGAAGGCCCCCACCGGGGGGGGTGCGGTGGCGAGGGGGGGCTGCCCACCTCCCCGTGCCCCTTGCAGAGAGGAGACGAGGTGCGGTGCGAGATCGAGGAGCTGGGCACCATCTGCAACAGGGTGGTGTGAAGACAGAGACCCCCAGTGTCGTGTCCCCCAACTCCCCCCGCCCCCACCCCCCCGGGTTCAATAAATCCAGAGCCGGGTCCCATCCCTGCTCCCGGGTTTACTGGCGCGGCTACGGCTGGATGAACTGCTGGATGAAGGCTCCCAGCTTGGCGCGGCTGGTGCTGGAGTGGAAAGACTGGGCGAGGTGGAGCAAGGGTCCGGGGGGGCTGCGCACTGCCTCCAGCACCTGGGGAGGGGGGGAATGTCAGCGGGGGGGGGGGCAGCTTGAGGGTGGGGGTCCGGCGGAGTGCAGCCGTGCTTACCCCTATCTCCTTGAAGGTCTGCAGGGAGCTCAGCGCCAGGCTCCTGTCTAGATGCTCTGGAGGGAGAGAGATGCTGGAGGGAGCCCCCACATCCCACCCCACAGGCACCCGCAGCCCGGCTAACGGGGGGTGCTCACCCCAAAGCAGGGGGGCTGCCCCCATCTGTCCCTCGTATCCCACTCCCTGGGCACCCCAGTCCGTCCCCAGCATCCCACCCCCCGGGTACCTGCAGCCCAGCTAAGGGGGGTGCTGACCCCAGAGCAGGGGGGCTGCCCCCATCCATCCCCACATCCCACCCCTGGGCACCCACAGCGCGGCTGAGGGGGTGCTGACCCCAAAGCAGGGGGGGCTGCCCCTGTCCGTCCCCCGCATCCCACCCTCTGGGCACCTACAGCCTGGCTGAGGGGGGTGCTGACCCTAAACCTGGGGGGGTGCCCCCATCCGTCCCCCACCCCGACTCACCGAACCCCTTCTCCTCAGCCAGGAATTGCAGCAGCGCCTCCACGTAGGCTGCCTCTGGAATTGGGAGAGGGGGGGTCAAACCCCATCCCCCCCAGCGCCGGGGGAGGGGGCACAGCCCCTCACCGGCCTCCAAAGGGAGCTTCAGCTGTGCCTCAGTTTCCCCCAAAGCCAAGGCAGGGGGGGCTGGCATGGTTGGTTGCCCACCCCGGGGAGTCCTACCAGGCTGGGGCCAGCTGGGGTGGTCCAAGAAGGCCACGGCTGCGGCGAGGGTCCTCAGCGGGGGGCTCAGCAGGCGGCAGAGGAAGAGGAGGAAGCTGGGCGAGCCCTGGGGCTGGCTGAGCTGGGTGGGGGGAACCAGAGCTTGGCAAGACCCCCCCTCACCCCGCCACAGAGCAGCCGGGGCACAGCAGGGGGCACCCGGTACCTTGAAGCAGCGCTTGGGGACCACGCTGTCACCGTTGCTGTCACTGTCGCTGTCGGTGAAGTCCAGCGCGGCCCAGGACTGCCCCTGGCTGAGGGGCCGGGGGCCCGAGTCGCAGACCCAGCGCCCACCCTCCGGCTGCAGGGACAAGCCAGGTGCCACGTCACCTCTGAAGCCAACGGGCGTCCCAGCCCCCCACAGGGACCCCGGCCCCCCGGCCAGGACCAGAGAGCGCAGCGAGGGCTGAGCCACCCACCCCCCAGGTGTGAGCAGGGGGTCCCCACAGGGGCACCCACCCCCGGCATGAGGAGGGGGTCCCCGCAGAGCCACCCACCTCCTCAGCCTCCAGCAGCCCACACAGGAGGAGCTTGTCCACGATGTCCTGGCTCCAGCCATCCAGGGGCTGACAGGGCTGGGGGAGAGGGTGAAAGGGGTGGCAGGCAGCCAGACCCCCGCCGGCGGGGGTGACGGGCCGCTTCCACGCCACGGCAGAGCCACCCCGCGCCAGAAGCCCCACCTGGAGCCCCAGCAGGTTTGGGGGCAGCAGCCGGAGCAGCTCCTGGATCTTGTGAAGCAGCTCGTCCTCGCTCAGCACGACGCCGGCGGGGCCCGTGGCCGCCCCCAGGAAGGGCAGCATCTCCATCAGCGCGGCACGGATGGCGCAGGCTGCGGGGGAAGCGGCGTCACCGCCTGCCCCGGCACCACCGATCCCGGGTGTTGCCGATCCGCCGCGCCTCGCTCCTCACCTCCCGCTGCCTCGCTGGCGAAGACGGGCAGGATGGCGGCACTGTAGAGGCCCAGCTGGCCCGGGGCCTCCGCTGAGGCCTTGGGGACCACCAGGACATCCCCGATGGGGGACAGGCGGTAGAGGCGGAGGTGGGGTCCCAGCAGGCTGAGGCTGTGCTGCACCAGGTGCCGGAGCTGCCCCGAGAAGCCCGCGTCACGCCGGTGCAGCAGGGTCTCCTCCAGCAGCCAGGCAAAGTCCCGCATCAGCCGGGAGAGGAAGACGCCCTGGAGGAAGGGGAAGATGGAGTCTTGCCCCAAAGGAGGAGAAACCCAGACACCTCCCGCTCTCACCTCGCGGTGCTTGTGCAGCAGCAGCGCAGACGTGATCCCCACAGCCGTGACGGCAGAGCAGGCAACGCCATCTGCAAGGGGGGGAGAGGGGTTTGTGGGGGGGGAGAGGGGTTTGTGGGGGGGGGACCCCCCCGCCCCGAGCCCGAGGGGACAGACGGCCCCCCCCCCCAGCAGACCCCTCACCGCTCAGGCAGTGCAGGCCCAGCCTGGTCACCAGCATCTCCTCCTCTGCCTCCCAGCCGGTGGCCGCGGCGGGGCCGGGCCGCCAAACCTCCGCCGCCTTCCCGTCCGGCCGGCCGGGGCTGGAGAAAGCGGGATGAGAGGGGTGAGGGCGCGGGGCTGGGAGCAGCGTCGGGGGCGAGATGTTGCCGCGGGGCTCAGCTCCTGCTCACCACATCCCGAGGATGGTGGGCACCAGCGGCTCCTCCGGTGGCTTCCCCAGGCTGCTCTGCCTGGCCAGGTTTTGGGCCACAAACTCCTGGGAACAGGGAGAAACAAGCCCGTTGGTGCCTCGGCACCACCAAGCTGAACTGGTCCCTTATGTCCCCAGGCCCTCAGGGCTCACCTACCCCCCTGGAGGCAGCGGATCCACCAGCCACCCCAAACCCCGCAGCGGTTTGCGTAGCCGCCGGCACCACGGCCACAACCCCCCCGGGGCTGGGACGGGTCCAGCCGGGACCCCCGCTGCGGACCCTGCTGCCGTACCTGTAAGGAGAAGGGCTGGGCGAAGTCCACGCGGGCGCAGCCCAGGTGTCGGCGTAGGGCCCGGCACGCCGCCCACAGCAAAGCGCCGAGCCCGAGCGGCCGGGTGCCGCGCTGGGAGGAGAGGGGACCAGAGCGTTAACGGGGTGACAGAGGCAGGCACCCCGCCATTTGGGTGCTGCACCCACGCCCGCAGGACCTCTCACCGCTCCTCCCCAGTGCGAGCCGCCGGGGACCACGTCGTAGGCGATGCCCACGGGGACCAGGAGGATGTCGGGGACGGTGCCATCGCGCACGGCTCGGTACACCAGGGCCAGCCACTGCCGGGCAGCGGCCGAGAGGCACATGGTACCCGGGGGCTCCTCCAGGAAGATGAGCAGCGGCTGCCGGCTCCTCAGCACCTCTTCGACATACTGGTGGGGCAGACGGGCCAAGGCCGGGGGGTACTGGCAGCACCCTCGGGACGCACCAGAGCTGCTGGCACCCACCGCACAGCCAAAAGGCTCAGCCACCCGTGGCCGAGACACTCCTAGGCAGCTTTGCCAAGCGCTTTTGGAGCTCGGGGGGTGCATCATCCCTCCCACACCCCAGGCTGGACCTACCACGGCCAGGACGGCCCCTGGGAGCTCGGGGGGTGCATCATCCCTCCCACACCCCAGGCTGGACCTACCACGGCCAGGACGGCCCCTGGGAGCTCGGGGGGTGCATCATCCCTCCCAGCACCCCAGGCTGGATCTACCACGGCCAGGATGGTCCCTGGGAGCTCGGGGGGTGCATCATCCCTCCCAGCACCCCAGGCTGGACCTACCGCAGCCAGGACAGCCCCTGGGAGCTCTTCATCCCGGTCAATTGGCATCTGCTCCATCCTCGAGGGCAGGAAAATCCCTCCCAGGCGGCTGAGCAAGGCTCTGCGGGGGAAAGACGATGCCACGGGCACCCACCGTGCACGGGGCCACGGCACCCCAGTTCCCCACCACGGGCTGGGGGCTTCACGAGTGCTGCAACCGGTGCCTGCTGGGCCTTACCGGAGGCGAGGGCTGCAGACCCGGCCGCCCACCGTCACCCTGGGCACTCCCAGCCCCTGGGAGAAGAAAAGGAAGGACAGGAGCAGCCCGTCCAGCTGGGATTTGTGTGTTGAGAGGAAAACCAGCGGCACGCCAGGCTGCAAGGAAAGTGGCCAGGGCTCAGCACCCGGTGTGCCAGTGGTGAGGCCAAGCGCGGCTCGCCGGGCTTCCTACCATCCTGGCGGCCCTCAGCACCATCTCCAGCTGCCCTCGGTGGAGCTGCACACTGAGGAAGAGGCAGTTCAGGAGCTTGAGCAGAGCCCAGTTGCACAGTCTGCAGGAAAACGAGCAGGTGAGCAACCCTGCAGGGGCCGTGCCTGCCCCCAGCCCCACCGGAGACCGGACCCAGCCCACCCTTCCCTGCCTCAGTTTCCCCACCCAGACAGCAAAGGGGGCTGCATGAGACAGCTCAACGCCAAATCTCGCTTCTCAGCTCCCATAAAGCAAATAAACAGCTCTATTATAAATTAAGTTAAAACACTAAAGGCTGGATGTGACAAGACCACCCCCTTCTCCCCTAGCAACAAAAGCTGAAGTCAATTACCCCTCCATCTCCCAGTCCTCCCGCACACTGTTTACGGGAAGGATCCGAGGGCTTTTTATCCCCTGGGTAATTTCTTTCCTTTAAATACTTCAGACTGCTCAGAGGGTTCTTTTATTACAGCTCAATCAGACAAGCAATTAGGCTACAATGCAACCTCTAATTGCCAATTTCTCAATGAGGGGAGGAAAAAAGAAAAGAGGAGAGAGAGAAAGAGAAAGGAAAAGTTCTCTTTTTTTGCTTTGCTTAGATTTCCATCCTCCCAGGTTGTTTTTTTTTTTTTTCCCCCTCCCTCCCTTCTCCACTGCAGTGTCAGATTCCAGCTCCCTGGAAGGAATAGGGGGAAATATCCCCAGGGAGCTGCATGGGAAGCCAAGGGCTGCCTGCCCTGCTAGTGTTGCCCTGAGCTCTCTGCATGTGCATCCCCCCCAAGGGGTCCACGCACACACCCCACACCCCCCCCCCCCCCAAGGATGGCTCACGGCAGGAGGCACTAAGGCACCGCCGACAGGCCATCCAAAGGGGCTCAACACACAGAGTGAGGGAGCTGGAGCGGAGGAGAGAGACTGGGAATGCCCCAGCCAGGGACTGGGAGCCCTCCAAGAGGAGGTGGGAGATGCCTGCGAGGGGGGACCCGCACCCACAGCCCTCCCCGGAGAGGAAGCACAGACCTCAGCATGATGGGGGAGAGCGGGGCCTGGATTTCCGCCAGGATCTTGAGTATTTTCTCCTTCCACTGCTGGAGGGATGCGCCATCCCCTCTGGAGCCACGGGACCGGCCGGCAGCGACATCCTGCACCCTGCGGAGGGGACGGCGAGGGGACGGCGAGGAGGTGGGAGGCGCAAGGCAGAGCCAGGGGTTAACAAGCGTTTCTGTATTACAGTAATTACAGTGTGCTGGCTGCCAGCCTCCTGCTGTGTAATTAGCCGTAACGAGTTAGGTGACAGCTGCCTGGCAAGGCCATGTCCTCGGGTAAGGGGCGAGACCCAGAGAGCCCCAGGACCAGGGGGCAGAGCCGGTTCCCCACCGAACCGGGGTACGGGCTGCTTTTGGGGGGGGTGCTGAGCTCGGGGCGGGGAGCAGCCACAAAGCCCCTTCCTCGGGGTGAGCCTGTGGGGAGGCCACAGCAGCAGAGAGGAACCGGCACATTTCTTTCCACCGGGAGCAGATGAGCGCATCCCTTGCTCCAGCGGCCAAATGGGACCCCACGGGTCCGGGGGATGATGCTGCAGGACCCAGGTCCTGCAAGGGACGAAGACAACCGTGGAGAGCCCCCCCAGCCACTCCCACCTACCTCTGGCTGTGGCAGACCCTCTCCGGAAGGTCTCCCGGGGTGTCAGCCAGAACCTTCCAGTCCCAGACAGCCAGGAAACCGCAGACCCTTCGGACCAGCCAGCCCCGGTACCTGGGCAGGGAGACAGACAGCAGCTTAGAGGCTTTTCCAGGGTGCTCAGCCTCCCTCCAACCAGCTCTTTGCAAAAATTTGACATTTTTCTCCCCATTTTACAGCTGGGAAAATGGAGGCACCAACAGAAGGATGCTCTGGGCTGCCCCAGCCCTTGCAGCATCGCCCCTTGTGTGGGGAGGAAACCTGCAATGGCTAGAAATGCGCAGGGGATGCTGCAGAGGTCCCAGATCGGGGATTTTTCCAAATCTGACCCCAAACCAGAGCTGGGCAGCACCTGGCAGGGATGCAAGTGATCTCTGAGGTATCACAGAGCAGGTACAACCCAGGGAAAGGGCTGCAGGTGGCTGGAGAGGGACAGGGGCGCTTTAGACCTTTGTCTTTCCGCTGTGATCTCAACCACCCATCACCGGGCTCCTTTTAGCCATCCCGCAACTCCGGAGTTGCTGCAAGTGGGGATGAATTATTCAACGAGTTGGAAAGCTGGAGCTCAAATATTTCAAGCTGAATGGAGTATAATGACCCGATTTGGAAAAATACAGTGCAAAAATTGCTAAGCCACCAGGGACTGTTCTGCAAGGGGAGAGGAACCCAAGGAGTCCAGCACCTCCGGAACAAAAAATGTCAGGCGTTTGGCAAAGAAACGGCTCCTGGCTTCCACGTCAGCCGGCGGAAAAGGCTGGGTGACAGCAGCTGGAGGTCCGGGGTGAGGGCCCATGGGGAGGAAGAAAAGCAGGAGGGGTTGGGGCAGAGGCCACCCCGCCTCTCCCCAGGGGCTGGGGTCCAGGCACGCTCCAAGGGCTGCGTGAGCTTGTCCTTGTGCCGGCGCCAGAGAGGGGAACAAAAACACCCCCAGCCCCTCCCCCCCGCCAAGTTCTTCCCAACAGCATCAAGATACCGAGTTTTGTTTAAAAAAAGAAACAACCCCAAATCCTTGACTCTGGGGCTGACTTCTCCCAGCTCAAGGGTGACAGCAGCCGGAGGAACAGACCAAGCCCTCTCCCCTCTGCTCTGCACCCAGAGATGTGGCTTCCAGCCTTTCAAAATATAATTAACATAACTCCTTTTTGGACTAATTAGGGAGTAAGGATGATGGAGAGGCATCCTCACACTCCTGCGCAGCAGGGGAAGGGACTTCCATGGGGATTTGTATGAAATCTGGGGAAAATGTGGTTTGCCCAGCACGCTCCAGCACGCAGCTCGTCCCATCCTCACCGCGTGTCCTCCTCCGTCACCCGGATGGTGTCGCGGAAGCCGAGGGAGGAGAGCTGCGGGTGGTAGAATCCATCCTGGAAGGAGAACGTGGGGTCAGCCCCCCGGGCAGCGGCGGGTCTGCCCTAGAGATGGCTCTGGGAAACGCAGGGGGGTCAGCTATGCCTGCCCCCCTCCAGCCCCCAGCCCTCCCCAGGCGCACAAGACCCTTGGGATGGGCCTGGTGCCCTTCACCAGCATCCCAAGGTCCCAAACTCTTCCCAGGCAGCTCCGGGAAGCACAGAGCTCCCAGAGCCACGCTCCTACCCAGCTCCTCGGGGTGCAGGTCTGGCAGCAGCGCCTCAAGGGCGGGCGGCACTTGCCCAGGAAAGGGATGAAAATTTCCAGTTTCTGCCCCGATTCGCAGACGGAGGCTTTCATCTGGGGGGAGAGAGAACACGACACAAACCCTGGAAACCCCAACCGGTGGGCAACGCTCCCCAACACGCACGTGCTGCCGGGCAAAGCCGCGTTACCGGGGCAGATACAGCAAATCCATCTGGGGTCAAGGAGGGGCTGCAGCTGGTGTGTCCCCCTGAGGGGACGCTCCCCACCCAGGGGTCACCTACATTGACGCAGGTCCGGTGGGCTCAGCACCCAGGGAGCTCGGGCGGTGGGTCCCGCGCAGGGATGAGCCCGCAGAGACGTGGCCGGCACCGGGATGCGGGGCCTGGCTGGGGAGACCCGGGCAGGAAGGGGTCCGCGGAGCTGGGGGCACATGAGGGGTCTGGGCTCTCCCCGTCCCCATCCCACCTGCAGCAACTGGCAGCCCCCTCCACCACCACACCCAGCACCGTGGGGCAACACAGGATAGGGCCCGCAGGGTGCCAGGAGGGGGGCGCAGGGCAGGGACCCCCTCCGCAGCAGGGAAATGGATGGCTGCCAGCACAAACCGGGGGGGGGGGGGGGGCGGGGAACCCAACCGGGGGGGGACCCAACCCAGCAACCAACTCGCCAAAACCTCTTGGGAGAATCATTTATTCTCCGTAATCAAGCTCCGGTGCCGCTACAATTGACTTTTCCCTCCCACACCCCCCTCCCCCCGGCAAGGAGATGCCAACCTGCACCCCAACCCCCGCACAGCCCCCCCCCCGAGCTGCCTTCCCCGCCCCGCCCCCCCAGCAGACTGGGGGCACCTGGCATTGCCCCCCGGTGCTGAGAGAGGGGCTGCTTGTATGGGAGACGCCCCCCCCCCAGGTATCAGGGGCTTGTCAGTCACATCTGCCCCCTCCCTTCGCTGTGGGGTAGTTTTAAGAAATTTTATTCCCCCCAAAAAAAAGGGGGGTGTGGTGGAAACCAATTTGGTTTTAAAATGTTGCTGGGGGGGCACAGAGAAGTGAGGCTGGAGCAGAGGGAACCCCAGCGAGGGCTGGGAGCACTGGGGACCCCCCCAGCATGGCGCATGGGACCCCCCCCAGCATGACACCGCAGCTGGATTTACCAGGGGGTGCTCATGGTGTGGGGGGGCACAGGGACACCCCCCAGTGTGGGGGTCGGTGTGTCCCCCCCCATGCCCACCCCCAGGGAGTCACATACCTCCGGGATGGGCTGTCGCGGGTGGGGGGATGGTGCCCCGGCGTGGGGTAACCGGGGTGCTCGAGGGTCCTGGAAAAAAAGAAACGGGCAGAAAGGGCCGGGGGGGAAGGTTTCGGTCGCTGGGGGGGCTGCGGGCAGAGGACACCCCCCGGGCCCCACTTTATAGGGCGGAAGGGGGGGGGGGGGGGCGCAGGGACCCGCTCTCACCTGCCCCCGGCCCGGAGGGGGGGGGGGGGCGTCGGTCCCGGAGGAACGCGGCCGGGGGGGGATGGGGGCACGGCCCGGCTGCCCCCGGCCCCCCCCCCGGGACTTTTGCTCCCCCCGGGACCGGCCCCCCGTGGAGCTCTGCTCCCCCCGGGACGACCCCCACGCCAGCCCGTCCCCCAGGGGCCCCCCCGGACCTCAACCCCCCCTGGGAAGAGCCGTGACGCGGGGTCCAAACGGGCCGGATCTGCCTGACCCCCCCGCGGCCCCGCCCCCCCCGGCTGCCCCCCTCCCCCCCCGGAGCTGCTGGCCCGCCCCCGCGCAGCTGCGGGCTGCTGGGCCGTCCGCGCCTCGGGGCGGGAGGGGAGGCAGAAAAAGGGCCAAAAAAAAAGAAAATCGGCGAAAAAAGAAAAATGAGAAAAGAAGGGGAAAAAGGGGGGAAAAAGACCAGAAAAAAAGGAACAAAGACAAATGGGAAAAGAAGAGAAAAAAAGGGGGAAAAAAGACCAGAAATAAAGGAAAAAAGAAAAATGGGAAGAGAAGAGAAAAAAAGGGGGAAAAAAGACCAGAAAAGAAGAAAAATGGGGAAAGAAGAGAAAAAAGGGGTGGAATAAAGACAAGAAAAAAGAAAAAAAGAAGAAAAAAAATATGAGGAAAAAAGGGGAAAAAAAAGGCAGGAGGGCAGGCGGCCCCGGGGAAGGGGGCGAGGCCGGGGGGGGGCGCTGCTGCGGGGGGGCTTCAGGGTCCCCCCAACCCCGGCTCGTTCTGACCGCGCTCGGAGCGGAGCATCCCCGCACCCAGAGCCCCGCACGGGCCCCCCCACAGCCCCCCCATCCCTGCGGGGCCATGGTCCCCCCACAGCCCCCCCATCCCTGCGGGGCCATGGTCCCCCCACAGCCCCCCCATCCCTGCGGGGGCAGCCCCACGGCCCCCCCACAGGTCCATGATCAGCCCTATGAGCCCCCGCGGATGCTCCCAGCCCCATGCGCCCCACAGCCTCATGCCCGGCCCCATGGGACCCCCCCCAGCGCCGCCCCCCCGCCCCGGGCCGGGAGCGGGGCCAGGCTGGCGGGGGCCCAGCACCTCGGCCCGTTCGCACGACCCCTCCCACCCTGAGCATCCTCCCATGCCGAGGGGCCGGGGGGGCCGGGGGGGGCTGGGCTGGGAAAGGGCTGCCTGAGCGTTCATCCGCAGGGATGGGGGGATGGCCCGCGGGGGGGGCTGGCTCCGCCACTGCCCAGCTGTCCCCAGCCATGTCCCCTGGCCATGAGGTGGGGCACCATACACTGGTGGGGGTCATCATTCACTGGTGGGGGTCACCATGCACTGGTGGGTGTCATCACGCAGTGAGAGGGATCACAATATAGTGGTGTGGGTCACCGTGCACTGGTGGGGGTCATCATTCACTGGTGGGGGTCACCACACACTGGTGGGGGTCACCTCACCATGCGCTGGTAGAGGTCACCATGTACTAGTGGGGGTCACTATGCACTGGTAGGGGTCACCATATACTGGTGGGGGTCACCATGCACTGGTGGGGTTCACCATATACTGGTGTGAGTCACCACATACTGGTGGGGGTCACCATGCACTGGGGGGGGTGTCATGATATAGTGGCGTGGGTCAGTGTGCACTGGTGGGGGTCACCACATACTGGTGTGGGTCACCATGCCCTACTGGGGGTCACCATGCACTGGTGGAGTTCACCACCTACTGGTGGGGGTCACCATGTGCCGTCGTGAGTCACAACACAGCAGTGTGAGTCACGACACAGCAATGTGGGTCGCGATACACTGTCACAAACCACAACACAACCAGTGCGGGTCACAGTGCTCCACCGTGACTTGCAGTTACACCCGTGTGGGTCACAATACGTGGGTCACGGTACGGCGGTGCGGAACCCACTGGTGTGGGTCACAACCCACAAACCCCCTCCATGGGCCCTGCCACGTGTCACCCTCACCCTGGCTGGGCAGCACAACCCTATACAAGACACCCGTGAATCCCCACCCCTGGGGCGTCCCCTGCCACCAGGCTCTGTCCCCATGTCCCCATCCCCTGCTGGGTTGAACGTCCTCAGGGCCGGCAGCTGCCGAGATTTATCCTTTGGGGTTGTTTGGGGTTTCTCTATTTTTTTTTTTTAATTATTATTATTTATTCCTTCCCGGGCGCTGCCATAAATAACTGCCCCCTCCCAGACATCGTGTTCCCACTCCGCCAGCACGCATTCCTCCCGGCCGCGCTGCTGGCCGTCACGGGCCACGGCCCCTGTCCCCACGGTCCCCTGGGATGCGTGTGTGTGGGGTGACACAACACCCTGCCCCCCCCCCCTTGATAAAAAGTGACATTTTTTTCTTATTACAAAATATCTTTTATTGTTAAAAGGCTGCGGCAGCGCCTTGGGGTGGGGGCCCTGCCGGGATGCCACTGAGCTTGGGGACAGGGGTGGTGGCGCAGTGGCATGTGCCCCCACCCCAGGGAAATCTGGTGACAGAGAAGGCGGCAAGCAGGCAGGCGCCGGCAGCTGGCTGGGGACAGGGACCCATCATCACTTTGAGGGCTTCAACCCCACCCCCACCCCAAGGGATGCTCTGGGCGGCCAGTGCGACCAGGAGGAGGAGGAGGAGGGAGGGGGCAGCCGAAGCCCCTCACCAGGGTGTCGGGGCTCGGCAGCGGCAGAGCAGGCGGCGGAAAGCTTTGCGGAAGTCCTGGTTGAAGACGGTGTAGATGACGGGGTTGAGGGAGCTGTTGCAGTAACCGATCCAGAAGAAGAACTGGAAGACGCTGTCGGGGACCTTGCAGTGCTGGGGGCAGAGCGCGCCCAGGCTGTAGAGGAAGAAGAAGGGGAACCAGCAGAGGACAAAGACGCCGATGACCACGGCCAAGACGAAGGTGAAACGTTTCTCCCGGTTGACCTGAGTCTTCCTCCTCCAAGGGTTCAACGCTGGCGGCCGATGTGCCAACACCACCTGCCCTGTCCCGGTGGCCATGGTGTCCCTTGGGCGTCCTCCGGGCTGCGGGGATGTCCCTGCCCCGGGGCTAGAGGAGGCCAGGGGCTCCTCAGGGCTCAGCAGTGAGGTCCTGTCCGCCGGCGGGCAGGTCCCTGGGGGGTCTGCACCGGCTGGGAGGGTGACGCTCGGTGGCACTGATCCTGCTGGTTTGGTGCTGCTGGGGTGGGAGCGGTGGCGGCGCTTGGCGATCAGGTAGATGCGCAGGTAGACAAGGATCATGATGAGACATGGGGCGAAGAAGGAGCCGATGCTGGAGGAGAGGACGTACCAGGCCTCCTCGTTGAGCTTGCACTGCGGTCGCCCCCCTGCTGCAGCCTTCTTCTCCCCCTTGTAGACCAAGGGTGGGAGGGAGATGACGGCGGCGATGGTCCAGACGATGAGGATGCTGCACTTGATGCGTCGCGGCGTGCGCTTGGCATTGTACTCGATGGCACGGCTGACTGACCAGTAACGGTCCAGGCTGATGGCGCAGAGATGGACGATGGACGAGGTACAGAAGAGCACGTCCAGTGCCAGGTAGATCTCGCACCACGTCTTCTCGAAGTACCAGTAGCCCAGGAGCTCGTTGGCCAAGGAGAAGGGGATGATGAGGGTGGCCACCAAGATGTCGGCGGCCGCCAGCGACACCAAGAAGAGGTTCTGGGGCGCCCGCAGCAAGCGGCTGCTCAGCACTGCCATGATCACCAGCACGTTGCCCGTGATGGTGAAGAGCACCAGGAAGGTGATTGTGGCGGCGATGGCGGCGGTAGCCTGCACCGAGTAGCTGCCCTCGGGGCCCCCCATGGTCCCACCGGCTGCAGGGTCCGGCTGGTGGTGCTCAGCGGTGCCCCGGGGTGCGCGTGAATGAGGCGGTGGGGTGACAGGGGATGCCGGTATCACTTGCCATGCTGCCTGCGGGGCTGCCTGCTGCTCCCACCGCTGCCTGCGGGGCTGCCTGCCCTGCCTGCTGCTCCCACCCCTGCCTGCGGGGCTGCCTGCCCTGCCTGCTGCTCCCACCCCTGCCTGCGGGGCTGCCTGCCCTGCCTGCCCTGCCTGCCCTGCCTGCTGCTCCCGCCGCTGCCTGCGGGGCTGCCTGCCCTGCCTGCCCTGCCTGCCCTGCCTGCTGCTCCTACCGCTGCCTGCGGGGCTGCCTGCCCTGCCTGCTGCTCCCACCCCTGCCTGCGGGGCTGCCTGCCCTGCCTGCCCTGCCTGCCCTGCCTGCTGCTCCCGCCGCTGCCTGCGGGGCTGCCTGCCCTGCCTGCTGCTCCCGCCGCTGCCTGCGGGGCTGCCTGCCCTGCCTGCCCTGCCTGCCCTGCCTGCTGCTCCTACCGCTGCCTGCGGGGCTGCCTGCCCTGCCTGCCCTGCCTGCCCTGCCTGCCGCTCCCACCGCTGCCTGCCCTGCCTGCCGCTCCCACCGCTGCCTGCCCTGCCTGCCCTGCCTGCTGCTCCCACCGCTGCCGGCACCCCTGTGCTGTGCTGCTTGTACCTGCAGCCCTACCTGTGCCTGCCCTGCCCGCCCCCCCGGTGCTGCCTGTACCTCTGCCGCCCCCTGCCCGCCCCCGCCCCGCCTGCCCCTACCTCGCCCCGTCGGGTGCCGCCGCAGGTGCCGCCGGGCTCTGCGCTGCCGAGCGCCGCCTCCGCGGGGTTTTTAGCGGGCGCGGGGGGGAGCTGAGCCGCCGCCCCCGCCCCCGGGGCGGAACCGGGCGGCACCGGGGGGACACGCGGCCGCTGGCGGGGCCGGGCTCGTTCCTCAGCTCCCGCTGCCCCCAGCCCCCGCATCCCCCCAGCACCTGCACCCCCTTGGTACCTGCATCCCGCTGGTACCTGCACCCCCCCGGCACCCCCATCTCCCCCAGCACCTGCACACAATCCCCCGCCCCTACATCCCCCCTGGTAACTGCACCCCCCCTGGTAACTGCACCCCCACACGCAGCTCCCCAGCACCCACATCCCCGCTGGTACCTGCAGCTCCCTCCGGCACCCACATCCCCCCGGTACCCACCCCCCAGCACCTATGTCCTCCCCCGGTACCCAAACCCCTCCCCCAGCGCCCCCATGTCGTCCCCCCCAGCACCCCCCCCAGCCCCAGCACCCGGCAGTGGGAACGAGCCAGCAGCTCTCTTCACCCCTGGGGGCCCAAGGCCACACTCCCTCCCCCCCCCCCCCCCTCCGCCCCCCAAAACCACCCCTAAGGTGTTTTTCTTCCACTCACTCCAGCCCAGCTGCCCCCATCCCACCCTCCTCCCACCCCTCCAAACGATATACGCAGGAATTCAGGATTAAGACAGAAAAAACGTGGCACCAGGCTTCTTTTTGCCTTTTTTTTTGTTTTTTTTGGGTTTTTTTTTTTGTTTCCAGTTGGAAGCATTTCCCAGCCCCACCTCCGAGCACCTTCCCGGAGGGGTAACAGCACCAGGAGGCTGTCGGGGGGTGACGGGTGACACACCACTCGCTGCCAGCTCCTCACTTCTCATGCTTAAACACACTTTACCTCCACATTTGTTTCCTGGGGGCTTTTCCCCCACCCTTTGGAGGGCCACGACGCTGATGCTCCGCTGATGCTTTCAGAGCGTTTCTAAGCACCTGCTGACGTGAGGCACGGAGCAGCTGTCACTGCTCCCAGCCTGTCCCTGAGCCTCACCTGGGGCTGGGATGTGGATTTTGGGAAGGGGGGCACAGAGAGCTGGGAAGGGAGGGAGCATGTTGGGAAACCGCACCGCAGCCTCCGGGAACCTGCGGGCAAAAGTCCTGTCTGTC
Organism: Falco punctatus; assembly: GCF_963210335.1. Classification (NCBI taxonomy): domain Eukaryota; kingdom Metazoa; phylum Chordata; class Aves; order Falconiformes; family Falconidae; genus Falco; species Falco punctatus. The sequence continues at coordinate 330,003 of NC_137600.1, read as the reverse complement.
TCCTCTTCACAAGGTTTTCTGGACACCAAGCAGCTGCCCTCGCAGATGCAGGGAAGGATTTTCTTCTTCCCCCCCTCGGCAGCACCTCGCTGCAGGACAGAATCCGACGCTGGTTCCTCTCCTCCGGAGTGGTTTTCCCACGGCTGAGCCCTGAATTCAGCTCCTGGGTGCCCGACTGACCCTGTTTTGCCCTTCCCTGCTCCCGGGAGCAGCCTCCCCCCAGCAGAAACTCTCTCCCCTCACCCAGCTGCAGAAACCAGAAGCAAATGCAAGTCCAAAAGTCTATTTTACACCAAGAAAAGCACTTTCTCCCCTACTTTTAATAACTTATTTAAGTGCTGATGCACACAGTAACACCTTGGGGAAGTTCACTGGGACACCCCAAGCCCTGGGGCACAAGCTGGCCCCCCTGCCCCAGCAATGGGGCCGTGCTCGTGCTCCTACCCCACTGTCAACGCGTAATTAAGATGCCACAGCCTGACGTCGGGGGTTTTAAACCCTCCTAGGTGCTGTCAGAGCTGTGATTTGATTCAGGAGCCCTGTCACCGTGCTCCAGCTCTGCCTGGAGCATCACTAACTTCCCTGCTGGGGGTAAAGACAGCCAGGAGCACGGATTTGAGGCAGACAGACTATCCCAGCTCCCCGGCTGGTGGCCCATAAAATCCACCTGTTCTGCCACGTTTTCCCCCTTTGCTTTGGGAGGTTCCTGCCTGGGAAGTATCAAATCTTGCGGTTCGCTCCCACAGCGCTGAGCAATGCTGACACTGCAGCTGGGATGCTTGAGGGGCGAGATGGGGAAGGACCAGGCCACCCTCTTTGGGGGTTTAGGGCAAAAATCTACCCTCCGTGATGTCCCGGCTCCTGACTGCCCTCACTTTGGCCCAGACCCTGCTCTCACCATGCTCCTCAGGGCAGCGGCCACCTCTCATCACTCTCGACCTACGTGGCCCTTCCTGAGCCCCCTGACCAGAGGTGACAGCAGCCGGGCACCCTCCAAGAGCTGAGCCGTGAGTGGGGCTCCCTGCAGCATCTCCCTCCGTTTCAGATCAGTCTGGCTTCTCCTTCCAGCTCAACCTGCAGGTCGCAAATGCCTGTGAAGTTAATCTCCTCGCCAGCCCGGCTGCCATTGCCAGAGGTAGAAGCAGGGGACAGTTCCTGAAGGCCATCTGCTGCGGGGCTTTTGTTCACGTAGGCCTCCAGGGACTTTAGGAGCTGCTTCGGTTTCTTTTTGGTGGATAATTCCAGCTCTGGGGAGGTCAGAGGGAAAAAGCATGAGGACAAAGTCTGGACGGTGTCAGGGACGCAGCACGCTCCCGGGGTAAGGTTTTGACCCGTGTATCATTTCTGGTTTCCCCAACGTATGCCCCCGGGGGAAGGGCACAACTATGTTTTGCTCAGGATGAGGGAGCACAAAAAGCTTCTCACCAAACCCCTAGCTGAGCTCGGCATCCACCCGAGACCTCCCCCGGGAGGGAAAGCCCGGGGAGAGTGGGGGGAAGCATGAGCCCAACAGTGACAGCTGGACCCTGTTTTAAGAAGGAGCCATTAGCACCGCGCATCCGAGTGGCTCTGCTGACATCAGTCTCCTCTGGAGTAAATAACCCCGCTGCTTAATTTAGTGCGCCCTGTGAAAAGCACAGTCGCGACTCCGCTCGCTCCCTGTGCTACAAACAGGGCTTACGCAACCGCAGCATGCGACACGAGTGAGCCTGGGGAGCAAGACATGTCCCCACTTGTCACCCACCTCAAGCCACCATGACACAACAGCCCTCTGAACACGGTGGGTGCTTCCATGGGCGCCCAGCTTTAAGATTTGAGAGGCCAAATGGAGGGGAAACACCCCACAGGGCACTCTGATAGTTAAGGATCGTTGAAAATCTCAGTGTGAGGATTAAACGATGAATGGTTGGAGCTTTCTGTGTGCAACACCCCTGGGGCTGGGCTCGGCAGGACACTAACGTGCCGAGAACACACTGGGTTTGTCCTCTGGGCCCTGGGTTATTTGCCTCAGCTGGGAAAGGAGGGGAACAAACCCTTTAGGAGAAAGCCAGAGTCAGCAACAGTCTTGTGCTGCCACTTCCAGACGTGGTAGAGCTGCAGAAAGGCCGCCGTGTACATGTCGTTCAGCACGGCGATGACTTGCTGCCTGCGGTTGCACTCCCTGGAATAGGCGGAGAGGGGCTGAGCTGACGCAGCCGCTGCCCCGGCAGCTGGGGGAGCTGCCAGGGAGGGACCCCACTCAATGGGAACCAGCAGCGGGTGCTGTTTGAGACCCCAGCCCCACCACCCAGCCCGGCTGCAGAGCTCTGGACCTCACCTGGAGAGACGTTCCTCCCTCAGGGCCTGGATGACGATGCGGGTAATGTTCACAGACATGATGCAGAAGGGGAAATTCTGCAAGAGAACCAATGTTATTGGAGCTCAACTGGTAAAAGCCCTTCTTCTGGCGCACGGAGGTGCCCAGGCAACACCTCCAGCCCTTTTATACCGCACCCATGTGCCCCCAAACCTGTGGGACTGCGGCTGCAGGCAACAGATCCGTGTAGCAGGATATTAATACTATGGACACAGGTTTGAATGGATGCTGTGGGTCAAGCCAAGCTCATATCCGTGCTTAAACTCAACCACATCCGAGACTAAAATGCCAAGTTTAAGGAGGCAGGCTCCACTCACTCCCATTTCCACACCGCACTGCTCTCTGCCCACTTCTCCGGCCCTTTTAACCTGCACAAGTTCAGCTCCAAGTCAGGATGCCAGGAGCAAATCTCTGACCTCCACCAGGATGCTAAATCTCATTCCCAGCATAAAGCTAACACCTGGAGCTTGGCTCGAGCCTCTGCTGGGAGCTCCTCAGCTCTTTGGGGACCACCTTCCTCCACTTACCAGCACGAGGGGGATTAAGCAGCAAAAATCCCCACCAAGCCCTTACTCTGAAGGCGAGGTTTTTGTGCTTCCCTTTCCCTGAGCATTAGAAATTAACAGGTAAATACCACAGCAGGGAGCAAGCGTAGAAGGCAGAAGGACGTGCCTGGGTTTCGTGCTGGGATAGCTTGAAAATCTCTCGGGCCAGAGGCAGCGTCTGAGAGTCCATGACGAAGTACAGCATCTGCATCAAGCCCAGCATCCCTGTCCCTCGCAGGTCGGTCCCAGGATCTGCACCTGGAAGGGCAGGACACCCAGAGTCACCCGCTGCTCACCTCCACGCTTCCGCAGGCTGTTTATACCCTGGCACTGTGTTCCAAAAGCAAAGGAACCCCACTGATTCCCTTCAGGAATCATATCCCGAGGGAAGGCTTTCCAGGAATTTCCTTAACCAGAGCAGAAGAGGTGCTGTTGCCGCTTTCATGTGGGCAGTAACACGTCCTTGCCCTCCCACCCACGCACCCGTTCCCGTACCTTCTCTGGGAATTAGTAGCTTTAAGCTCTACCCACCCCAGGGTGTTTGGCTGGTAAAGTAACACTTAAGATCGGTTGTATACGCGACAGGATAGAGGAGCAGGAGCCGTCCCCCTCCTGTTGAGGGTTTTAGGCTTCATTAAAACCTGCCCTATTTAACTCCCAAGTCAACCAACCCGAAAACTCCTGCGAGGCTGCACGTGACAGCTTTAATCACGTTGTTTTTCTTACACAGGTGAGGCTGAAAGCAACCTGTGCCACAACCTTAGCGACAGAGCCCTGACCTGCGCCGCACTAATAAACCAGTCCTCCAGAGATGGCTCATTAGCCGCAGAGATCGCTTGCTAATGAAAAGCATCAATGACCCAGGCAAAGTGGTTATGCCAGCTACTTAAGCCCCTGCCAGCTGGACACGGGCAACCCTGGCAGCCGGTCTTGGTGTTATCTGGCCAGTCAGTCCAGATGTTGTACTGGTTGTGACAGCTGGCTGGGGCAGCAACAGATCTGCTACGAAAGCAGGGCCAGCCCTGGGGCCAGCTCTGTTTAATGTCTTTTATCGACAATCCAGGTGGGGGGATCGAGATCCGGGTGAGGGGGATCGATCATACCCTCCGTGCACTTGCAAGGTGACACCAAGCTGGGCAGCAGTGTTGATCTGAGGCTGTGCCTTGAATGCTGTGTTCAGTTTTGGGCCCCTCATTACAAAAAAACCCCAACAAAACCACACTGAGGTGCTGGAGTGTGGCCAAAGAAGGGCAGCGAAGCTGGCAAAGGGTCTAGGGAACAAGTCTTAGGTCCTTTCCAACTTAAATAACTATGATCTTTATGAGGAGTGACTGAGGGAACTGGAATATGATGAGAGGAAATGGCCTCAAGTTGCACCAGGGGAGATTTAGGTTGGAGACTAGAAAAAATTTCTTCACCAAAAGGGTTGTCAAGCACTGGAACAGGCTGCCCAGAGAGGTGGTGGAGTCACCAGTCCTGGAGGGATTTAAAAGCTGTGTAGACGTGGCACCTGGGGACATGGTTTAGTGGTGCCTTTGGTAGTACTGGGTTAACAGGTGGACTCGATGGTCCTAAAGGTCTTTTTCCAACCTCAAGAATTCTATGAAACGGCAGCAGGGACAGCGGCTGCATGAAGGGAGAATAAGAATCAAACCCCTTATACTGCCTCTGGCTCCCACCTCCAGAGGAATGAACGGTACCAGCACAATCTCTCCTGGCAAAGGTTCGCTCCAGGGGTCTCTCCCTCTGCCCTACCTTGAAAGCCCAGCTCTTCCCAGTGTGCCCCATAGCGCGGGCAGCCCAGCCTGGAGCGGGTTAGCTTCTTGTAAATGGTCTGCAGGATCCTCATGTGCACTCTCTCGTTATCATCCAAACCACCTGGCAGAGAGAAAACACCCCTCAACATCCCTGCCCTGCTGCCCTCCAGCAGCGGCACAGAGATGTGGTGGGGAAAGAAACCACCACCAGCTGCAGGGTAAAGCCAGAGCCTGGCTAGAAACTAAAACCTGCAGCTGAGAACAGCTTACAGTGACAAGGAGAACATCCCTGATGTGTTTATCCTGCTCCAGGGCAGAAGGGAAGGAGAGGAAAATATATTAGAGGTGCAAAAACATCAATAATACGACCATGTATTGTATGAGCACAGGGGTAAGGAGTAATTTCAGCATTGTGGTAAGTTTTGCCAGCCGAAGCAGTGCTGCCCAGGGAACCACGACCAAGAGTAAGCCACAGGCAAGGAGTTTCCACGTGCTCAGCATGTGAGATCCACCACAGGACAGACAGGAACAATGTGGACCATGCCAAGGTACCGCAAGGATTCACATCTCGTTCGCTTTGGTCAGGCAACGAGGAGCGAGAAGGGCTGCAGAGCCATGGAGCACCTGCCTGGTGCTGTGCCAAGGTGTACGCATGGAACGGCTGCTACTGTGTCACGATGGAAAGGGGTCAGGAGCTCCATCATTTCCCCAAAAGTGAGTATGCCCGCAGCAGGGGAGCAGGGGAGATGGAGAACACGTCCTTTGGGACAAGCAGTTGCCGTGGGATCAGCGGGCAGAGAGCCCCTACACCCCTGAGCCCCCCTCGAGTTCCTTCCCATGAAGCTCTCATGATAAAGGCGATGCCGGTTGGGCCAGCGGCCCGTGCTGGGGCAGAAGGGACACTCACACTGTGCCATGGCCAGAGCCAGCTCCCGCTCTCCCTGCAGCTGCGGCTGGAGTCGGGGAGGGCCGAAGAGGAAGCGAACCAGAGCAGCCAGGCCTTGCCTGCGTGCCGTCACCCGGACCTTCTTCTGTGGAGGAGAAAACACACAATGATGAGGACCGGTCCCCTGGGGAATTGAGCAGGAGAAAAACCAGCAGGTGAGCAGGGAGGGACGCGACCATGCAAAGCGCCAAGCTGAGGAAAGGCAGAATGGAAAGAGGGGAGCGCTGTGCTTCCCCGCCACGCTCCTCTCCTACTTACTAAAGCTACCCCCGAGAGAGGGCGAGAGCGCGGGGCCCTGCCCGTACCCTGCACTCGGAGAGGTCGGCTGTCTGGAAGTACTGCAGCGCTTCGTTGAAGGAGATCAGGGGTGCGGCACTGGCCAATGTTCCTCCCAGCCCTGCAGGGAGGCAGAGAACAGGGTTAGTCCCCCCAGCGCGAGCCCTGCCCCTCTGCTCCAGCTTTCCGGCACCAGAACAAGCTCTTGCTTCATGCCAGAGCGGCACTCCGGTGGGGGGAACTTGTTCCCAGCTTTTGGCACGGTAGGAGGGAGAAGACTTGGGGAACTGGGGGAAGGCAGCAAGTCTCCTGCCCCCTCCCTCTCCTTCCAGACGCCTGGCCCTTTCCTCAGCTCTCTCCCACCCCCAATAACACCCCCCAGCTGCACACCCACCCACTCTTGCTCTCTGGGACTCAGGTCCCTTCCCCTGCACAGACCTTTTCCATCCACCTTTGCAACAACCCCCTTATCCTCAGCACCAGCCGTACCTGACTGGCTCTCTTCCACAGCCTCCCATTCCTGCCGCGCTCGCCGCAGCTCCTCGCTGATCTCTGCCGGAGGAAAGGCACGCCGGAGATTAGAGCTGGCTGGGAGACCCGGGGCGGGGGGCTCGCTCCCTTCCCCCAGCGCTGCTCAGGACATCTTGGGGCAGGATCAACCCTTCTCTGAGGACACTGCCAGGTTTCTCCTCGGCAGGTTTGGGACAAAGTGAAGCAAAGGCTTTGCCTGTGAGACCCGCGCTGCTTCCCTTGGGCTCTTGTCAAGCTCTCCGGGCGATGCAGCCGCCAGGAGGTGGCGGGGTCGATACAACGGGAGCGCAGGAGATGCTTACCGGTGCCTGCGGGCTGCCCCGCGCCCTGCACCAGGGCCTGCAGCAGACCATTTTCTCTCAAAGCCGAGATCTAAGTGGGGAAAAGAGATGCAGCCGTCAGCCACCAGCACAGACCCACAAACCCAACCGCTCCCCCAGACCCCGGGCTCCTCCCTCAGGGCCCCGCTCCCGCACCGGGGCAGGGTGGGCACGCAGGCCCCTCTGGGCTCGTTTTTATTGCGTGACCAGCTCAGGTAGCGGAAAGATCTTTACGGGCACAAATGGAAACCGCCGCGCTGACGGCGGGGAGGCGCCGTCTGACACCGGGGGCGCTGCCCAGGCCGCGTCCCGGCGGCCCCCCCGCCCAGGCACCGCGAGGGCCGGACTCAGGCCTGACACGCACGGGGAGGGACTTGCCGGGCGGGGGGAAACGCCGCCGCTCCTCAGGCCGCGCCGAGCCGCCGCCGCCGCTCATGCCCTGCGGGGAAGAAGGCGGCCTGCCCGCTCGACGGGAGCCGCAGCGGAGCCTCAGGCGGCGGGGCCGGGCGGCCCCCCCGGGGCTCACGGGTCCCCCGGCCCCCCGCAGGCCCGAGGCCTCTCCTGGGACCCGGCTCCACCCGCGGCCAGCCCCGTCCGCTGACGCCCCCCGGCCCTCGCCGCCCCCTGACTCCGCGCCCACCGGAAGCGGCGAGGCCTACCCCGCGCCCCGCCCCGCCGTCGCGCAGTGCGCAGGCGTGGCCGCGCTGCATGCCGGGAGCGCGAGTGCGCCCCGGTACGGCCGGCAGCACCCGGCATGCACCGCGCGGGGCCGACGGCGGTGTGGGAGGGTCGGGCCGGGGGTAACGCGCCCGCCGGGGCCGGGGGTGCGGTGCGGGGCCGGGGACCGCTACCAGCCCTCGGTGCTGGGGCCCAAGGAAAGCTGCTGGCTCCCAGTGCTCGGTAACAGCTCCCAGTGCCCACCATCAACTCCTGGTGCCCCAGTGCCAGCTCCCAGCGTCACCTCCCAGTGGCTGATACCAGCTCCCAGTGCCAGCTCCCAGCTCCCAGCGTCACCTCCCAGTGGCAGCTCCCAGTGCATGGGACCAGCTCCCAGTGGCAGCCCCCAGTCCACCGTGCCAGCACCCAGTCCCCGATACCGCCTCCCAGTGCCAGCGCCCAGTGCCTGGTGCCCAGTACCGCTCCCAGTGTCATCTCCCAGTACTGCCTCCCAGTGTCAGCTCCCAGTGCCCATTACCGGCTCCCAGTATTCGGTACCAGCTCCCAGCTCTCAGTGTCACCTCCCAGTACCGGCTCCCAGTTCATGGGGCCAGCTCCCGGCGTCCAGTGCCAGCCCCCAGTGCCCGATACCGCCTCCCAGTGCCGGCTCCCAGTGCCTGTTACCCGGTACCAGCTCCCAGTGTCACCTCCCAGTGCCGGCTCCCGGTTCACGGGACCAGCCCCCGTTGCTAACCCCAAGTGCCCGATACCGCCGCCCAGTGCCCGGTGCCCCCCGCTGCCGGAGGGGCGGGTGCGGGGCCGGGGCCGGGCCGGAGAGGCGGGCCCAGGGCGGGGCTGTTCGAGGGGGCGGAGCTGCCCGGGGGCGGGGCTGCCCGGGGGGGCGGGGCTGCCCGGGGGGCGGGGCTGCCCGGGGGGCGGGGCTGCTGCTGGCCGCGGCGCCAGACGCGGGCAGCATGTGGCCGTACGCGCTGCTCTTCCTCGCTCTCCTGCTGCTGCTGCTGCTGCTGCTCGGGCTGTTCCTGTGGGGCGCGGGCAGCGGCCCCAGCCCCTTCGCCGCCGACACCCGCCGCCCCCCCGCCCCGCTCGTCACCGACAAGGCTGCGCGCAGGACCGTGCTCAAGCCAGGTACGGGGCTGTGCGCGCCCCCGCGGGACCGGGGACCGGCATCGCCCTCGGGTGCCCTCACCCCCCCGGGTGCCCTCAAGCCCCCCCGGGGTGCCCTCACCCCCCTGGCTGCCATCGCCCCTTGGATGCCCTCAAGACCCCCGGGCGCCCGTACCCCCCCGGCCGGCATCGCCCCCGGCCAGCATCACCCCCCGGGGTGACATCACCCCCCCCAGGATGGCATTGCCCCCTGGGGTGCTGTCACCCCCCCTTGCCCTCATATAGCATTAGTCCCGGGGTGACATGACCCCCACAGGGTGCCGCCACTCCCCCGGCTGGTGTCGCCTCCCAGGGTGCCCTCACCACCCCCGAGCCGGCATCATGCCCCAGGGTTTCATCACTCCTCAGGGTGCCATCGCTGCCCACCCGGCCAGCATCACTCCCCAGGCTGGCATTGCCCCCCAGGGTGCTATCACTGCCTCCCCCAGCCAGCGTTGCCCCTCAGGGTGCCATCACGCCCCCCTGCCAGTATCACCCACTGGGGCAGCATGACCCCCCCAAAGTGACATGTACCCCCAGCGTGGCATCACCCAGTGAGGTGGCATCACCCCTCCAGCACAACATCCCCCCGGCGAAGTTTTGGGGGTCACCCGCTGGGTACCACACACACCTGCAGGGGGGTGCCACATCCCACCGCTGAGGATGCTGCACCCCTCCCCCCCCCCCCCCCCCAGTTTTCTCAGCAGATAAAGTCCCCGAGGGGCTCGATGCCATCGTGGTGGGCAGCGGCATCGGGGGCCTGGCAGCTGCCGCGCTGCTGGCGAAAGTGGGCAAGCGGGTGCTGGTGCTGGAGCAGCACGGCAAGCTGGGGGGCTGCTGCCACACCTTCAGCGAGAAGGGCTTCGAGTTTGACACCGGTACGTTCCCTGCGGCATTTGGGGTCCCACATTCACCCCTGGCTCAAGGTGGGGGTGGGGTGGCTCAGCTGCAGGGTGGGTGAGGGACACTCATGGGGACCCAGGCTGGGTGCCCCCAGCACCCACCCTGGGTTACACAAGTGCTTTTATCCACACGAGCGATGCGGGAGCGCGCGCCCTCCCTCATCCCAAAACCCTCCCGCTGGAGGGTGGGGTGCGGCTGGTCACACCCCCCCCCCCCTGGCTGTAACCGGCACCTGGGACCCTTCCCCACGCCCAGCTCAGCCCCCGCAGAATTCCCCCCCCAGAATTCCCCATGCGGGGCCATCACCTCAGGGCACATCCCACCTGGCAAACGCCTTCCAGCAAGACAAAGTCCAGCCCCATCCAGCCCTCGAACCACACAGGATTAATTATTTACAACAATTTAGAAAGGAAAATTATCAGCATGTAACAGAATTTATAAAAGCTGCTTAAAAACATGACAGTGGGTGCTCGGTTTTCCCTTTGACCTAAAGCGGGAGTGGGTGTTTCCCAGTTTTTCCCTCTCCCTTCTGTACAGAGCCACTGGGGTGGGGCTGGAGGAATAAAAGAGAGTCCTGTGCCTCCCAGGAGTGTGATGAGGTAGAAAAAAATGGGGAAAAAAAACCCCAAACAAACGAAAAATATGTCTTCTAGGTATCCACTACGTGGGGCAGATGGAGGAGGGCTCCACCGTCCGCTTCCTGGTGGAGCAGCTGACGGAGGGGCAGCTGGAGTGGGCTCCGCTGCCAGCCCTCTACGACGCCGTGGTTCTGGGGGAGCCCAGCGGTGGCAGGACATACCGCATCTACGCAGGGAAGGAGGAATATTTCAAAGGCTTGAAGGAGCAGTTTCCTGGGGAGGCGGCCGCTATCGATGAGTTCCAGCGGCTGGTGAAGGTAGAGGGGGTTTTGGCTTCGCTATGGGGGTGGGATGGGGAGATTTTTTTGGCTCTGGTCCCTCTCTGCGGGGTCACGCAAAGAAGGAAAATTCCGCTCCCGCCCCCCCACCCAACACCCAACACCCAGATATTGGGCAATTGCAGAGAATAACAGCGTTGCACAACCCACCCCCACTCGGCCCCAAAAGTTCTGGGAAACACATAAAAAAAATCTCCTTTTTCTGCCTCAACCCCCCAGCATCACACCTGGAGCTTTAACCCTGCTCCCCAAGGATGCTCGTGGCCCCACGGGATGTGCTGGGACCCCCATGGGCCCCGACAACCCCCCTGGGTGCTGTGGGATGATGCTCCGGGACCTCCCAGCCAGTAGGGTGATTGCAATCCTTATCAAAATAGTGCTGAATTAACACTAATTATGCTCTGATACCTCGACCGCAGGGGAGCTTTTTGGGGGAGCGAGCACTGTCTGTGCCCGCTGCTCCCTGGGCTGCAGCGCTTCAGAGATGCTGCTGCCTCCCCACCAGCCCAGCAGTGGATTTAAGGGGAAAAGCTGCTTCTGAGCATCTTTGGAGCCCACCCTGGGGCTGCCCGCAGCCCCCCCAGCGGCGGATGCTCAGCACCAGCCTCCTCTCCCGCAGAGCGTCAGCCGAGGCACTGTGCTGCTGGGTGTCTTGAAGATGGTTCCATGGATGCTGGCCGCGCTGCTGTGCCGCTCGGGGCTGCTGCCGTGGCTCAGCCCCTTCTGCCAGCTGGCGTCCCGCAGCGTGAGGGACGTGGTGGATGGTCTCACCGCCAACCGTGAGCTCAGGGCTGTCTTCAGCTACATCTTCCCCACCTACGGTAGGTGGCCAGGAGGCTCCAGGGCACCATGGGGGTGAATTTAAACCCTTTAGAAAAAAGAAATATGCAAGAACCCCCTTTTTTCTTTGCTTTTGTAAGGGTGATGGCTGTTGCCGTGTGTGGGTGAGGGGTGCTGAGTGCATGGATGCTCTGCCACCATCCTTGCCCCCAAGCCAGCAGCTGGTTGTCCCCACGTTCCCGTTGCTCACCTTCATCTCTTTCCCTCTGCATCCTTTGGTTTCACGGCGTGGCTGCGTCACTCCTCTTACGCAAGGGAACATCCACCCACTCTTAACCTCATGCTGACACCCACCACCCTGGCCTCGCCACAACCCTTTCACCCTTCCCCTTCCCCTCCTCCTACCTTCCCCGGGGGTTTGCCCGTGGCCCTCAGTGACTCGGCCAGTTCGGTGGGTGCAGCCTGAGTTGCAAAAGAGCCACGAGGCCACCCCCCCCCCCTTGCTCCTCCAGGTACCCATGAACCATCGTTTCTCACCCGGATCCGTCCTTCCTCACGTCCATCACATCCAGCCGAGGATGGGGCGTTCCTCATCCTAAGAAACATTAGGATAAGCCACAAAACCACGATTTGGCACAAACTTGTCTTGCGCTGCCCCTTTTTGCAGGTGTGCTCCCCTCCAAGGCCAGCTTCTCCATGCACAGCATCCTGGTGAACCACTTCCTCAATGGCGCGTGGTACCCCAAAGGGGGGGCCGGGGAAATCGCCTTCCACACCATTGCCGTTATCCGGAAAGCTGGAGGCAACGTGCTGGGAAAGGCGCCGGTGCAGAGGATCCTGCTGGACTCCCAGGGCAAAGCTTGCGGTGAGTGCCGGCACGGGACGCGGCACACGTGGCTGCTCCCTGCCGTGGCGCTGCGTTCAACCAGAGCCATCCCTCCCCTCCTCGCCCTTCCCATCCAGGCGTCAGCGTCAAGAAGGGCCAAGATCTGGTGAACATCTTCGCTCCCGTTATCATCTCGGATGCCGGGATCTTCAACACCTACGAACGGCTCCTGCCAGCAGAGGCGCAGGCTTTGCCTGGTAAAACCACAGTGCTGGGTTTCATTGGGGTTACAGCCTTAATCCCCCTCCGAGCCACCTCCGAAAGCAGCTTTATAATTATTTCTTATCGTTTTTATGTCGCAGCATTCGAAATGCCATCCCTGGCCGTACGTTTCCTTGCAGGGCTTTTAATCAAGCCTAAATTAATTTACCAAAACTGGCCAGAGTTAGGAAAGCCTGGGCTTGCTGCTTGGTTTCCCTAAAACCCACAGTGTAGTGCCCCAAAACCTGTCAAAGTTGGTGAAATATCCACTTAAAGTTGGGTTTGGCGCTGCCACAAAATCTTCCTGCTGCTTTGGAAGGGGCACGGGTGGGGGGGAGGGGGGCACGGGTGGGGGGGAGGGGGGCACGGGTGGGAGGGAGCTTTCCAGGCAACAACATGGTCCTGGTCTAACTTCAATGTCTGCAGAGTAGAGATTTAAATCCAAGAAAGTCACTAAACCCAGGAAAAGCTCGAGCCAAAGCACTGAAGCGTTCCCTGCCTGCCTTAGAGCTGCCGTCCCACCCCTTGAGCACACACAAGGTCTTTCCAGATCAATCGGTTTTATAAGTCAACATGGGAGCAACGCAGATATAAGTGAGGCTGCTCCTAGGAGGAACCGCTTCTCTGTAGCTGAGGCTCCCAGAAAATACTGATTTTACCCTTCTTCCCTCCATATCGCAGAGATCCAGTCCCAGCTTCGTATGGTGACACACGGCGAAGGGGGCTTCACCGTCTTCGTGGGTCTTAACGGCTCGAGGGATGAGCTGGGGCTGGAGCCCACCAACTACTACATGTACCCAGGAAACGACCTGGATGAAATGTAGGTTTGGCTTCGCCTTAGACACGCTTTATTAAGCGTAAGGACATGAAATTCCTGGGTGGTGACTCGAAAAGCGCTCTTGGCAGATCCGGGCTGCGTGGGGATTTGGCCCTAAGGAGCATTCGGGGGCAAGTTTGCACTGAAACCCACCTCAGACCCTCGCATCTCTCCACAGAATGAATCGCTACTTGGCTTCTTCCAGAGAAGAAGCTGCCAAGAACATCCCTCTCCTGTTTGTCACCTGCCCATCAGCCAAGGACCCCACCTGGGAGATGAGGCACCCAGGTAAAGGCTGGAGCCCAGCCGCAAACACGAGTGGCTCCAAAGCTCTTCTTGCTGGGGTTCGGTGACTGCGAGCGAGGGGTTTCTCCTAAAACAGCTACAGCTAAAGCTGCTGGGCGGGTTGCTCGTGGAAAGTGGTCGTCAGGCTGATGGGCCGAAGGATTTCGGATCGCAAGGACCTGGGGATGTGCCAGGTGTTTGCCTGGGGAGGGCTGGGTTTGTGGCAGCGACGCGGTGGCATAAGGGCTGGCCGAGGGACAGCGGCCCCAGCCCTGTCCTGCTGCAGGTAAATCCACGCTGGCCATTGTGACCTTCGCCAAATACGAGTGGTTCGAGGAGTGGAAGGACAAGCAGGTCAATAAGCGGGGCGATGATTACGAGGATTTGAAGAAGACCTTTGTGGATGCCATCATGCAGACTGTCTTCAAGCTCTACCCTCGCGTCGAGGACAGGGTGAGGAGTCCCGGGGTTCACGGTTCCTCCAGCTCCTCTCTGGGGTTGTCTCCACCCAGCCCCATCCTGCAGTTGTCGGAGCTGGGTCTGGACATCAGGTCCAGCTGGGCAGCATGGCGCCAGCCCATCCCCGCTGCCTCCTGACTACGCATGGTCCCCGGTGGGGATGATGGTCCCCTAGACCACCCTGGGGCCAAACCTGGCCAGAACCACCACGCAAGGGGCTGCAAGGAAACCCCTCCCAGCCCCTACCCCACAAAAAGCTTTCTGGAGCACGAGATGCCCCGCACCGTCATGCTGAGCCCCTCCAGACCGCGTTGTCCCTGCAGATTGAGTACATCGCCGGTGGGACGCCCCTCACCAACCAGCACTACATCGCCAGCCCCAAGGGGGAATTCTACGGCTCTGAACACAGCATCGCCCGCCTGCAGGCTGAGGCCATCGCCGCCATCAGGGCGCAGACGGCCGTCCCCAACCTCTACCTGACAGGTACCACGGCCACCAGGCCAGACACCACGTCCTCACACCAGGCCACCACTGGGGCAGCAGGATATGGGGGGAGGAAACCTTCAGTCCTGCAATGAAATAAGGGGACAAACCGCTGCTGTGCCATGGGGTGACACGAGGGCCACTGGAGCACGTCCAAGTGGACTTGCACGGTTCCAGCGGGAGGAGGAAAGGGCTGTGCCTCCTCCAGCCGCCGGCCACCGTCTCCCCAGCCAACGCTGATTATTTAGCTGGGTATTTAGAGCAGGGTGAGGCCTTTTCCCTGCTGGGGAGAAGGAAGGTGTCAAATAGGGAGGGGTCTGTGTGTTCAAACCAAGCCCCAGGGGTGGCGTGGGGGCAGCTGGAAGGTGGATGGTGGCTGGGGATGAGGATGCCCAAAACAGCACTGATGGTCACTTGGGGATGGAGAGCATCAGCTGCTCGCGGGAGACCACGGCCACTGCCATCACTGCCTCCTGCTGTCTTCTCCAGGGCAGGATTTGTGCCTGGGCGGCTTCGTGGGAGCCCTGCAAGGAGCCCTCATCTGTGCCAGCGCCATCCTCAAGCGCAACCTGTACGTTGACCTGGCACGCCTGAAAAAGCGCACGCAGGCCACCAACAGCAAGAAGGAGGACTAATGCCTGTTTGTCCCACCGGCCAGGACCTCTGTTTCCCTCCCCAAGCACCTTATTTTCAGCTGTCGATCACCCACAGCACATCCTTCTCTAACGCAAAGCCAAAGGATTCCAGCCCAGGAAGATGCTGTTCCCGTTTCCAGCCAGCTTGCCTCGCACTCACCCACCTGGAGTTCACCTCCCCCCCCCCCTGCATCCACCACCAGCGAGTAAAAGCCAGCCCTGACCACCCGCCGGGAGGCAAACCCCCTTCTCCCAGCATAGGGGGGAGGGTCTCCCAGAGCTGCCATGTGCAGCAGTGGCCAGGAGGGAAGGCAAGGCAACCCAAAAAGACGGGCTGCACCAGAAGGCAAGACCCACCAGCTTCCACGAGCAACACCCACGGCTGCTTCAGCCCCACCAGTGTCTGAGAGCCGCATGAACCACTGGAAGAGCATCAGCCTCCAGTGGCAACCCCAGACCCATCAGGAGCGAGCCCCCACCGGGGATGCTTTCCCCCTTCCAGGTGGCAGCTTTCATGCCAAGTCGGGCTGATAAAGCTTCACGGGGCTGACAAGCGCCCCAGGACTGCTGAAGCTCCTGTGGGACGTGGCAGCACCAGGGTGGCAGAGGCAGCAGCACCACCCCGTGACGTTGCTGTGCCGCGGCTTGCCCAGGCAGCACCGGGCGGGTTTGGCAAAGCCCTGCCAGCCGCTGGACGGGCACTGGCTGCATTTCAGCGAGGGGAGATCAGGCCAGCCTAAGCCCCATCGCTGTTTTAACGAAGGCGCCTGGCGGAGGCTCACAGACACGGTCCTTCGGGAAGGAGCCGGCTCCTGCCTCCACGGGGCAGTGGAGCAAGCAGGTCCTTCTCACGTGCCAAGGCCAGGCATGAAGGGATTTAAGCCCTTTAATTTTAAAGCTCTTTAACAGAGCACTCGCTTGCCCTGTGGCGCTTTCCGCGTCATGCCTTGCTGCAGCACAGCGGCAGGATGGCGATGCAGCCCCCAGCCCCGCGATGCAGCCCCCAGCCCCGCGGCACCAATGGCGTTTCGGTGCTGCTCTACCCCCAGCATCGCCCAGCGGCGGGCGATGCTGCAAACACCCGCTCCTTCTGCAATCAAAACAAGTCTGCTGGGAAAAGCTCGGGAACACGATCAAAGTCCTCTCCAAAGGGGAAAGGAAGCACGTGAGATCAGAAATAAATAAAATAATAATAACCATCTTGTGATTTGCACCTTGTGATGTGGGATCAGCAGGGCGGGGGTTCGGGTGGCTCCCGCGGGCAGATTTTCGACACCAGGTTGGCAAGCTGAGGAAGGGAAGGAGTGCAGGGAAGTAGCCGAGACCCGTCCTTGTGAGCATGTTGCTGGGGACGTATCCTGCACCAGCACAAGACTGTTTTGGGGAGGAATAACCACAGAAATGCCACAAAGGGGTAACCCAATGAATAAAACCGGCTGGCAAGTGGCTCCTGCTCCCCGGGAGCAGGCAGGGGAGGCACAAGCAGCACTGCCCGAGAAGCCCGGCTGGGAGCTCGCGGGGAGGCTGGATGGGGCTGTTCTCCCCGCGGTCAGCGATGGGGAGCAGGGATTGCCGGGCTTTGGGGGAAACAAAGGCAGGGTGAGAAAGGCAGGGAGGGACTGCCTGGCTGCTTGGTGTCGCCTGCCAAGCAGGCATTTCCACCCCCCACCCCTCTCCAATGCCACCACCATCCCCTCGGAGAAAGCAATCCTTTCCCCCCCTCCTCACACAGCACCGTAAGCCCTGGGCTGGATGGTGCCAGCCCTGCCCTCTGGCAGCCAGCGGTGCCCACCAAAGCCAGGGACGAGCCCTGTCCCTGTCCCACCCCACGGCTCATGGCCGGGTGCCATCTCGCTCCCTCGGCAGGTAACAGGGCACCGCTCCTGCCTTGCCCTTGACAATTGGCCACGTTGGTGCTGAGTCAGCCGGCAGAGCAGGATATGCTCTCCTGGACTTCCTGAAGGAGCATCAGGGCTCACTCCTAGACAAGCCAGAGCTCCCTGCCTGCATGGTGCAGGGTTTGGAGACCACTTACCCCTCCGAGGGGACATCCCAGTATGTCCCAGCCAAGGCAAAGCCGGGCTCTCATCATCGTCAACAGCAATTTCTGCAGCAGTGACCATGATGTGGTGCTTGGGACCCGGAAAGGAGCCAAGAGAGAAGCGGAGAAGCTTTCTAGGATACTCTCACGGCTCAACTACAAGGTGAAGCTGGTGCACAACAAGACAGCCAAGGAGATAAATGACCTTTACCAGCAAGGTATGCATCCCCCTGCCAAACCCTAACCCCCTCCAAGCCCAGCTATCTCCCATTCCCTACCTCCTGGTCCAAGTATCCTCCAGGACACGCTGAGCTGAGGCACAAAGGCATCAGCGTGGCCGTGTCGTTGCAGAGCGCTGCTGCGAACATGGAGAGTACTTTGTGAGCATCATCTCCAGCCACGGAGAGGAGGGGGTCATATTCGGCTGTGACATGGAACCAGTTAAGCTGACCCAGGTTTTCCAGACTTTATCCTCAGAGAGGTGCCCGGTGCTCACCAAAATACCCAAAATCTTCTTTATCCAGGTAACACAGCCCCTGGATGATAACTTGATCCCCTTTTTGCTAAGTTCGTGCAGAATTAGACTGGCACAAGCACGAGGCTTAAGGCTGCTGCCAGGATAAATCTGTTCCCAATGGATTTCGGTACATCCATGTGGGAGCTTGGTCCTTTCTTGGCTGCTCAGCTTCCCACCAGAACCCTCCAACCTTCTTTTGTCCCGCTTTCACTGGTTTGGAAGCCTTGTGGCTCACTGCGAACAGTCCTCTCCCAGCCTGCCACCACCCATCCACATGTCCCTTCTTCAGGAACCAGCCTCGTTTTTTTCCCAGTGTCTCTGGACAGGAGTGTTTCTCCCAGTGGTTTGTACCCTCTGGACTACATGGGCTGAAACCAAGTTGTTTGCCGTGATAGTGACATTGCTGGGATCAAATATTCCTCCTGCACACCACCAGGATATAGATGACTCGTGAAAAGCTGCCCTCAGATCCCATCACCGTGAACATCGGGGCACAGCAAACCCCTGGGGTAGGGCTGGGTGGGAGAAGCCCAGATGGCAACTGGTGATGTAGTAGGGAAAAGAAATAAAGCCCAGGGCTGGTTCCCAAGCAGCAAAGCAGAGGGGACGTGAGCATGCCCTTGCTGGCCAGGAGCCCTGGAAGTACGCGTTAACTGCTCCGACAGGGAGGATTAGATCACTGAACAAACAAATAATTCAGGAACTGGACGGACACCAGCAGAGAGTGCGCGCTCAGCAAACGTTATGCAAGTATACAGATAGCTTTTCACCTGAAAGCAAGTCTAAATCGATTGTGGCATTTGTTTCCTGCTGGTAAAGGGCTTGGCTGCTCTTCAGGAAGCAGTGACAGCCGGGGACACCCCCAGGACAAGCCAGAAATCCCAGAGACTGGTCTGGACACCTCGACTGGTGGACAAAGCTTGCGCTTGAGCTGGTGGGTGCTCTCCTTGTAGAGCAAACACCGCAGGGCTGAGGGTGCCCAAGCCCAGGCTGGGAGAGAAGGGCTGCTTCCCCTTGGTATCACCACGGCTCAGGTCCCCGCGGCTCCCGGTGGCCTCTGCCTGCCCCTCCGGGCTGTTCCGAGCCGGGGTGTCGCAGCCCCTCTGCTCGCATCCCTGCAGGCCACATCCTGAGCAAGGATTCACCGCTGGCATTTGG
Source organism: Falco punctatus (assembly GCF_963210335.1). NCBI lineage: Eukaryota > Metazoa > Chordata > Aves > Falconiformes > Falconidae > Falco > Falco punctatus. The sequence goes on along the minus strand of NC_137600.1, from coordinate 311,370 downwards.
CGGGGAATTTCCACAGCGAGAGGGGACGGCAGGCTCCCCTCTCCCCTGATGCTGGGACGTGTCCGTTGCTGCCTTTGGTCTGGTCCCAACCAACATGTCACAGCAGAGGTGGCTCCAGGCAGGGGTGAAACGTGCCCCCAGAGCAGCCTCAGCAGTGCCAGTGCCTCCCCAGCACGAGCCCCACGCTCCATCTGGGCAAGGCAGAGCAAACCATCACGCAGAGCACAGGACCGTGCACGACCTGCGCTGCCCATGGGCTGCGCTCCCGGTGGCGTCTCTGCCAGCACTTTCCCAGTGGACTTGGGTTTCCAGGCGTATTTCTGGGTTCCATGTGCAGCATCGCATTTACCGCGGAGGGGAGGGGAAAACACAAAGAGAAGGGGAACCAGCCTCATAAGAAACCGGCAGGGAAGAGGGGAGGGAGCCCCATCTCCAGGCCTGTCGCAAGAGAGGCTCGGCAATGCTGAGCGGCGCCGGATGAGAAGGGAAGAGAACGGAGATGGGAGAGGAACGATGTGGGGCTGTAGGACTTGGGGAACAGGAGCTGGGAGGGGCTCTGCACCGTGGGGTGGCTTGCAGGCTTGACTTGGGGGGGGGCTATAGGTCCCCAGGGAGCCCCTAAAGAGCCCAGGAGCTTTCGGCTTGCCGGCCGGCAAAAGAGAGAGCAGAGCAGGGGGAAGCTCCCAGCAGCCGTTCTTGCCCACAGGCTTGCCGGGGAACAGAGTTTGACCGCGGGGTGGTAGTGGAGTGTGACAGCGGGAATCCTGCGCCACAGAGCAAGCCAGATTGCTTCTCAGCCTGCGTCTCCATCCCTCCCCAAACCGTCGTGATGTTCGCGTGCAGCCCAGGTAAGGGAGAGCCCCTGACAAGCCGACGCCGGCCTGTCGCAGGGCCACGGCACAGCCAACGCCGCTCTCCTTCCCTTACACCCCGCAGGGTACGTGGCCTTCGTCAATGCCTTCGGATCCATGTTCCTGCAGGCCCTGCTCAAGGTCCTGGAGGGAGAGGAACGTCACCTGGCCCTCAACCGCCTCATGACCCGCATCAACTGGGAGGTGGCGTTTTGCTGCCAGGCCAGGGGCACCTACCAGGGGTGCAAGGAGATGCCCTGCTTCATCACCAACCTGCTGCAGGAGGTCTTCCCCTTCTCAGCACCCATCGCAGAGGAGGCAGACGGTGTCTGAGAACTGCTGGCTCTGCAGAAAAGCCCGTGGGGCAAAGAGCTGCCAAGTCCCCTGTCACGCATGGAGAAAAAAGGACGAGTTACAAGAAAACCAACAGAAATCCCCTCTGCAAAGGGAATGGCTCAGCCTGGGATGTGCCAGAGCTCCCTGGGGGGAGGTTTTGTCAAGCCAAGTGCCGCTGGGGCAAATCCTGCTGCAGGACCTTCTGCACACGACTGTGCAGCGATACCCAGCGCCCTACAGCAGCACGCTGTGACCCCCACAGCTCCGGAGGGGACGTAAAACTGCTTCCCACCCCGATTTTCTTACACAAAAGAGCTCCCACCTTGCAAATGTAATCTCAACCATTTTGTTGGTTTTTTTTTTTTTTTTTTTTTTTAATAATCTAAACAAACCTTCACAGGCCATGGACTTCTGTTTTACGGAGACAAAGCTGATGTGTTTACTTGGCTGGTGCCCTACCCATAATGAAAATATTGCTGCCCTGCTGTAAGATCACCTCATGTTCCAGCTGTTCGTTCATGAGGCTGTTTAAGCTTTAAAGAAAAAATAAATATAGGTGGTCACCAGGACTTGCAGGTTGGTGGGTTAACTGAGGACCTGGAGCAGAGGTCAGGGAGTGGATCTGGCAAGATTTGCTCCAGATAGGTCTCTAAGTTCACAAAGGATCACTGGGTCTCTGCAAGCTTCCTTCTCCGGTGAGCAAGGGGAGAGGGGAAAAGCTCCAGTCAGATGCGAGTGGGTGGGATGGATGGGCCAGGACCATTCACGGACCTGACGTATTTGCCCAGGTTCCTCATCCCCTGTTGGCGTTTTGGTACCAAGAAAAAGCACAAAAGCCACGTTAATATAAAAACCTGCACAGGCTCCTGTGCTGAACGCACAGACATCCCCGGGCCACGAGATGGGGGACCAGTCCTCATACAGCCACAGGAGCAGGGAGGGGCTGCAGGGGCGAAGACCCCCACCAAGGCACGCCGAGTTTCGCCCTGCGCTCATGCATTAAGCCTGTGCCACCTCTGCCCCAAGGGCCTCCCAGATAAACCCTGCCCACACAGGTATTTCTCAGCGCAGCCCTGAGCAATTCAGCTCCACTAAGCAGAGCCCAGCCCAGGTGGTAGATAATTTTGGTTTCATTTGGCACTTTTTCAACTCCTGGACTTCAACTTACAGGTAGGTGTGTGGTGCAGCTACCCCGGCCCAACCCACGCTCGGCACTCACCGTGTCCTGGCACGTGTGATGGGCAGCCCGTGCCACTGCTTCTCTCTTAAGGGACCTGCAGGTTCTTCCTTCCCCACTCCGTTCACTCTACCTGTAGGAATAAAATAGTTTAGAGACTTTTACGGCACTCTCAGGTCAGGGTGGATGCAGGTAAGGGGTTCAAAGAGCTCCCAGAGCACAATTCAGTAATTCTTGTTTCTCCAGACCCACAGCAGAGCAGAGCTTTGGTCTCCTCATAGGAAGACTTGGATGAGCACTCCATCTGACAACCCCATGTGCAGGCGGATGGAGGGTTTTCATTTTAATCCGCCATTTCCACCCCTTTTTTCCTCCCCCAAGTTCTCAGCAACCCTGTCAACAGGAAAACAAGTGCTCGTCCCTTTTTCCTAGCCCATCCCCTGCACTGACTGCCAGGCAGCTGGTGGCCGGCCAAGCTGGAGGAGAGTGCAGGACGGTGGATTTTCTCCTTTTAGGGAAGAAGTGGGGGAAAGGAGAAAGTTTCTTCCATTTACTACAGGAAGCAGCAGTAAACGCTACCCAGAAGTGCCCTTGGTAGATCTGCCGCTGACCATGGCACCTTGCCTTCCCCTTGCCACGGCCGATTGGGGAGCAGCATCCCTGGGGGAGCAGGAGCAGAACTCCAGGCGCTTTTTCCAGTCTCTGCTGCTCAGAGGAGCCAGGCAGCGCTGGGATCATGGCTGCATCCTCCTCATCCTCCTCTGAGCCTCCCTGCAGGGGGAGACCCGCAGCCGAGCCCTTAGAAAGGCAGTTCAAATTCCATTTTAAGGTCAGGTCCTCGCTACCAGGTGTAGGAGGGACTGTCTGGGGTCGGGAGGCAGACTGGAAACTTTTCAGACTCGCTCTCAGCTGAAACCTGTCTTGGCTCCTTCCGGCTGCAAGGTTAGTTGGTCACTCGAGGGGTGAGTTTGCATGTGCAAATCAAGCATGAAAAGCTTTGAACACAAACCATTCATTTCAAAGAGCATTACTTTTGTTATAGCCACTTTTTTTCCTTTCTGCACAAAGAGGAACTACCCTGCACCATTGTTGCCAGGTTTCAAAGGAGACCATGCAAAGAACCCACCAAAAAAAAAATAACCAACCCCAAGAGAGGTGAAAACCCAATGCTTTTTTTAAAATTAATTTATTGATTTCACCACACAGGAAAAAAATAGTACAAAGAAATATAAAAATTCTGATCCTTCAAAGCAAGTTGCATTTCACTGCAGCAGAAAACAAACCATTTGCTGATTCAAACTGGTGAGGCAGCTGGCCTAAAAGTAGTAACATCTGGCAAAAAATTGACATACCGACAGATACCGTCTGTTCAAAAAACACAGTGTGTCCAAAGGGAAAAGGTTACGTGCACCTTTGACCCGTTTGAAACACACTGCATAAATTTAAATACCATAAAAGTCAACAAACCGGGAATCATTCCCAGAGGTTTCACGCAGCTCAGACAATTACAGCAACTGCTGCCAGAAACACACTGCCCTTGGTAACTGCAGGGGCGGGGGGGGGGATTTAAGGAGGGGTCCCCCCAGTTTAGCCTGGTGCGAGCTCTGCGTGTCCCCCGACCCTGCACTTCCCGGGCACGGGGCATTTCTGTTGTGCTGGAGCCACGCTGGGCACCCAGCGAACCAACAGCGACGTGACGTATGTCCTCATTAACCTGACGAACGAGCTCGTGCTCAGTCCCATCCGACCATCGAGATGTTTGAGGTACTATGGTCCTGCTCTCCACAGACCTCACTCGCTTTGGCTTGCTGTTAATGGCGAACTGCTGGTAACGGGGGTGGGATTCCCAACACAAATTGGAACAACAGAGGACCAAAAAGGCATTTGAAAAAGCTCATGGGACAGAAAAGCAAGCAGATGGTGAAAAAAAACCCTTTGTAGATTATTTTTCAATTAAAAAAAATAGGACAAAGCCAGAAAACAGCGCACACAGTCTTAAAAATCCAGGAATGCGCAGCTCAGAAGCACATGGTACCTCACATGTTGGAATACGAGGGTTTTTTCCCCGCTGTCATTAAACAAAAGCCACCATCTCCCACCCCGCATCCTGTCCATAAATCAGCCACACAACAGTGAGCCTTAGACTTATCCTACGGGATCTCTGGAACAGTGGAGTCTTGTTGCAGGAGTTCCCACCCTTTTCAGAAGGCACATTTCCCCCAAGGGTTACGTTCCCAGACTTGTTTTCCTTTCTCTTCCCTCCACCTCACACTCTCATTCTCCAGAATAGCTTCTGCAAGTACTTTCAGCATCAGAAAAGTTCACTACGGAAACCTGGAAAGCTATTTAAAGCAAAAGAGGGACTTTCTCCTGCTCTTTGTGCTTGCTAACAGGCAGAAAAAAAGAAGAAAGAAAAAAAAAAAAGAAAAAAAAAATATTTTTCTTTTAGGAGAGGGTCAAGCCCCTTCTCACCTCTTAAACCCCACCAATACAGCTACAGCTTTCACGTCCAGACAAGGAAGCGTCTTTGCCCTTGTCAAATGTGACTATCTTTAGCAACCACAGGGCAGACTACCAATTGTTCACAACCTCAGGAAGGCCGGAAAAAGACTGGCCTCATCCCACGAGTTGCTTTTGTGGCCAGCTGGAGGGAAGTTAACCCGGCCAGGATACTTCCTGTGCAGTCAGTCAGCAAGTGCACGGAGAGGGTGACTCACGTACGGCTGGCAGGAGCTTTGGGCGTAGACGGGTACCCACGTGAAGAGCTCTAGATGTCTCATACCAATATTTTTCTGCCCATACTGGAAAAAACAAAAGCACATCGGGCAGGCACTTCATGTCCTCTCCAGAAATGTCCTGTCTCAAACAAACATCTTCGGAGTAGAACTACAAAAATAAAAAACTCACAATCGACACATTTTGCAGCCTTAAGCATAACCAGCGCGTGCCCCAGGCCATAGTTTAAGCGCTCAGTGACAAGCAGCTGGTTACACCATTCAGCTACACAAAACTTCTCAAAGCTGGGGCAGGCAGAGCTGCAGAAGAGCAGGAAAGGCCACGCTGGCAGTACAATAAGCCCTTCCACACATCAGTCACCTGCTCAGGAGGTGACCTCAGGGAGCAGACAACCCATGGTGACTCACAGGCAGAAAGGATGGTGCCTGCACCGCAGGCTACAACAGTTTCCCAAGGTGAGAGGCGCTCGGCAGGAGCGGCACTGCCAAGGCTTGCGCAACCCAGGGGACAAGCAGCCACGTCACCTCTCGACCAGGCAAGAAAGCAGCACTTCTCCAGCCAAAGCCAATACCGAGCGCTCCGCCACAGAGAGCTCTACAACTTACGGAGGCTTGCTGAACACTCCAGAGCCTCAATACCACATTTTTGAGGAAGAGGTGTGAATGACTGCAAGTTTCATTCATCCCTAGCGCTTCGGGGTTACCACACATTTCACATTACCACATAACTGCATTTTACAAGGGGGAGGAAAGCAACCTTCCAAGGTGAAGTCTGCTACAACTACACCGCGGCAATTTGGCACGAAGCTTTCTAAGCCTACCCTGCCCTCCTTCACGGCAAACTGCGCTGTCACCTTTAGTGCAAACGTCTGAACTCTAGGAACCACGAGGGAAAAGACCCACACAGAGCATGGGATGCGGGTGAGGAAGTTTAAGCTACAACCCAAGGGCTAAAGGCTGCTCCAGCATTTCCAAAGATGTGCACAAAAGAGTGAAACTAAATGTTAAACTCTAACATTCTCTTCATCACAGACAGAGGAAAAAAAATCAAATCAAATCAGAGTCCTTGGCAGATCATTTCCAAACTAGTGCAATCAGTCACGCTCCAAACTTTAGCATCCAAACACAATGGACAGAAGAGGGGAATGTCTGTGTCTCAAGCAAGACTGTGCTGGTTACAAAGGCAGCTCTATGACTCTGGAAGGGGAAGAGTCAGATGGCTCATTTTGCAGGCGGATATATATATATATATATTAATTTCCCCCCCCCCCCCCCCCAAGAGGGGACGTCAGTACAGTAGGTGGCAAATTCCATTTCATTTGGACACAAAAGTTCTGTCAGGTGCTGGGTACCAGCTTTTCCTGGGTCACAGGCTAGAAGCCAGATACCCAAGCAGAAAACCAGTTCATCTTCAGGCAGTTGAGAAAGGAGAAACGCGTTTTGAGGAAGTGAGAAGTTTAACATTACCAAGGTGCAGGTGCAAAACTAAAAGCGTTTCCCCTTTTTCCTGTTGTCTGAAACCTGAACACGGCACACAGCCAGAACTCAGAGTGCTACAGCAGGGGAGTCAGGGGGCGTCCCAGTGTTCCTGCATTTTCATCGCTGGCTGTCATTATTCCGCTGAACATCCGAGGAAGAATCTATATCTGGAAAGGCAAAAAGAAAGGTTTAAACAATTGGAAAGCTCAGCATTGCTCTTCTGCTCTGACAAAGCACTGGAGTTTGAACAGGCTAAGTGTCTCTGATGAGCTTTCAAATAAAATCAAGTGCTTTCTAATTGGCTGGCTGCTTTACCATGCCTTAGGGACAAGTCAGGGAATTCCTGGCAAGGGAAACAAATTCCCGAAATATTGGTGAGACTTAATAGGGAAGCTCAAGCAGGCAAATTGTCTCTGTGGCACTCAGACAGCTTCCCCAGGCAGGCATGGCTGCAATTTGGGAAGGGAGAGAACTGAGCTTGCACTCCCAACAGCACACAGTGCCTCTGCGAAGCCAAAACGGAGCCGGACGACGCTGCCTCGAGTTCTGTAGGCAAAATCCCCAATGGCGTTTGAAAATGGCCATTGTCACAGTCCCCCCAGTGCTGACAGCCTTCTGGAAAGGCTGAGTTTCAGCTCTGGGTGATGTTTTATTTTCTCCCCTCATCTCCTCCTCTTCCCATGACAGAAAACACTTACAGACACTTCTGACTTCAAAGACAACAGGTGAAAAAAGTTTCAAGGGGAAAAAGGAAGGGACTTCTCCCCAAATCCTACCCTTCTCCTGCTAAAAACTTCTCTGAAAAAGTCGTTTGAGTCAGTGGCAAACTATTCTTCAGCACACCTGAACTCAAGACTCTCAAACTTCTGCCCTGTGTTGGCTCTACCATAATTTCTCAGTATTATTGCTCCCATTTTCTGGCAAAACCCTGTTTCTAGACCAAGAGCAGGGGTTTTGCTAAAAAACTAACAAACAAACAAAAAATCTGGTTTCCAACACCAACCAAGTAGAGGTTTTCTGACCTTTCCTCATGCGAAAGACCAATATATTGCATTATATGGTACACACAAGGCACTGCAGCCCCTTCTCCCAGCCTGCCGAACTCCTGGGGTGAGGCAGCACCCATTTTGGGGAGATCTTACCTTTTGATCCAGTCTCTGATAATCGCCAGATTTGGGCCGTCGACCACTTTTCGACCTTTTTCCTTCCAGAGCAAAAGCGATGATCTTTGGAGAGAGAAGCAGGGACAAGGTGAGCAGGACGGCAGCTGCCAAGTCAACTTTTTCTCACTTCAAACACTGGTGCTTTCTAAGGGGCCAAAGACCAGCTTCACCTACCTCCTTCTAGTGACTGTATTTCCTCTTAAAAGGCACTTGAAACAAATGTCAACACTGAAACCCAGCTAAGATCGAAAGCAGGCCATAATGAGGTCTTCCTAACATGCAGAAAGCCGTAAGAATTTGTTTTCTTTCTCCTACCTCAGAAACAGCTTTACAGGAGGAAAAAGAAACCCCAGCAAAAGACAGTTACGTCATTGGAGCTGCGTCCCCCCATGCAAGATTATTTAAGGATGAGTCTTATGCAATCTGCAACAGAAAACTCAGGGTAACTTCACACAGATTTTCTTTTTCACCTTCTCAGCTGAAAATAACCACCAGGGCTGAGGCCACCCGATTTCTGCAGAGACCCGACCCCTTTCCTAGTTACAACACCCTCTCTGCTCCTCCCAAAGCTGCTCAGACCAAGGCTCAAATTAATATTAACCAAACCCACACCATGCAGCAAGCGGGAGGTACTGGTGAGACACAAGAGTCAGCGCGAGGGGAATGGCCCCGGTCTGCAGCAGTGAGCAGAAGGAAAGATCCTAAACCGCAGGGGCAACGCCGGGAGCCAGGACGAGGAGCGCAGCCACTCACCTTACGTTTGTTGTGATACGCAACGTATAAGGCAGCAACGATAATAGCTGTGGTCACCAGATAGGCGAAGAAGTGGCTGTTCTCCGACTGGTCCCTGGGGGAAGCAGGAACGCTCTTTTCTCTCTCCGTATTAACAGAGGAGGCATCACCACCATCTTTAGCCTCATCCTCTTCCTTTCTGGGGCTTTCTTCATTGTCTGAAGCGGCATCACCATCAGCAGTGGAGGAAGTTGATTGTTGTGATTCGGTTTTATCTCCCTGTGAGTCCACTTCATTACCCTGGTTGTTGCCCTGGTTCATGCCGTTGTTTGCCCCACTCTGGCCCTGGTTCCCGCCACTGCCCGTCCCACTCTGGCCCTGGTTCCCGCCACTGCCCGTCCCACTCTGGCCCTGGTTCCCGCCATTGCTCACGCCGTTGCCCGCCCCACTCTGACCTGGGTTCGCGCCATTGCCCGTCCCACTCTGGCCCTGGTTCCCGCTGTTGCCCGTCCCACTCTGGCCCTGGTTCCCGCCATTGCTCACGCCGTTGCCCGTCCCACTCTGGCCCTGGTTCCCGCCATTGCTCACGCCGTTGCCCGCCCCACTCTGACCTGGGTTCGCGCCGTTGCCCGTCCCACTCTGGCCCTGGTTTCCACCATTGCTCACGCCATTGCCCGCCCCACTCTGGCCCTGGTTCCCACCATTGCTCACGCCGTTGCCCGTCCCACTCTGGCCCTGGTTCCCACCATTGCCCACCCCACTTTGGCCCGGGTTCGCGCCGTTGCCTGCCCCACTCTGGCCTGGGTTCGCGCCGTTGCTCACGCCGTTGCCCGCCCCGCTCTGGCCCGGGTTTGCACCGTTGCCCGCCCCGCTCTGGCCCGGGTTTGCGCCATTGCCCTCCTTCTTGTTGCCCTGGTCCTTGTCACTGCTCTCCTGCTGGCTGCCCGCGTTCTGACCATTGCTGCCCTGGTTCTGACCACTGCTGCCCTGGTTCTCAGTGCTGCCGTCCTGTTTGTTGGTCTGGTTGTTGTTGGTACTGTCCTGGTTGCTGCCCTGGTCTGTGTTGTCGCCACCACTCTCCTGGTTGTTGCTCTGGTCCTTATTGTCCTGGTCCTTGTTGTCACTGCCCTGGCTATTGGTGTGGCTGTTCTCATTACCGGTGCTGCCACCACTCGGGCTGCTGGGCTGATTGTCAGTGCTGCTGCTCTCTTTGGTTTGTTTACTTGACTCGTTGCCTTCGCTGCTGCCATTCTGGTCTTCTTGCTTCTCCCCGGCACTACCAGGGCCAGATGCATCTGTGCCCTTCTGGTCCTTATTCACCATCTCTTCATCATTCGCATTCCTCTTGTCCGTATTTGCTGCCTCTTTGTTATCTGTGTCCACGTTGGTGTCCTCCTTGTTTGGATCTGATTCAGGGTGCTCCCCTTCATTCTTTTTGGATGTACCCTGGTGCTCATCTGCTGTGATGGCCCCACTGCTCCGTGTGCGCAGATGGAGGAATCCCACAGTGCCTGCTGAAGCTCTGTTGGACCCTCTTTGCTCTGGTTTCTGCCCCTCAGCTGTCAGCAAACACACAGAGGTCAGCCCGCCTGGCTGTCGGAAACAGCTACCCAGCCAGCGCAGGCCCACAGCTGCCAAAAGCAGAAGGAAACGCCCCTGCAGGGGAGACGGGGAACCAAAGGGGGAACCAACCCAGCGGCAGGGAGTCCCCGAGGGACCCCTCAGCCCCTCCGCGGGACCCACACCACACACAGGTGGGGCCCAACAGCAGAAGAGCCCCGCAAACCAAGCGCCCGTGTCAGACCCACCCCGGCCCGAGCCTGCTGCCCTGCCTTCGCTACTCCGGCACCGCCGAGCACCCAGCCCGCCGCTCCCCCTCCGCAACCCAATCTGGGACCCCCCGCCGCGGCCCTGCCCACCGGTTCCGCCCAGCCCGCCCGCCCCGGGCACCCCACGGCCACAAGCCCCTCTTACTGCCCTCCCCCGCCCCGGGCACCCCAGGGCCGGCCCCTCACCCTCAGCCTGGGCGGCGGCGCAGAACACCAAGAGCAGCAGCAGCCGCAGCAGCATGTCGGCCCACGCGTAACGGCCCTCACAGCCACCCACCGGCCCGCACACTTCCGCTTCCGGTAAGACAGGTGCTCTATTTCCGGGAAGAGATATCGCGAGAGCTGGTAGGTGGCACGCGGGAGCGGGAACGGCCGCGCAGAGGCGGGTGCGTGTGAGACGCAGGAAGGGGCAGGGCTGAGGGGAAGGGGCAAGGCTTGAGGAGTGGGCGGGCCTTGAGGGAAGGGGCGAGGCTTGGGGCGGACGGGGGCGGGGCCTACCGAGGGGCAGGGTTTGTTGTGAGGGGGCGGGGTCTGCAGGGAATCGGGGCGGGGCTTAGGACGCAGAGCGGTTAGACGCGGCCTTGTTATGCAAATTAGGGGCGGGGCTTATCGGCGCCGGGTCCGCCCCCGGCTTGCTCCCAGCGCCCCAGTGCCCGCACCCGCGGGCGCCGCTCCCTCAGCGAGGCCGCCCCGGACCGGCGGTCCGAGCCGCGTTCGGAGGTAAAACCTGCCCGGTCTGGGGCTGCTTCCAGGCCCTGCGGAGCGAGGGTGGGCCTGGGGGGCAGCGGCCCGAAGCGGGGCGCTCCGGGGGCTGGGCCGTGCACCGCCGCGCTCGGCCCGCCTGGCCGGTGCCCCGAGCCCGCACGCAGGCCGTGGCGGGGGCAGCCGCTGAGGACTCGGGGTCGTTTCCCTTCCGTTGGCTCAGGATCGCTTCCCGAAAATGCTGCCGAGGACAGCGGCCGCATCGGGACAGCGTGTCCAGTCCAGCAGCCCCGATAACCTTTTCTTTTTCTTTTTGGCCAGGCAAGACACGTCCTGTGCAGCTACAGCGCTTTCCACCAGCGGCAGAAGTTCAGCTTTTGGCTCTCCGCAGGCACCGAGCGCTATTTACTTCTTTCCTCTGTAGATAATTTATCTACTGAAGGCTGTTAGGTCTCCCTTCTCTGCATGGAATGTCCATCTTTTCCTGTAGGTTGTGTCCTTGCTCTCTTCTGGGCTTTCTTCCAGACACTCCACACCTCGAAGGATACTGCCCAAAACCGGGGGCAATCCTCCAGCTTGGTCAGCAGAACTCACACAAGGATTTCATCATGTCTTACTGGTAATCCTACCCATCTCCAGCCTCCTGCTGTGCTGCCTGGAATATAAACCAACCTGTGCTTGATGCAGATGAAATAAAAATGTGGAAAGATCCCCAGATCCATCTACCATCCTCCTACCACAGTCTGGGCACCTGCAGGGGTCTGGAGCCTGTAGGTGAGCTCCTCAATTGCTCTGGTGTCCTCAGGTCCATGAAGTGTGACCCTGCTGCAGCAAGTCAAGGCAGCTGTGGCACTGGGTGCTCTTGAGCTGTGGCTGATGTCACCTGTCACTGTCTTCCAGCCATACATCATCTGTTGTGTCCAAAAGTTGTCCCCACCCACTGTCCAAGCCCTTCTCAGAGGGTTTGCCTCCTCCTGTATTCCTTTTCCAGCACATGTTTGCTGAGCTGTGGCTTTTTGGAGATCCCAGTAAAACAAAGAGCTCCAAATGTTCTTCCAGGGTCTTTCTCATGTTCATTACTGCTACCCAGTGACCTTGCACAGGTCTGTCTCCCTCTGTTTTGGGATGCCAACATGGGGGTACATCACTCTTCAAAAAGTTTTATCTCCAGCTTTTTCCCTGCCTGTCCTTCCCAAACCAGCTAGGCTTTTGATAGCAGCTTTCCAGACACGTGAATTATGCCATCAGGTCTCTGTAATTTGGCTTATCACTAACAATCCCAATCTGCCTTCCCCGTCATTTCACTTCTTTCCTTTTAGATCAATGAATTTGCCTTCACCTCCACCCAGGATGAACTTGCTTGGTGCTTAACTGCTCCAGACCATGCATGCTTCCCACTATTGCTTGGTGTCTCCAGAGCTGTCTCATCTGTAACGTGGCATCCTGCAGTGCGGGGTGCTGAAAGATGAGCAGTGAAGTCTCGCATGTCTCCAGAAGGAATTGCAATAACATCACGAATTCGTTAACTGCTCCAGTCAGTCCATTTAACACTAAAACACAGAAAAATATCACAACATCATTCAACATGCAAACCCAATGAGTCCCGCACAGCGATAATACTTTGGGAAATAATCCTGACTTGGCCTCAGAGCATGATGGATTATGTGGTTGATTTTTCTTGGGTTTTTTTTTTTCCCAATCCTCTATTCAATTCAATACATTCCAATAATCCTAGCAGCTCGGTTCTGCCCATGCCTGTCTTTCTAAGGAGACAGAACAGTTGGCCCAATGCTTTTGTTGAGATTTAAAACAGACAAACGAGGCTATTTCTCATGCCCAGCCAGTTCGGCTTTCACTCACACCCCTGGAAGTCAAGAGTGACTGAACGGAGGCCAAGTTCCTCTGGATTTACAACAATGCATCTGGGAACAGAATTCTGCCCGAAATACCGAGTATGAGGCTGACATCAGCTCAGTGCCTGGTGGCTCACACCAGGCTCGTTTTCCTTCAACAGTTTTCTTGGCTAAAATGTGATAAACAGGACCAGCGACCTCACCTAACCTCCGTGCAGGCTGCACCCTCTCTATGCAGCCCAAGGAACGGGAAACTGCCATCAACATGGACAACAAGGAAGTTCATTCTGGCTTCAGTGTGATTACGCGGTTGCAGACTGGTAGGAGGAAAGGAAGGACTGAGAATTATTTTCTCTGTCTGCTGCAAAGCAGGAGGAGGAAATTCTCTTTCAGTCCCACCCAGCTGCTTCCCAACATGATAGCAGCTGCTGGTCCTTTATCGCCTGAAAAACAACTCCTTTACATTCAAACTTAAGCGAGGTTTTGATTGGTTTTCTAGGCTGCTACTGTCTCTTCTCATAAATCCTTGTGGGATGTTACTTTTTGGGGATGACCCTTTCTGAGAAGAGCCATGACGGACAAGAACAGGCTGGACACACAAATCTGGCCTTTAATCAACCATCAAGCGGGGTGTTTTAGCGTAGTCTCCCCAGGTCTGGTGACAACCCGGCGCTTGGAGATAATAAAGTCCTCACCTTGTCAGAAGTGTCTGCGTCCCCCATCCTGTCCCTTTCCCCTGAGGGCTAATCTGGTCAGGATAAAGGATCAAAAGGAGAAACAATTAGCAAATGGAAGAATTTAATGATGCTAATTAAAATGTATTAAGTGTAGCCACTGCCACTGCACCAGCTGCTTTGGCAGGAGCCTGGAGTCTGCGAAGCGCCAGCCTTACCCCAGCGCGGAGCAGGGAAACAGGACATCTGGTGTGCCCTCCCCCCGGCCCCTCGCGAAAAAGCAGGTTTGAGGAAACCTTCGTTTCATTTGCTGCTGCTCGCAGGGTTTGTGGTGGAGCCCCTAATTAGCTCCATCTCTGCAGGAGACCCCTGGGACCTCATTAGGCATTTCAATTAGTGAATAGCCAGAGCTGTGGAGGGAGAGGGGGCTGGGGGCCGTTTGATCACGATGGCTGCAATTAAGCAAGCGGACTGAGGTGACAGAAGTAACCCCGCTTCCAAAAAACAGTGGGGAAAGCACCAAGCTGGCTCCCAGATGCTACCCGCACACCAGAGCAAGCTCTCCCAGAAGTTTGCTCTTGACAAGCTCTTAACGAGATGTTCACCAGCTCCTGGCAATAAAACCCCTGTGATAGCTGCAGCGAGTTTAAGGCTGGGCTCCTCACAAAAATGGCACCCTTTACTTGAGGTTTTAAACGGCTACTTGCTGCACATCATGTTTCTGGACAGGGACAGATGCACAGCTGCATCCTCCCCGCTCCCTGCGCCGTTCCTGGGGTTGCCTACCTGCCACGACACAGCCCAGCTCCCCGGCCACCCCACGTGCAGCTCTGCAGTACTTGCTCACCTGGAATATTCCCAGCCAGGAGACATCAGGCACTTCTGGCACTTCGTTTCACTCTGGGAGTGGGCGGCAATGATGCTGAAGGGGTATTTCCTAAGAAGGCAGACACCCATTCCCAATTCCAGCTTCATCATTCACCCGGCTGCTCCCAGCTCTCCTGCCCAGCTGTACCTCCTACTGCTTCTCAGCACTTTTTACGTGGACCTCCACCACTGGAGATGGCTGCAAAGCCCAAACGAGCAGGTCCAGGAATCTTTGGCCACAATATTGGGTTTTTTTTTGTGGCAAGTTTGAAAAGTGAATTCTTGTAACGGGAATACTGCTAGAGAGCTCCCCAGGACCTCCAAGCCCGGCTCCCCTCTGCGCCCTGGGCTGCCTGGCTCGATTTCAAATCACGGGTCTGAGGGCAAATTAAGCATCGTGAGAAATTTAGCCCAGAACTTGTCCAAAAAAGAGGAGGGGGCTAACAGACCTCCTTAACACAACAGCCGAAACAGAAACACACTGGATATTCAGGTTTTTCTGCAACAAAGACAAACCCCAGAATTTTCCTCTTACTGAAACACCTCCCAGAGGACAAAGAAAACCCTGCTAAGGAATCTGTTTTCTATTGTTTCACCAGTCTGAATGCAACATTTTCATCCAGCCATATTGCTGCAAGCATGAGGATATACAGCGACCACAATCAGCCTGGTTCAGCTACGATAGCTTCAGTGTGTTCATTTGGAAGCGGAGCAACACCTAGCTGGTCTTGCCCTCTTCTCTAGGAGGAGCGAAGCCAAGGGGGCTTTAGTGGCCAGTTGCTTCTCTTCTAGCAGGGAATAATCCAAGCCTATCTCACTTTAGGAGCACTGCAAAAGCATCGGAACAGATGTTCCTTTTCTGTATGGGAAAATGCCGAGTAAAACAAAGAAATATTCTCCTGCTGAAGTCCAACATCTGTTTGAAGCTGTCTGGCTCCGGTTCAGACTTTAATTCTTGTGACAGGTCTCTTCATGCCTTTAATTTCCCATGAAATCTAATTCAAGAAGTTGTTTGTCTGCAGCCTGCTCCTGGTGTTGGGGAGAGTGAGGCTGCATGTGATCCAGACGTTCCTCGCAGAAAACCAGTTTCTTGGAACAGCCTTTCTAAAAAAAGCTACGTTTTGCCTCTTTTCAAATGATGGCCACGCACGTTTTTGGTGACACTCTAATCCTCTCAGTCCTGGATCTCGCACAACCACACGACACGCTATCAGGATGCCATTAATTAAAGCATCGTGGCTGGTCCTCTTGGGGGCTGTTGCAGAGGAATCGTGCCCTATCCCAGCGTTCACAAATTTGTTCTTTGAAAGCAAGAACTTTAAACAGTTTTGTGTGTGGAACGGAAACGCCCACCACGTTCAGGGCTGTCCTGGGTGTGACAGCGAATAAAGATGCTCCAGGCAATTTCTTGTGCTCTGAGGCTTTGGTGGTGACCGCCAAGAAGCTGGTACACAGGAGCTGGATCTGCTGCAGGCTCCTCTCACTGCTCAAGGCTCTCAACTAGCCGGGACCCCTCAGAGCAGTGATTTCAGGAGCTACTACCCAGCTGGGATGCTCTGAGCTGTGAATTTAAGCTGTCAGCTGGATGGGAGAAGCTGTGCTCCTGCTGGAGGTACCGTCACTGTTTGCAGAAGTCATCTGGAGCTTTTGCAAGGTTACAGGAGCCAGTGTTTGCCCCAAATGTGTCCCTAGTGCTCACGCAAGGGCACGAGGCTGTGCTTTTGTTGGCACCCACAGCTGGGGGCATCACTCGGCTGTACTTTCCTGGTAGTTCTGCCCAGCTCCAATATGGAAATAGGAATCCTCAGATTCAGGTGTCATCTGCTGGGGTTACAGATGCCAGCGTCATCCCGTGGCACGCACTCGTCTCACACAACGGTGAATGCGGACACCGTCTTCCTTAAGGACAAGACACCGAGATGGTCCCTTTTTCCCTTTACTGGCAGATGGACATCTGCTGCTGCTCCAGTTTGCTAAAAATACTTCCCCAGTGGCTTCTCACACCAGCTTGGCACTGGAAAGGAAAAGAGAAATGTCACAAGAGGCAAAGGTGTCATTTATTCCACCAAATTAGCAAAAGCACCCACCAACCTGAGAGCCGGAGGGCCAGGAGCCGTGGGAAGGGCTCAGCCCATCACTGATAGTGATGGTTTGGACGTTGCCCACCACCTCGGACCTGAGGACACCACAGTCCCCACAGCACAGCACTGGTGCAGGTAGAGAGGAGGCAGGTTGGGTCCTGGGAAATGGAAACTGGCCAAGAAATTCAGAAAGGGGAATGAAACAGGGCTATAAATACCACAAATCAACTTTGGGCAGATGCAGCTCAGAATTAAATCTGCAACACAGAACAAAATCAAAACTTTCAACAGGAAAACTTTGGGATAGTGGGTTTTTTTCCTGTTAAAAATATAGTGAGATGGAAGAGTCTTGATTAGCTTGATTAGTTCAAGCGTTGAACTGACCGAGACCTAAAGATCGGTTGAAAATCCACTGGGTGACCCTGGGTTGCTTTTGTGCAGGTCCTTTCTCCTCCTGTCTTTTCATTTCTGGTTCAAAAGGAGCAGGCCCAGGGCACCCTGCAGTTCCTGGCCGTGAGTTCCACACCAGTAACTCGCACTCCTTGGCATCTAAGGCACCCCCTGACCCAGTCTTCCTACCCAGTGCGCCCTGCTGCTCATAGCTTTCCAGAAAACCATACGCTGCCTGCTCGCTCCATCACAGGTTTGGGATGGCCACCCCAAAATCATCCTGTGCCCATCCATGATGGCGTCTGGGTGACGCCTTTGGGCTGGGGCCGTGCGTGGCCCCGTGCCCCGCGCTGGGGCTGGGCTGCAGCCCCATCCCAGGTGCCTCCCAGGGCACAGTGATATTCAAGCACTGGTGGGGAGAAGGTGGCGATGGGCAAGGAGCAAGTGCTTCCCCCACTGACCACGCTCACGCAGCGAGTTGCAGCTGTAGTTTTATTTCCTTTTGTGAAAAATAACAGGGTTTCAAGGGGAAAACCCCCCCACCCAGGGCTCAGCCCCAGATCCTGCCCACCCCAGCATGACCACGGGAAGGAGCAGGGCCGACGGTGCAGCATCCTCAGGGCAGGATCCAGCTCCTGGCCAGGATGGAGCGAAGGCAATCACCGTGGCTGCGAGCAAAGCCACAAGACAGGAGATCGTGGGAGCACCCAGAGGCACTGGGTCAGTAGCTGGTGTTCCAGCTCTTGCCTCTGGGATGGTGCGCCGGCCCCAGCTCGGCACCCACCACACCTGGGGCCGGCATGCCCATGCACACGAGCACTGGGCCGTCGGCATCACCGTGCCCTGCAGCAGCAACGGGCACTCGGCTCGTGCCCACGGTCAGCTCGCAGGAGATTTGCATCATCTGCAGCTGATGGAGGGTTTATTTCCTTTTTTTTTTTCCTTTTTTTTCCTTTTTTTAATAAAAACGGTCTTTAGGTTGACTGCTGGCAGCAGCTCTGAGCAGAAAGCCCCTTCCTCCAGAGTCTGCTTACAGAAGAGTTCAGAAAGGGTCAAATATTGACCAATAATGGTTTTGGCTGCATTTGAATCTTGATTGTGGCTTCTGCAATGTACAGCAGGGAGGGGACGGACAGGACGGGACAAGGGGGGACGAGTTTTTCCCTTAGTCAGCAGGTTTGGTGACCAGGGAAAGGGGCTGCGTTTGCAGCACGGCCAAAGCAGCCTGCGGGGATGGGATGGCAGCTGCGAAGGACGGAGGCGAGGACAGGAGAGCCGTGGAGGGCACCGAGGTGAAGGGGATGGGTCTGGAGAGGAGCGAGGGCGGGCTGCTGAGGCTTGAGGAGGAGGAAGAGGAGGAAGAGGAGGAGGAAGAAGAGGTGGCTTTGCCCGAGAGGAAGGTGGCTGAATGCACGGTGAGCTGCGCCCTGGCCTCTGGCTTGGTGGTGAGCGAGAGGGGCTGAGCCTGTTCCGAGTGGGTGGCAGCCGGCGCGGCCGGGGATGCCAGGGCGGCCGACGGCGTGGCGGGCGAATCCAACATGCTGCCGTGGGAGGACGCAGGGCTGTCACACGGCTTCTCGGCTGGCAGGTACTGCACGCACGGCTTCTTGCTCTTGGATGCCAGCGAGCCTGCGAACAACGGAGGACGGCATGAGTGGCTGAGACCCAGCGGCAGGGGTGGTTGGCAGGGGGATACTCACTCTCCGTGTCGTGGCTTTGCTGCTGGGCCAGCTTCTCTCGCTTTCTCTTCTTTTTCTTGCCCTGGAGGATATCACAAAGTGGTTGATTGCCCTTAGGTGCTGCTTGATGGATGAAAAATGAGGCTGCCGGTGCCCCAGAGCAGCTCACAGGGATGCAGCAGACACTGACGGTCACAGAGCATCCCTAGGACTCAGCGCCATCACCCACCCCCAGACCCCAAACACTGACCTCCCCAAGCACAGCAAGCAGCCTCCCACCAGCCACAGTCCCCGGAGAGGGGCCATCCGGGAACCTGGCAAGGGGACAGGAGGGGAGACCTCGCCCCGGCCAGTGCCCGTGGCCACGGGGCTTGGGGGGACCACACTTACATAGTTGTCCCGTGCCGACCACGTCGGGTAAAGCTGGGAGTGCAGCTGCCGCTCCTTCCGTGCCAGCTCATAGTACTTTGCCTGCTCCTCCCGCGACAGCGAGTGCCACTGCAGGGGCGAGAAGAGACCACGCTGCGAACCCTGAAGCCCAGCTGCAGAGTCCAAAGCCACGCTGCAAACCCCAAATCCATGCTGCAAATCCCAAGGTCATGCTGCAAATCCCGGAGCCACACGGCTGGCCCTGAGGACATGCCGCCCTGGGGCCACAGAGCTCCCAGCTCACCCCATCCCGTTGCCACCCAGGTCCCCACCAGCTCCCAGCGACCTCCTGGGTGATGCCCCAGGTCAAGAGACTGAGCCATGGGGTGAGGTGGAGCAAAGGGGGCTGAAAGCCATTTTAAGGTCACAAACGGGGCAGCGTGTGGGTGCAAAGCCAGGGCCAAGGGAAATGGCCATACTCGTCTGCCCAGGATCTGGTTGATGGCGGCGCTCTCCTTCAGCGTGCACTCGGCCACCACCTTGGCCCTCATCTCCTTCATGTACAACATGAAGGCATTGAGCGGCTTCTTGATGTGGGGTTTCTTCTCCTCCTCCTTCTTCACAGTGACGGGGGATTTCCTGCAACGAGCAGGATGGTGGCTCAGGACCCACTCTGCACCATGCAGGGCACGCAGGAGACAAGCTCCTGCCCCCGGGGCCATCCCGCCCCCCACTCACGAGTTGCCTCCGGGGCTGATGTTGGGCTGGGTGGGTTCCTGCTTCACGATGGGCGAGACGATGGTCGGGTGCGGGATGCCTGAGGGGTGCAGCCCATGGGTGGGTGGTGGGACCATGTGCGGGGAGAAACGGCTGGACATCAAACTGCAGTGGAGGAGTGGGAGCGGAAGGCTCGTCAGCTTCCTGAGGGCACCAACAGCCCCCAGTCTCCACCCCAAACCTTCCTGGGAACCTCCTGGGTTCAGGGACCACCAGCCTCAGCCCAGTGTGGGGTCTGGTTTTACACTGGATCCCACCCCAGCTTGTGCAGGATGGTAACACGGACCCAATTAAGCAATGCCCTGAACCTTCTACCCACCCATGGGGACCACCCGCACCCTCCTGGGGGATTTATGGCAGAGGAGGCCACCACAACCTCCTGGGGCTGGTCTGTGCCTGTGCGGAGGAGGGATCTCCCCAGGAACACCCGCTGCTGGCGCTGCTGTAGGGATGAATCCCGCATCATCTTCAGGGAAGCAGCCAAAAAACACCCTGCCAGCTCTGGGATGCCCAGGGAGGGTCCCTCACCCCTGCCGAGACCCACCTGGACATGGAGGCGTTCATGGCGAGGGCAGGGTAGGGGTGCCGAAAGCCGCCGGGAGGGATTGAGTACACGGGCTGTCCTTGCCTGCAAACGCACAAGCTTTAGTGGAAAAAATACCCCTCCCCAGTTCATGGGGGCCCTTGGACCAGTCTCCAGCCAATCTCCATCCTGAAGATGCCCAAAATTTCCAGCGGTGGTGAGCCCCTCCCTTCCCAACCCCCACAGGAGCCCTCGGCATCCCACTGAGCTCGCAGGGGAAGAAGTGGGTAAAGTGGGAAAAAGAGGAGGGTCTCAGGGGGACATGGGGCTGATGGGACCTGCCCGGGGACAGGGACACAGAGGAGGGAGCAAGCCCCCAGCCCAGGTTGAGTCCATCCTTACTGCGGCACGAGCCAGCCCAGTGGGTGCGGGATCTGGCCCACGGCTCCGGGTGACAGCGGGTAATAGGGGGGCAGCTCGGATGGGTGCGGCGGCCGAGGGATTCCTGCAGAGGGAGTGAGGGATGAAAGCGAAGCAGTGTCAAAACACGGACGTGGCAGGCCCTGAGCACCCCATCTTCCCCTGAGCACCTGTCCCTGAGCACACAGTCTCCCTCCAAGCATCCCACCTCCCTCTAAGCATCCCACCTCTGAGCACCCCGCCTCGCTCCCAAGCGCCCCATCCCTCCGAGCATCCTGCCTGCTGCCAAGCATCCTATCTTCCTCCAAGCATCCACCTGCCCATCTGGACCACGGGAAGAGGATGCTGAGACAACCACACTGGAGACCTGGAGGGATCCCCACGCACCCCAACCAACCCTGCAACCGGGTGAGGACCCATCCCCTTCCCACCACCCAGGGACCAGGCTGTGAAAAACCCCCAGGAAGAGAGGGACCATCGGACGGAGAGCACCCTGCCTCCAGCACGGCACTGGTACCATCACCATCCCTGTGCTCACCCCAACAGGTCTCAGCTCGGCCGATGCCGTGTGCCCCCACCCTGTGCTCACCCGTCTTTGGGTCGATCTCCGGTGAGAGGTGGCCGGGCGGTGAGCCTGGCGAGAAGTGGTCGTTGCTGTAGGTGATGAGCGGTGTCAGCGGGTGCATGTGATGGGCGTGCTGCACCACCGGGACCTTGTTTGACTGTGGGGCAGCCAGGGAGAGCACATGGGAGTGCAAAACAACAGCCACCCCCGCAAAAAGCCCCGCCACGGGCATCGTATCGGCATCACGGAGGGGCAGAGTGAGGTTTTCCCCTGGGAAACCCATCACTCCTGTGGGATTCAGCTGCTCTTACCAAATGTGCGGGTGAGGGCGAGCGGCTGTCCTTCAGCGTGGCGCCAGCAGGCACGTCCAGCAGCGGCCACTTCATCTGCAGGTACTGCAGGAGAGCCGGGCTGATGCCCTCCGCAAGCCCTGGAACACCCCCGGCCCCACCCCCCACCCCAGCCCCAGCCCCAGGCTCAGCCGGGGATACCCCAACCCGCGGAGACACCGTGGGCAGGTGGCAAAGGGGTTCTGGGGGCACATGGGGCCGTTACAGACCCCACGAATGATGCAAAGCCCCAAATCCTAAATCCCAAATCCCTGCCCCAAATGGTGCAAAGCCCCAAATCCCAACTCCCAAATCTCTGTCCTAAATGGTGCAAAGCCCCAAATCCTAAATCCCAAATCCCTGCCCCAAATGGTGCAGTCCCGCTGAGGAGCCACAAGCCCCCACACCCCCTCCCCGCAATTCCCCACCTGCCTGCGCCGATGACGCCTCTCCCTACCCCAAACCCAGACTTCTTGGGATGCGGTGACACCTGGCACAGCACAGCACAAGCTGCAAATCGCCCGTGGGGCTCAGCCCCGGGGTGGTCCCTGTGTCGGGAGGTGCCCTCCTGGTCCCCGGGGCACCAGCACCAACCCCAGACTGCCAGAGCGCAAGAAACCAGCCCCATATCGCAATGAGGGGTGGGGGGCAAATATGGGGCTTTTAGGAGGGTGTTCCCTCTCCCTGGGCTAAACCTTGCTGCAACACATGGGTCTGCCTCCGACGTAAGCAGCCCCCGAAAGAAAGGTGCTTTGTGTTGTTTCTCGGCGGAGGGGGCCGGAGGCATTTCCCGGCAGACGGCGGAGGGAGGGAGGGGGGGGGGGGGGCGCGTCCAGTCCCGCAAGATGCTGGGGCTGGGGAATGTGGCCTGCACAGGCCACAGCTGCGTGCAGGAATTTCCCCACCGTACAAATCTTCCTGATCCGAAGCAGCTGGAAGGAAAACCCAGCGAGGAGCTGCAGGGAGCATTAACTCTTCCACGGCTGGACAGATGAATCCCTGCCCGCATTGCCTCCCGCAGTCCCCCTAAGTGTCCTGTATCCCCCTGCATCGCCTCCTGCTTTCCCCCCCTGCATCCCCTCCTGCATGTCCACTATCCCCCCTGCATTCCCTACTGCACCCCCATCCCCTCCTGCATCTCCAGCACCCCCCTGCATCCCCTTCTACAACCCCATCCCCTCCTGCATCTCCAGCATCCCCTCCTGCACCCCCATCCCCTCCTGCATGTCCAGCACCCCCCTGCATCCCCTCCTACACCCCCATCCCCTCCTGCATCTCCAGCATCCCCTCCTGCACCTCCATCCCCTCCTGCATTTCCAGCATCCCCCCTGCACCGCCAGTATCCCCCCTGCATCTCCAGTATTGCTCGATCCATCTCCAGTATCCCCCCTCATTGTCCGGTATCCCCTGCTCCCCAGCATCCCCCCCTCTATCCCCAGTATCCCTTCCTCGATCTCCAGTATCACCCATCCACCCTCCAGTATCACCCACCCCATCTCCAGCATCCCCGCCTCCATCCCCAGTATCCCGCGCTTCATCTCCAGTATCCCCTCTCCCCACATCTCCAGTCTCTGGCACCTCCAGTATCCTCCCTCCATCCCCGGTATCCCTCCTCCATCTCCAGCACCCCCCCAGCACGCCCCCAGCTGATGCTCAGCCCCATGCCACTGGGCACCCTGTGCCTCTGGATACACCCCAACCCCCCAACCCCTCCCAGTAGCCCAACAGAGCCGGGTGAGGCCACCACGCTCCCACCGGGGCGTGCTGAGAGCCCATGAGCCACGGGGGCCACCCCGTGCCGACGGCAAGGCCGCAAGGGCACCGCAGGGACCCCCCCCAGCCGCGGCGAGGTCCCGGCGTAGCCTGAGAGGATTTCCCATGACCCACCCGTTCCCACAGCGCCAGCACAGGGGATCCCCCAAAAACCTACTTCACCGCCTACACCGGGTGCCACGCAGTGCTGCTCGCTCATGCCCGCCCCACGCA
This sequence comes from Falco punctatus, assembly GCF_963210335.1. NCBI lineage: Eukaryota > Metazoa > Chordata > Aves > Falconiformes > Falconidae > Falco > Falco punctatus. Next base: position 287,853 of record NC_137600.1, on the reverse strand, counting down.
CAGGGATGCTCCAGCATCCCGCTCCCAGCGCCTCCGTGTGCTCTCCCCAGGGAGGTTTTTGGCACTGCCGGGATAACAGCGGCAGGATGGACCTGTGGGTGCTGGGGAGCCATAACTGGATCCAGCCCTCGGCCACTCCAAAGGCTGGCTGCAGAGGAGGCAGGGCGCTAGGGTGCCATTCGTGCCCAGAGCACGCCTGGTATGCGAGCGGCCCCGTGACCTGCGCGGGCTCAGCCGTGACCTGCCGCACACCCTGCGCTCCCCAGTACAGTAGGAGCCATTTCCTGAAGTGCTGGCTTTGATGCATCCTCCAAATCTGCAGCGGGGAAGCCCCGAGCTCTGGCTGCCGTACAACTCCGGGCTGGTTCCAAACAGCCCAGCGCTGCCGCTGCCGGCCCGTGCCACCAAGGCTGCAGCGTCGCCTGGACCGGGAGAGGGTTTTGGCTGGAGACGCTCCCGGGCTGGCTGCGGTGGCATCGTGACTGCAGTAGTGTGTGAGGTGCCCTGGCATCCCCACGGCCATAGCAGGGCAATGCATAGGGTGCCCTGAGCATCTCCACGGCCATGCCAGGGCAACGCACCAGGTGCCCCGAGCAACCTTATGGCCACGCTGGGGTGATGCACAAGGTGCCCTGAGCATCCCTGTGGCTGTGCCAGGACGATGGACAAGGTGCCCTGAGCATCCCCATGGCCGTGCCAGGACGATGGACAAGGTGCCTGAACATTCCCGTGGCCATGCCAGGACAATGCAGGAGGTGCCCTGACATCCTCGTGGCTGTACTGGGCCAACATACAGGGTGCTCCAACATTCCCACAGCCACCCCACAGTGATGCGTTACGGTGCCCTGAGCATCCTCGTGGCAATGCATGAGATATCCCGACACCTCCGCAGTGGTACACAGGGCAATGCATGAGCCCTGGACAACTCCATGGCTATGTCTGGGTGAAGCACAACATGTCCCAACATCCTTAAGTCCACACCCAGAGCGATGCACGAGGTGCTCAGAGCATCCCTACAGCCATGCCAGGGTGACACAGGGGACACCCCAATGTCGCCATGGCTGTGCCAAGCCAATACAACACACCAGATGCCCTGAGCATCCCCACGGCTGCGCAAGGGTGACACACAAGACGTCCCAATACCCCCGTGACGTGCCTGGGGTGATGCATGAGGTGCCCGGAGCATCCCTGCAGCCACGCCAGGGTGACACACAGGACACCCCAACCTGCCTGTGGCTGTACCGCTCCAAGACCACGATGCCCTGAGCATCCCCATAGCCACACTCGGATGACGCACGTGGTGCCCCACCATCCCTACCACCGCACCAGGATGCTGCTACACGTGGTCCCCCACCATCCCCGGGGCCGAGCCGGGGCCAGGCAGGAGATGCCCCTGCATCCCTGACGGGCGCCTTCAGCTCCGCCTCGCTGTCCCCTGCCCGCTGCCCCCATCACAAAGGGGGCTTTCTCGTCTATTCTGTAAGTGGAGAAGCCGCTGGGGGACGGCGGCTGGGGAAAGGCCGGGTGTATAAAAGGCTGCTTCTCATTTTGAAGCTGTTTCGGGAGGCCGGGGAGGGGAGAGGAAGGGGGGGACCCTTTCAAAATATACAAAGCGGGGGGGAGCTGGCGAACGGTTCAGTGGTAATGTGGAAAAATGAAGCCCCCCCCCCCCCCTTCCCCTTGGCCCCAGCTTGGACACAGCTCCCACTGTACCACCACGTGTGGAACTGTGCGAGCTGCAGATTGGAACTATTATTAAAAAAAAGGGGGGGTGGGGGGGGTGTAAAGAAAAAGAAAAAAAAAGAAGAAAATAGTTGAAAATCGGTCACATTCCAGAGAGATTAGAGCAAGTTCTGGTTCCTCGTTACCAGCCACCCCCCAATTAAAAGCAGGGAGTTAACCCCTTCCCTGCCGGAGCCGCAGAACCACAATGAAGTCTCCTGTCTGTCTGTCTGTCCACGTCCACCCCCTCCCCAGGCTGGGGGGAGCCCCTGCCGGTGGCCACCCGGTGGCCTCAGCAGCCGGAGGTGGCGGTGGCGTGGCAGTGCCATAGAGGTGGCAGTGGCGTGCCGGGGGTTTGTGCGGTGCTAGGGGAGGAGGTGCAAATGCCGTGGGATCCCCTAATGCCCAATTAGGGGCCTTAATGAGCGGATTTCCTCTCCTCTTCCGTGCACAGGGCTCGATCCTGGCTGAGATGTTTTCCCTGGGAAGGGGGAAAAGTGCTGCTGGAAAATTCCTGGCTGGCGGCAGGGCCAGCTCTATGTGTCCCAGCATCGCCTGGCCTGGCATTAAGTGTCCCCCTGTTCATGTCCTGGTGTTGCGTGTCCCACCGTGGCATGACCCAGCATCGTGTGTTCTGGTGTTGTGTGTCCTGGCAGCGTCTTTCCCAGGATTGCATGTCCCAGGGTTGTGTGTCTCAGCAACACGTGTCCCAGGGCTGCATATCCCAGCATTGCGCATCCCGATGCTGTGTGTCCCGGTATTGTGTGCCCCAGCATCACACCCCAGCATCGTATGTCCCCAGATTGCACATGCCAGCGTTGGATGTCCCAGGGTTGCACATCCCGGCATTGGATGTCCCAGCACTCTTTGTCGTGGTGTTGCATGTCCCGGCGTCGTGTGTCCTGGTGTTGCGTCCCTTGGTGTTGTGACCCCCAGCATCTCATGTCCCAGCGCTGTGTGCCACGGTGTTGCACATCAAAGCATCTCGACTCCCGGTGTTCCATGCCCTGCCGTGTGTCCCAGTCCTCAGCGTCCAGCGTTGCATCTCCCAGCACCTCACGCCCCAGGACTGCATATCCCAGCGTTGCCCATCCTGCTGCTACCTCCAGGTACTGCCTGTCCGCCTGACGCTGTGCATCCCAGTACTGCACATCCCAGCATCACTTGTCCAGACACCGTGTGTCCCAGTGAGACAGCGCAGGGTCACAGTGGGCTCCTCTCCGCTGGGCTCAAAGGCTCAGGCTTGGTGGCCACTGGCCTCTCATTTTGGGAGAGAAAAGGTCTGTTTGGGACCTAAGCTGCCATTTTCCTGGATAAAACACAACCCGCAGGCGCCAGGCTCTGTGCTGGCTTCTCCCTTTGCCTGCATGCACTCCAGCCCAGAGTTGACCCTGCAGGAACTACCAGCACCGCAGAGAAGATTCACGCAATGCCGGCACCCAGCCACATCATCCCCATCCCCAAAACCCCACGGGCGACCTGGCGAGCATCCCGCTGGCCACCCCTCCTGGCCATCCCTCCCATGCCACCTCCATCCCCCAGAGCAGCCTGGGGTGGGTGGTGGTGGGGGGTGACCCCAAATCGCCCATCCCCACACCATCCCCTTCTCCAGCCCAAATTCCTGGGGCTTTGAAAAGCCTCCGGGCTCAGCAAGCCTGAACACAGCCCCGTGCAGCCCCCGCCGATCCCCCCAGCCCTCCTCACTCCCAGCCTGTTTACACAGCTGCGGGATAACTGACAGGTCGCCCTTCCCCCTCCCGCCTCCGCTCCAGCCCTTTTTCCCCAAAATACATCCCAAAACCGTGCTGGGGCAGACGGAAAAGGCCAAGCATCGGGGCAGCAAATGGGGTTTTAACAGAGCTCCCAACAATCTTTGTCTGGCTGGTGGATGCTCTGGTCCTGCAGCATCCCAAGACCCTGGCGCCGAGCAGCATCACCAGCACTTTTGGGATAAAACCAGCCAAATTTGGCTCCTAACAGCTCCGGGGGTCACAGAGAGATGCAAGTTTTGAGAGAAATGGGTTTTCTAGGCTTGATACATCATCTGATTCCATAAAACTGTGTGCCTGGGAACAAAAATCTGGAAAAACCCCAAATCTTCCCCGGCAGGAGGTCCCAGGGCTGCTGCAAAGGAGGTTTTGGTGGAAAGTGACGGGGGGGGGGGGGGGGGGGGGGCGGGGGGCAGGGATGGGTCCTGCAGCTCCTGTCCTGAGCCCAAAACAAGGTGGTGAAAATGGGGAAAGGGAGGGAGGGAGGAAGGGGAAAAAAACAGGAGGAAGGGAGGGAGGAAGAAAAGGAGGGGAGAAAAGGGTGGGGAAAAAGGGGAGGAGTGGGGGAAAAACTGGGGAAAAAGGGGGGAAACGTGGGGAAAAAAAGGGGGGGAAGGGGGGAGGGGGGGAAAAGGGATAAAAAGCTCCTTCTTGAAGACAACCACGGGACACGGAAAGCGAGTCCCACTTGAGGACTCGGAAAAGGAAAGTGCACGGGCCAACACTGCACCAGCCACAGGGAATTCTGTCCCCTTGGAGCTGGAAATGAAGACAGGGCCGGACACAAATGGGAAGGGGGGACCCAGTTTCTTGCCTTCCTGCGCTGGGTATCGGGTGTCCTTCGAGCTCGAATAAATTACCTCAATGCCAAAGAAAAAGGGGAAAACCAAACAGCACCCCAGCCCTGCACGGCCCATCTCCCGTCCTGCATCCCCACGCGGGGAGCTGCTGCGTTCTTCCCCACGGATAATTAGGGAGGGAGAAATCCCAATTATAGCTGGGATTTACAGCCCAAGAAACAAGCCATAAATCCTCACCCCCCTCCACGCCTCGCTCCCCTCTAAGCCGCTTCCCAGCCAAATAATCTCCTCCAGATGTTGCCTACAAATGCTGGGATGGTGGTTTCCAGCAGGGATGAGACATTTTGGGGGGTCTCCTGCATCCCTGCATCCCACCAAGGAGAACCCCAAAGACTCCTGGTGGGGTTATTTCTTTTCCCATCGGGGTCTGGGGCTTTTAACAGGCTGCAAAGAGGCAATATGGGGCACGATGCTGTGTCTTGGGTTGTCCCCACAGCACACAGTGTCCCCTCCTGGCATTCCCAGGGTGACACAAGCCAGGCAAAGGCTGTCCCAGGTGGGGACAGTGATTTGGGGGTGGGAATGGGTACGGCACTGGGAGTTTGCAACCCCTTGGTAAAGGATGCTCAGCCACTCCCGTGATGCAGCCCAAACCCATCAGCCAGCGGCATGCTGCCACCAGCACAAACCGGGTGGGAAATGCCAACAGCACTGGGATGGGAAACAAGAAAAAGTGGCTGGGAGCTGAAAATTAAACCCCATTTGGGGTGAGCTTGGAGAGGCAGTGCTTAAAGCTGACCTTATCTTGAGCCACAGACCCCCGTGTCACCGAACTGGGGATGCTGGTGGCATCTGCTGGACAGCTTGGCCCTGGCTGCAGCTTCGCAGAGGAAGGTGGTGAGAGGAAAGGCGGGATGGGAGGGATTGAAGGAAGCGGGATGAGGCTTGCGGGGGCTGGAGTGATGCCAGGACACCGCCCAAGCCAGCTCTTGGGGAGCCCACAGGGCTCAGCCTTCTCCCAAAGTGACCTCGGCACAGGGATGCCCCAAGCATCCTCCACAGGGGGATGCCCCAAGCATCCCTTGTCTGTGGATGCCCCAAGCATCCCTCGCACACACACCCGGCCACTGAGCAAGACAGGATTGGCGCAAGCTGAGACCCTGACCGCTGGCGGCTCCCTCCCTGCTCCCCAAACCTGGCGGCAACAAGTTTTCCCCGCTGCCCCGAGGCTTTTGTCTGCAGCTTTCAGCTCCAGTCCATCACGCTGAATGGCTCCATTCATCCCGCATTCAGGCAGCGGCTGCATCAGCGCCGGGGGGATCCCAGTGGGTGCAAAGGACTCATCCCTGCCCGGGCAAAAAAAAAATCCCAATGGCTCCAAAGCCCCCCTGGAACATCCTTGGTCTTGGGGAGACGCGACATGAGATGTCCAGCCAGGGAAGGTGTTTTAATGGACTTTTGCACACGTAAAATGTTTGAAATCCAATCCAAGGTATGAGGATGATGGAAAAAGTCATGCGAAGCCATGCTGCCACAGAAATGTGGGGTGAAGAGGGTCCCGTCACCGCACTGCGCCCCTGCTGGCTACAAACCCCATCATTTAGGGGCTGACACCTCTGGAGATGCATCTCTGCATCCTGCTGGGTGATGCTGTGCCCACGCTTGGGGGAGCACCAAGGGGGTCCTGCACCCCTTGGCAGCACCCATGGGACACCAGCTCACCTGGCATCTCTGCCTGCAGACCTCCCTTGCCCTCTGCCACAGCTCCAGGCAGGATTCCTGGGGCTCAGAGATCCCAAGGGCTTGAGGATTCTCAGGGTGCACACACAAGGTGACATCGCTGCCAAAACACACCCCAAAAAAGCAGCAAGCTGTGAAGCTGCATATCACCATCACCCCTTCCTCCTCCTCCTCCTCCTCCTCCTCCTCCTCCTCCCTGGGGCACCTACAACCAGCCCATCACACCCCAGCCCGTCCCCTCCCCCCTCACACCCCGATACCAGATACCAGGATACCAGCACGGACATGGTGTGAGCCCAACCTCCCCTTGCCCTTAACCCTCCTCTTCCTCCAGCTGGGATGCGCCCGGGCGCTTCTCTTTGGGTTCCTCTTTCCTCTGCTCCCACCAGTGACTTCAAGGAAGAAAAACTAATGAAAAGCAGCTGCTCAGAATACCAGAAAGATGATGAATGCGCGTTAAGTCCCCTTAACAAAACCAGGTCTTATGAGAGTCGCCCGGAGCACTTACTTCATTGCTTTAATTTGGGAATCGTGTTGGAAAAGGGAGGGAGGAGGGAGAAGTTGGGGGGGGGGTGTTAGTGGAAACCTCCTGTAGGTCTCATTTAGCCCCTAAAAAAACCCACCCAGGGTAATTAGCCGAATAGCATAATTAAGGAGGAGACATAAAGGGGCCATTGTGTGTGAAGGCTCAACAGGCAGGAGCACCTTGGAGTGGGGAAACTGAGGCACGGGAAGGGTGCGCTGCTGGAAGGGATGTGATCGGCCCGGCAGCTGCATGGGCTGAGATGAAGAAACCAAAAAGTGCGAAAAAGCCTTTTTTCCTTAATATTTTCCAGGTGGGGAAGAAAGCCTGCACTGCTGGGGAGGAGGGGGAAATCCCAAACTAAACCAGCAAATCCCAAGGAGGCGCCCGGAGCTCGGCTGGCTGAGGACAAACGCCACGGTCAGATGACGCCGAGCACCGAGCAAGAGCCCCCACAGCCGAAAAAAATCCACCCCCAACCCAACACCTCCATCCTGCATCCCGACCAGCACATGCCAAAACCCTCCCAGCTCAGCCGGAGCTGCCGCTGGAGCCTCCGGCAAGACCCGCCCGGTTTTCGGAGCAACCCTTTTTCTTGCCAAAAATCTGTATTTTAATCATTTTTCTTGGCAGCCGCGTGTTTAAGAGGATATATTTTCTTTTGCAGACAGATATGCCTCTGTATTGCAGCCTGCACAGGGATCGCGAGCTCATCTCAGGGATGCGGGAAAAAAAGCCGAAACAAGCCCAGGTTATGTTTTTTTTCCTCATTTATTTTGGACCCCCACCCGATGATGCGCATTAATTACAGCGGCGTGCACTAATTACACCGGCGTAGCATCATTGCAGGGTGCGGGGAGCTGTTTGGGTGCCTCAGCTGAATTTCCACGCCCGAGGAAGGTTCGGCTTTATTCAAATACTCGCCTCCAGACTTGAATTCCTGGGGTTAAACTGCTTTTTGGGGGGAAATAACAACAACCCCATGCGAGGTTCTTCTTACCGCCAACGTGTGGTCTCGCCTTTGCCTCCCTGGTGGTGCCATGCCCAGTCTGGGGATGCTGAGCGGCCGGTTCCCAGCCTGCCCCTCCCCGAGCTGGAGGACGCTGGGGTAAGATTTTGCCCAGATATGGATCTGGCTTGGTCCGGGCTTGGGATAAAAGACGCCGGCTCCAAATGATCCCGATGGGATGGATCTGGCATGGCAGCAACAGGGGTTTGCATCCATCCAGGCTGCGGTGCCAGTGTGTGCCCAGAGCTTTTCCTTTCCATCCCACCTTGGGTACCTTTGTATTTTTGGGAATTGTGGCTCCGATGATCCCAGGGAGTCAAACCCAGCCTCAGGGGTCCCCAGTTCCTGATTCCCGGTACCCCCACAGGGAAAACCAGGCCAAAACGCTGCTCCCAATGGCAACGCTGTCATTAAACCCTGCCAAATTCCTCCGCTGGCTTAGCAGAGCCTCAGAAAACAGCACCCTTGTAGAAATCGCCAGAAAAGTGATATGGGGGGACACCCCCCATGTTTCAGGGTCCCGTTCAGAAATACCACAGGTGATCCCAGAGCAAAGGGATTTAACCTAAAGAAAGGGCAGGAGCATCCCATCGCTTCGGTTCCCAGCAGGTCTTCATGGGGGTGGAGGCGCTTCTGGTTTGGGGTGCATGAAGGTATCACGATTTCTAACTATTCTGCAGATTTCTAAATATTTTGGAGCAGAGAGATGCAAAAGGGCCAGCACACCTGCCTGTGACTCCACAAAAGTCCTCCAGAGGTTTCACCACCGCTGGGTCCAACACCTACATCCATGGACACAGCCATCCCCAGCATCCTTCGCCTGCCCGCTGCCCCCTCGGAGAAGCTCCTGGGCACTTCCAGGGCACCCCTGGGGCACCAAGGCGATTTGGGTTTGGGGGCTTTTTCCCCAAAAATCTTCCTTTTTCATGAGGTAGAGTTGGGTGGTTCAATCCGCAGCACCCTGCCTGAGGGATGGCAAGGATGCCACCGCCACCGGGATGGCCGGATCCTGCTGATCAGCTCATTTCCTCCAATGGCTGGGGGAAAAAAAGAAGGAAATGGGAAAACAAAGCTCCCAGGGCTGCTTGGTGGCCTCCTGCCTCCTACCACCTCTGCGCCTCACGTGCTGGGTCTTGTCTCGAAGCCTCCCGGGCTGAGGGCGGGCGGCAGATCTGTCGGTGCAGGGCTCAGGGCCCCTGGGCGATGCTGCTGTGCAGGGATGCTGTGCCTGGCCAGATCCAGTGTGGGATCAAAGATGCTGTGCCTGGCCAGATCCAGTATGGGATCGAGGATGCTGTGCCTGGCCGGATCCAGTGTGGGATCAAAGATGCTGTGCCTGGCCGGATCAGTATGGGATCGAGGATGCTGTGCCTGGCCAGATCCAGTATGGGATCGAGGATGCTGTGCCTGGCCGGATCCGGTATGGGATCGAGGATGCTGTGCCTGGCCAGATCCGGTATGGGCTCAAGGATGCTGTGCCTGGCCAGATCCAGTACGGGATCGAGGATGCTGTGCCTGGCCAGATCCGGTATGGGCTCGAGGATGCTGTGCCCGGCTGGATCAGTATGGGATCAAGGATGCTGTGCCTGGCCGGATCAGTATGGGATCAAGGATGCTGTGCCTGGCCAGATCCAGTATGGGATCAAAGATGCTGTGCCTGGCCAGATCCTGTATGGGCTCAGGGATGCTGTGCCTGGCTGGACCTGGTCTGGGCTTGCTGGCATGATGGATCCCGGGATCCAGGGGATCCCTGTGCTGCCACTCCAGTGGGAGCCTGTGGAAGGGGGGGCTGTGACGGGCGCAGAGCTCAGACACTTTCATTGCACGAGTGGCCGCAGGGTCTGACGGGGCCTCATCCTGCCCCAGCAACACAAGGCAATCAGCGGCACCAGATCCCCAGCTGCACCAAGCCGTGCTGAGCACCCACCAGATCCTGCCAGCACCCCGCACTTGTCCCCCCACGCCCCTCGCTCGCTCACTCGGCACCCTGGGCTCAGCCCCGCACAGAAACGCCCCAATCCGGCAGGATTTGGCCCCGATCGGGGCTTTCCCGTCCACACTCATCCCTCCAGCTCTTCCCCAGGCTCAGCACCAGCCTGGGTCCAAAACACCCGGGATGCAACATCGGCTCCTTGCCCAGCCCCTTTTAATTAACCCCCCCTTTCTGGGATTCATTAAATCATCGTTAGCGGCCGTCTTCTATGAATCCCAACCCCAGTCCCTTTTAATTATTCCTTATGCCTCGCCGGTATTTGGGATCGCGGCCAGCTGTGCATCATCTCCAACGCACAGCAACACCAAAAGTGACAAACTGGGAATAGAACCTCTGTCCGGCCCAGCCCAGTGCAGGAGGTTCATAGCCAAGCCCCCCGCCCCAGCACTGACACCCAACCACCATTCAAACCAGTTGCTCCCAGTAACGCAAAAGCAAGAACGCCCCCAAACCACAGACACCCCGCGCGACACCCCCAGAAGCAAGGTCCCCACCGGCGACTGTGAGCCATCCGCCACCCCACATATACATTCCATATGGTGACGCAGCTTCCTATAGAGCCGGGGCAAATATCGCGCCTTAACCTGTAACGTGTAACGGCCACCGCTCCAGAGCGAGACGCACCCAGCAAAGCCAGAGGGATGCAGCGGGGACCACGGCGCATCCCCCCCAGCACAGGGAACCCCGCGGGATGTGGCGAGGGGAGCAGGAGGGGAAACTGAGGCAGATGAGGGCTGTGGGTGGGATGGGTTATGTCTCTAAAATAGGTTTATATTTCCAAAATAGGTTTATATTTCCAATATAGGTCTATATTTATGAAATAGGTTTAATTTCTGAAATAGGTTTGTATTTCTAATAGCTTTGCAGCCCCCCACCAGGTTGGTGTTCGGGCTGCTTTGGGTGCTGAGGGATGCTCAGGCTGGGGGGGTCGGTCCCGCTCCCACCTGCCCCCCCCCAGCGCTCGCTCACTGTGCTCACTCCGGGTCCCCGCAGGCGGCCGGGACAGACAATGTCAGCCCATTAAGGGCTTTAAGAAGCCGGGGGAAAGGGGGGGGGCCGGGCTTTTAAATAAGAAAAGCGGCGCAGCTCGGGGTCAGGTTTCGGGGCCGGTGCCCAGGGAGAGCCCCCCAGTTCCCCAACACCCCCGGGGACACACACACACACTCCGAAGGGACAAACTGAACCAAAACTAAGGGGAATAAACCTGATTTCTACCTTTTTTTTAGCAGCAGCAGCTGCTGCCTTCAGGACGGGGCTTGGCCGGAGCCTCACAGGACCCGAGGGGGGGTGGGGGGGCTCCGGGGGGGCGCGGGGGCACTTACGGTGCGGGCGCCACCGGGGGAGAGAGCTCCGTTGGCGAGGTACGGGCTGCCCAGCTCGGGGAGCATCAGGAAGGGGTAGCCGGGGTAGGGGGGCCCCTTAAAAAAAACCCCATCTTGTTGTCGTCTGACCACTGGGGAGAGAAGGGAGGGGGGGTCAGGAGGGGGGAGGGTGCACCCACAAAGTGGGGGGTCCTCCGACGGAGGGAGGAGGGGGTAAGTAGGGAGGGTCATGGGTAGGTCCCTCTGGGGGTGCCCCAGTCCCTGGAGGGGTCCTTGGTTCTTCTGGGGCGTCCTAGTGGCGGGGGGGGGTCTCGGTTGCAGAGGGGTGGGGGTCTGGCTGGTGGCGAGGGGTTCCCGGGACCGGTGGCCCCCGGGGTTCCTGGGGGGGGGGCGGTCCCGGTGCTGGTCACTCCCGAAAAGGACCCGGCTGCGGGGGGCTCCCGAGCCCGGTTCCTCGGGGGGGTGGGCACCGGTCCCCCCGTGGAGGAGCGACCGGGAGCCGGTCACCGGGGATGGGGGGGGGGCAGGCTTCCCTCGGGGGAAGGTCGGGACCGGTTCCTACGGGGGGAGAGGGCACACGCGGGGGGAGGAAGGGGAGGACACAGGAGAGGCGGACACGGCGGGGGGGGTGGACACCGCGGGGGTCCTGGGAAGTGGACACGGAGGGGGGGCGGACACGGGGAGGGGGGCGGACACACGAGTGTCCTGGGGGAGCGGACACGGGGGGGATGGACACGGCGGGGGGGCGGACACAGGGGGGTCCTGGGAAGTGGACACGGGGGGGATCGGATTCGGGGGGGGGGAGTCATATACGGGGGGGTCCTGGGAAGTGGACACGGGGGGAAAAACACGGGGGGGATCGGACACGGGGGGTCGGCCACGGGGGCTCGGGGGACGTGGACACGGCGGGGGGGGGAGGGGAGCGGCCACGGGGGGTCGGCCACGGGGGGGTCCCGCCCGCAGCCGGGGGCGGAAACAAAGAAGTTGCGAAGTGTCGGCCGGTCCCGAGGGACGCGCCGGGGCCGGGGGCGGGGGGGGGGCCGGGGCGGGGGGCGCGGGGGGCGGCGGCGCGGCCGGTACCTTCTGCCAGATAGTCCCGCGGCTTCTGGAAACTTTCCCGGGGCTGGGGGGGCCGCTCCGCCTGCGGGGAGAGGGCGGTGAGCGGGGCCGGGCGGGGGTCGGCCGCCCCCGCTCCCCCCCGCCGCCCGCCGGGCTCACCTCGGGGCCGGGGCCGGCGCCGGGGCCGCCCCCCCGGTTCTCGGTCTCGCTGACCAGGGAGGACTTGAGCTCGTCCAGGTCCCCGTGGGCCGAGCCGCGCCCCGCGCCCTTGTCCTGCTCCTCGCCCTCGTCCTGGAAGGCGATGAGCTCGTCGGGGGCCCCCAGGTCGTCCCCCCCCGCCGGTTCCAGCTGCGGCATGGTGGGGGTCCGGCACCGCCGCCCCGCTCCGGCACCGCCGGGCCCCCGCCGCCGCCGCCGCCGCCCGGGAGGGTCGGGAATGCGCGGGGCGGCGGGGGGAGGAGGAGCCCGGCTGCAAACCGACACCGTGGGGCAGGGCAGGGCCCTCGCACCGCCCCGCCGCCGGCCCCGGCCCCGCCACCGGCCCCGCCGCCCGCCCCGCCACCGGTCCCGGCCCCGCCGCCCGCCCCGCCGAGCGCCCACGGGGCGGCGGCCGACAGCGTGTCCCCGCCACGGCCGGGGCTCCCGTCCCAGCCAAGGACTCCCACCCCTTCTGTGTCGTCCGTCCCCCCCCATCACGGCCGGGGCTCCCCGTCCCAGCCAGGGCCCCCCATCTCATCTGTGTCCTCCCCATCTCAGCCAGGGATCCCCATCTCATCTGTGCCCCCCCCCCCGCCCATCCCGTCGGGGGCTCCCCATGCCAGCCAGGGACCCCCTCCCATCTGTGTCCACATCACCCCAACCAGGGCCCCCCATCTCATCTGTGTCCCCCCACCCCAGCCAGAAGCTCCCTGGCACAGCCAGGGTCCCCCATCCCATCTGTGTTCCCCCCCATGCTGCCCAGGTCCCCCCACCCTGTCCAGAGTCACCCCATCCCACCCAGGAAACCCCATCCCATCTGAGTCCCCCCATCCTACCCAGGGTGCCCCCTCCCATCTGGGTCCCCCCATCCCACCCAGGGTGCGCCCTCCCATCTGAGACCCCCATCCCACCCGGGGTGCCCCCTCCCATATGGGTGCCCCCATCCTGCTTAATCTGTCCCTACCCTGCTTGATCCTATTCAGGCGTCCCCATCCCATCTCTGTCCCCACATCCCACCTGGGTGCCCCTGTCCCACCCAAGGTGCCCCCACCCTACCAGGGTTCCCCCATCCCATTTGGGTGCCTCCATGTAACAGGAGAGCCCCTATCCCGCCCATCCCATGGAGATGGCCCCATCCTACCCATGTGTCCCACCACACCTGGGTGTCCCTGACCTGCCCAGGTGTCCCCGTCCCACCAGGGTGACCCCATTCCCCATCAGCCGGATGCTCAGAGAGGACTCCCCACCCCACCCCACGAGCACCCCCAGGGTCCTACCACAGTGCCCCAAGCAAGCCTGGAGGACAGATTCATTGGAACACCCACCCCCTGCTCCCCTTTTTCTTCCAGGCTGGGCTCATGCCCTGTGCCGGGGACACACGGGTGGGGTGGGTGCTCATCCTCCTGCCTGTCACCCCAGTGGCTGTGGGAGTGGTACCCAGCGAGGCTTCACCCAGCATCTCCAAGCCATATTGGCTTCATCCCATCCCATCGCCCACTGCCTGAACACAAACCCCAATCTTGGATGGAGGTACCACCTCCCCGTTTCACCAGACACCGGGGACAGTCCCCAGATGCCCAGTCCCGGGGGGTCACAAGTCCGTCCCCCCCACCCCCCCGCCAGGCCAGCAGCCCCTTGCTCCGCTCCACAAAGGTTCTTCAGTTGCTTTGCCTGAAATACTCCATGAAAAGGCTTTTGTAACATCTAAATAACTGGTGACCCCGGTCCCCCCTGCCCAAGTTTCTCAAGGAACAGCGAGAGGCAGCTGCAGGGGATCGTGCCGGCTGCCCCTTCCCGGCTCCCAGTCCTCCAGATGTTTTATTACCCTGCTTTTAATTAACATTTCCATCCATGTGCTGAATGGGGAGTGCATGCCTGCCCCTCCCCAGGCAGCTCCTTGCTCCACGGGCAGATGTGGTGGGGAGAGCCCCCCTGTGCAGGGTCCAGATATGTCTGGGGGGCTGTGAGAGCCCTGGGCTGCTAAAAAACATAAATTATCATTTAAAGTCTTCCTTTTCCTGACATCCCCCGGGCTGGGAGATAAATAACATGGCACGAGCCCACGAAGGAGTGAGGATGTGGCTGGTTCCTGGCATGGGGCACGTGAGAGTGACCATCCCACTCCTCAGGTGACCCCCAGCTTTGCAGGACCCCAAGTACACAAGCAGGACTTGCAGGGCTGCAGTTTTGGGGTCTTTCCCAATATTTTTTGTATGTCCTACAGAGCCAGGAGAGCCTCCACAATGGGTTTGAAGGTCGCCATCAGAAAGCAACTGGTGTTCTGGAGGCAAAACCTCACTGCAACTCATTTCCCAAGATGTTCCCAAGATGCTTCTGCCCCGTTATGTGATAATTAAGGGCATCCTAGCTGGACAGGCGGGACCGGAGGTCCATGAGATGGAGGTGACAGTGGGATAGGAGGTCCATGAGATGGAGGTGACAGTGGGATAGGAGGTCCATGAGATGGAGGTGACAGTGGGATAGGAGGTCCATGAGATGGAGGAGGCTATACTGAGGTCGAGTCCTTCAAAGGTATCACACGTGACACTTGGCCACTACGCAGCCCAAGTGAGGAGCCGCTGCTGCGCCCCAGGGCCCCGTCCCCTCAGCCGGCCTTTGCCCAGGCTGCCGCACCCCGGCAGCGGGTCCTGGGGGGCACAGGGCTGGGGCCGGGGAGCAGGGACGGTGCGTTGGGACGGGAGCCCCGGGGGCAGCAGCTGGGGGGGGAGAGCGGCCACGGGGGGTGGGGGTGGGGGGGGGGGAAGGGTGGGAAATGAGCCTGGCCAGCGGAGGCTGCGGAGGGGAAGGGGGGGGGGGGGGGGTGGCAGGGCCATCAAACACCCCAGCACCTTCAGCCACCCTGGGAGCCTTGGACACCCTGGGGACCCTTGGACAGCCCACAACCCATGGCCACTCCCAGGACCCTCGGCCACCCCAGGACCCTCACCTGCCCTGGGACACTTGGACCCCCTGGGATCCTCAGCCAGCCCAGGACCCCTGGACAGTCCCAGCATGTACAGCCACCCCAGGAGCCTCGCGTCTCTCAGAACCCTTGGCTGCCTTGCGACCCTCAGCGACCCCATTCACCATCTGCCACCCCCATCCCACCCCCACACTCCCCATAGACCCTCTTGTCCCCGGGGGGCTGGGGACATGGGGGGATGCCCAACCCCCACCCCCACCTCCCCTGAAGGCCCAAGGAGACAAATGCCGGCACACCAGCATCACTGTCACCGGTGCTGGGGACAACTGGGGGGTCCCGGGGGATTCATTTAACCCAACCTCACCCTCCGGGGGGGCTGGGGTGGCGGCAGCTCAGCCCCAGTTATTTTGCCAGTGGATGGTGGTGGCGGCTCGAGTGGGGGGGGGGAGGTGGGTTTCTCCGGGGGGAGGGGTGTTTCCCCCCAGTGCTCCCACAGCTGTGGGATGGGGGTGATACGCTCCTGGATTTTTGGGGAGACCCCCCCCCCCGCCTCCACATCCCTCCTGCTGGTCCTGCCTGAGGGTGACCCCCCAGGAGGAGGAAGGCTGGGACGAAGAGCTGGGAGCGAAATCCGCTAAGGGGCAGGGCAGGGGGAGCACATGGAGGGGGTGCAGCTGGGAGGGACACCCCAAAAATCCCCCGAGCACCCCCCTCCTCACCCGGGGGGCTGCACGGCTCCAGCCAGCAGCTGGCTCGGGGCTGGCCTCGGGGGGTGGGGGTGGGGTGGGGTGGTTAGCGGCGGTTTGTCCCGGGGGCAGGGGCGGGGCGGTGGGGACAGAGGGACACGGACGATCTGCAAATGGCCCATAAGCACCGGCCGGGGGCCCGGGCAGCACCCGCACCCCTGCCGAGGGCAGGATGGTGCCCTGCCCGGGGGCCACCGCCTGCCCCGCAGCCTGAGCCCCCCCCCCCCCCCCCCCCCGCATTCCTCGTGCTCAGGGGGCGGCCGGCCAGGCTGGGGGCCAGTTTGCAGAGCAAAAGGGGGTCCCAGCGCCCTGCTCCGAGCAGCAGCACCCCCTGCCCCATGCCAGGCGCCCACCCATGCCCCCTGCCCCACATTAGGCATCCATCCGTGCCCCCTGCCCCACGCCAGGCATCCCCCCGTGCCCCCTGCCCCACGCCAGGCATCCACCCGTGCCCCCTGCCCCACGCCGGGCACCCATCCGTGCCCCCTGCCCCATGCTGAGCATCCTCCCGCGCCCCCTGCCCCACACCAGGCATCCATCTGTGCCCCCTGCCCCCTGCTGAGCATTCACCCGTGTCCCCCTGCCGCACGCCGGCATCCATCCTGCCGTGCCCCCTGCCACACATGAGACTGTGGGTGCCGATGTCCGTGTGTCCCCCCCATAGCCGGGTACACCTCACCTTCATTGCCAGCCCACCCACTGCCCTGTGGGGCCGAGGCCGGGGGGGCGGCCACCCCCCACCCCCCCGGAGGATGTTTTTAGTTCAACACCAGAACAAGGCAATTCTGGTTTGGGGCTCCTGCTCCTGCCGAGCCCCCTTCCCTTCCCACAGCACCCACATTTTGGGGTGAACTGGGGGGCCGAGAGGGACACCCCCATGCCCCGCGTGGGAAAATGTTCGTCCTGCGGATACTTTTCTGATCCCCAAACTCGGGCGTTTCCTGAAAAAAAAGCAGAATGTTGGTGATTTTGGATAAAACAGAGGCACGTTTGCACCCCAAAAAGCTCCAGGCTCAAAGGTGCTGCGATGGGCGGAGACCCCTCCATCCCCCCACAAGCCCCCCCCCCATCCCTCCTGCCCCCCGGCTCAGTCTTGGGGAACCTCAGGGGAATCCCGAGTGGCTGGAGCAGGACTGCACTGGGGGGGGGGGGACGGGGTCATGGACGTTTTGTCCGGGTGTCTTGGGGGGCGGAGCCACATCGGGGCGGGGCTGTGGGGACCCCCAGGGCTGCACTGGGACAGGGGACCCCAAGGGCCACCCTGGGCTGGGGGGCACATTGAACTTCCTGGGGGCCCGGGAGCCACCATGGGGTGTTGGGTCCCCGAGATCTGCCCTGGGTTGGGGGCCCATGGGCCGCCAATGGGTGGGGGGGTCCCCGGGAGCCGCCCTGGGGGGGTGGGGTCGCCGCGGGAGCCGCCCTGGCCAGGGGTCCTCAATAGCCACCCCGGCATGGAGGGTCCCCTGGGCCGGGGTCCCGGGGCCGGGCTAGGCGGGTGCCGGGGCCGTGCGGGGGGTGCCCCCGGGAGAGGGGCGTGGCCTGGCGACCAAAGGGCGTGGTATAGCGAATTGGGGGCGTGGCCTGGAGACGGGGCGTGGCTGTTCTGGGTGGGTAGGAGGTGGGAGGTCCCAAGGGGGCGGTGCCGGGGGGCGGTGCCGGTAGTGGGGGGCGGTGCCGGGGGGGCGGTACCGGTAGTGCCGGGGGGCGGTGCCGGTAGCGGGGGGCGGTCCCGCGGCGGGCGGGGCGGCGGCGGCGCGGGGCGGGCGGGAGCGGGCGCTGCCATGGCGCTGAACCTCGGCAAGAACGGGCGGGCGCTGCAGGAGGCCTACGGGCGGGTGGTGGCGGCGGGGAGCCCCACCGACTGGTGAGGGGCGGAGGACTCTGCGAGGGGGGGCGGGGGGTGCCGGGACGGGGTGCCGGGAGGGGGGCTGGAGGGTGGGGGGGGTGGCTGTGGGGGTGTTTGGGGGGGCTCTGGGGGTATATAGGGGGGCTCTAGGATGTATGGGGAGATGTGGTGGAGTTTGGGGGTCTCTGGGGTGTTGGGGGACCTGTGGGGGTGTATAGGGGGCCTCTGGTATGTTTGGGGGGGCTGTGGGGGTGTTTGGGAGGGGCTCTAGGGTATATGGGGGTCTGTGGGGTGTTAGGGGGGTGTATAGGGAGCTCAGGATCTCTGGGGCGGGAGTCTGGGGTGTAAAGGGAAGGTCGGGGGGGGCGGTAGGAGTGAAACCAGGATGTGTGGGGGTGTCTGGGATGGGGCTGGGGGGCCTGGGGGGTGTTATGGGGGAAGGATTAGGGCTGGGCTGGGGTCTGGGGGGGATGTGGTGGAGGGGATCAGTTGGAGGGTGCGGGGGTGTCTGGGGTGAATGGGGGGATCAGGGGTGTGGGGTGCCTGGGGGGGGATGTGGGGTGTGCGGGGGAAGCAGGGGGTGTGGGGGCGGCACACACAAATGAGGGGTGTGGGGTTGTCTGGGAGGGTGCAGGGTCTGGGGAGGGGTCTCAAGGGTGTGGGATGACCTGGGGGGACATGGGGTCTGGGGGGGGGTGTCAGGGGTGTGGAGTGTCAGGTGGGATCAGGGGTGTGGGGTGTCTGGGGGGACATGGGGTGTCTGGGGAGGTCAGCGCCGTGGGGTGTCTGGTGGGACACGGGGTCTATGGGGGAATCAGGAAGTGCCCAGGATGTGGGGCAGGGGGTGTGGGGGGCCCAAGGGAGCTGGGTGCATGGGGGCACCGGCCGTGCCCCGTGAGTGGGGGGAGGTTTTGGGGGCACGCTGCAGGGAGGGCTGCAGCCGAGGGGAGATGCTGAGGGGCTCTGAGCTTCGAGGTGGGGGCTTCTCCCCCAGCGGGTGAAACCTCCACTTCCCCCCCCCTCCCCCCCCCAGGGCCCTTTTCACCTACGAGGGCAACAGCAACGACCTGCGCGTGGCCGGCTGCGGAGGTGAGGGCATGGGGGGCGACCCCCTGCCACCGGGCTGGGGGCTGCGCGGGGGTGTTTGGCTCCGGGGCAGGGGACACCACTCGCTCCCGCGCCTCCTGGGGAAGGGTGGCTTTTTGTGGGGTTTTCTGTAATCCCTGAGCCTGTTCTCACCCCTGGCGCTGGCGAGGGGTGGTCTGGTGGCCGGAGATGGCAGGAGCATGTGGCTGGGAGCGCCGGGGTGCTTGGTGCAGATTTGGGATGAGGAAAACAGCGAAGGGTCTGGGTGGCAGGTGGGAGCGGCGCGTGCGTGGCTCTGCCTTCTCCTTCCCTTGCATTTTCCTCTTTTCCCAAGGATCCGGAGTCCGGGTCCCTGGACCTCCTTGCAGTCCTGAAGTATTTTAGATCCCAACGGCCGCAGCACAAGGTGACAGAGGGACCATGAAGCGCCTCAGGGCTGGCTTCCTCGGCTGGGGCTCCAGCTCGCTGCTGCCCAAGTGCCCTTCCTTCTTTGTTTCCCTGCTCTGTGGGACCTTTTTAATTTTTTTTGTTTTTTAATCCGGCTGCCGATTCCCACACAAATCCTTCTGGATGCAAAGCTAAAGCTGTTAGAAAGCCGCGCATCCAGGCAGGTTTTTCTGCTCTGCATCCGCATCCCCCCCCGAGCTCGGCTGTGTTCCCTCACTGGCCGCCCTTCTCCTTCGGGAGCATTCCTTGGGTGCTGCGTCCCTGGGCAGGGCAGGGCTCGGCAAAGCCTGTGGTGCCAGGGCCTGTCCGGCTCTTTCCGAGCTGCCACGGAGGATGCGCCGGCCTGAGCACGGACCCGCGGCCGCGGGGGCTCTGTGGGGCCGAGACAAGGTGTGCCGCTGTCGAAGCGTGAGGGTCATACGGGAAAGATCTGAGCTTAGGGCTCACGCAGGTGCTGGCTCCTTGGTGAGGTTTAAATTAAAAGCGCCGAGTGGTTCATAGGCTGGAGTCGGCTTGGTTCGGGGCAGCGTGCTGCGGAGCTGGGACCCCCCCGCAGAGCTCCGCTCCTCCCAGTGCTTCCCTTGTGTCCCTCCGTGCCCGCGTTAAACACTGACCCGGTGCCTGGCGAGGGCTCGCAGCCGCTGACCAGCTTCGGGCTTCCAGCCTGAAACTTTTCTGCTTGCCGGGCTTGGAAACCACGGTGCCAAATTTAGAGCCGAAACGTAAATATTTAATAGTGGAGAAGAAAACAATCTCGGGTCCTGCTGCAGTGCGGAGCACAGCGGGCTGGGCTCTGCCGTCACCGGGTGTAAGCAGTAGCTTGTTTTCCCGTTTTCAGGGGTCAGGCAAATCGAAGTAGGAGGAATTGTGGTCTGTGGGAATTTTTTTTAAATGAGAGCACATGTTTTTGCCTTTTTCCTCCTTTTCTGGTAGTTTTTTGGCATGCAGTTCTCGCGGGAGCGACGCTGCAGTTCGTGGGGCGGCACAGCACTTTCCATCGCTCGCCCGCCGTGCACAGACCCTCTGCTGAGCCTTCCTCCGCACAGAGCTGGGCTCCCCTCTCCTCCTCCTCCTCTCATGGCTGGGAGCATCCCCTGCAGAGACCTGCCTGGCGGGGCCCTGAGGGTTCGGCACCATGAGGAGAGCGCGAGGGCAGCAGTTCCCTCCCGCGGCTGGTGACGGTGACCGGTGACTGTACCCCGTGCCAGCCTCTTGCTGTCATTTCTGCTTCCCATGTGATGAAGCGGGGCTTGTTGCAGCCGCCGGCGGACCTGGAATGTGGGACAGGAACAAGGCGTAGCTGGTTCTTGGGACTTTTCTGAGCTTCGTTGCATTGGTGACGGGCAGCGGGGATCTCACCGGAGACCTCACGGTGCTGTTCCGCGTAGGAGCATGTGGGCAGAGCGTGCGGCTGCCTGCGCTGGCTAAAGCCTTTAGTTAGTCGGGGGCACGTGAGCATCGCCCTGCCCTGGCATCGCTTGCCTTGTGTTACGGAGCCGGGTCTTCCCATACGTGGGTTTGTGCTCGTTGCAGTGAAGCTCTGAGGAAGAGGAGCTCTGGCAGCGAAGGCTGCTCGGAGCAGGGGCACTGGGGAGAGCGGGCTGGGGGTTGGCTCCTGTGCAGCCAAGCGGGTAATGGGAGAGCTGGGCTAAGCACGAGGGGTCTGAAATGCTTTTGGTGCGGGACAGCTCCAAGTCTAACAGGAATAACCTCCAGCAGGCTGTAGCCTCCACAGGCTCGGCCGTTCCCACCACGTGTACGTGACCTGCTTGTCTTAACGCCCTCTCCTTTCTCTCCTGGGGCAGATGGGGGCCTGGAGGAGATGGTGGAGGAGCTCAACAGCGGGAAGGTGATGTATGCCTTCTGCAGGGTGAAGGATCCCAACTCTGGCCTGCCCAAATACGTCCTCATCAACTGGGTGAGTGGGGCAGACCTCCACCTTTCCGGAGAGAGACCTGCTGCAGATAAATCCCTGTTTCTCCCCTCAATTCTCTCCAGAACCTCAGCTGCCCAGTGCTAGGCAGCCAGCACTGGGGTGGGGGATCCCCCCCCCCCACGCCGCAGTGTCGAGGACGTACTGTGCCCGCTGCTGTGGGTGCAGACCCCACGGACACAGGCGAACACGCTGGGAGGACTCACTTCCCCATTGTGTCTTTGGCCATGTGGCTCGCTCCACTGGCAGCGACGCTGCTGGCAAACGGCTCCAAACCCATCAGGGATGGGTGGAATGAGGCGCTTGAGGTTCAGCAGGAGCTGGGAGCCCTTGTGGTGTGGCCGTTGTCCCTGGGCAGGAGGCTCGCCGTGTCCCGCTGGGCAGTGCTTGCTGCAGAGCGGGCTGCTTTCCACGCAGCGAGCTCTGGGGAGCCCTCGCCGTGGCCGGGGCCGGTGTGGATGTTTTGCAGGCTTAGATCAAGGTGCTGCTGCTATAAAACCAGCCTGGGGTGGGACTCTGCTCAGCAGGTGCCGGTGGTTTCTCTTTGCAGACTGGCGAGGGCGTGAATGACGTGAGGAAAGGAGCCTGTGCCAACCACGTCAGCACCGTAGCCAACTTCCTAAAGGTGTGGTCCTCTTTTAATGGCATCCTCCCCGTACCAGTGGGCACTGGGCTGGGCGTCCCCAGCCACGGGGACCCTGCACCCTGCCCTTCGGGGGCTGTTTGCGGGCGGGATGGTGGCCAGGAGAGCCTGGGAGTGCTCGATACCCGCTGCGCTTCCCTACCCGAGCCCTTTTCCTTCCCTTGGGAGCTCCGGGAGCGTGGGCAGGACCTGTCAAAGCAGCGTGGTGGGTTTAGTGGCTTCTGGAGTCACCCCCTCACTCCTGTGCTGGCTTTCTCCCTGCTCAGGGGGCTCATGTCACCATCAACGCTCGTGCGGAGGAGGATGTGGAGCCCGAGCTCATCATGGAGAAGGTCGCCAAGGCCTCTGGGGCCAACTACAACTTCCACAAGGAGAGCAGCAAGTTCCAGGACTCAGGCCCTCAGGCTCCCGTGGTGAGTTGGCTCCGTGGGGGCTTCCTGGTCCCTCTGGGCTTGCAGTTGGGCAGAGGCTGGGTCCACTGTCACGCTGCGGTGGAAGGGGCTCCCTGTGCTCTGCTGTGCTGGCGGTGGAAGCGCTGGTGGTTTTACCCAGGGCTGGTTCCTCTTGGGCTTGTTGCAGGATGGATCAGGACACGAGCATGGGATGGTGGCACAGGCGAGATGTCCTTGTGGCAAGCAGAAAGCCTAAGCTCTCCTCTCTGTAGACCCAGCCATGATTTTAAGCAGGACTGGTTCCCCTCAGCTCTATTCAAGTTTTTAGAGACACAAAATCTCCAGCTTTTAAAATTTGCAGAGTATCTGCGAGGCTGGGGGCTCCTCCGAAGCTGTGGCGCAGCCGAGGGACAGGGAAGGTGTCAGTGCAGCAGCATTTTGACCTGCTTGCAAAGGAAAACCGAGGCTTCCCACGGTGCTGTGAGGTGTTGAGGCCAGAGATCTCAGTGGCTTCCTTTCTGTCTGCATGGAAACGTTCTGTGGGCAGGTGTCTTAACACCCCCCTCCTCAAGCAAGTGAGGTTTCTCAGCTGCACAAGGGAGAAGCTCAGCTGCACGTGCTCTCCGATTCTGAATCGCTTGACCCCGCTCTGGGACATGGGTGAGGAGCAAACCGGAGCTTTGCAGGACCCTCACCTGTCCCTCGGCGCTGCGCTGGTGCGGCAGTGCCACGTTCCCGTGTGTCCTGGTCACTTATTCGCTGGCTGCTCCAGTCTGGGCTCTGCGGGCGACCTGATTTTTGCTTGGGGGATGATGAAAACCGGGGTGGAAGTCCCATTTCCTGGTGACAGGCACATGGCTGGGCCACGGCCAGCCCTGCTTTAAAGCCTGGGGCAAAGCGTCAGGCTGCAGGAACTTGTAAAGAGTCACAGACTGTGCTGAACACGGCGTCGTGCTGGTTTTGCTGTTGCATTCTATCACAAAGTGTCTAGTTTTTCTTTATGCTGAATATCTTCCCTTGACCCTTTCAACCCAGCCTGCTGGCCCTTGGTGTTGTGGGGCTGCCAGGGGAAGGCAAAGAGGGGCTGGCCAGTCCCGTAGCAGCAGGAGAAAGCTGCCAGAAAGCTGCCAGGACAAATTTCTGCAGAGAAATGCAAAAATGGTGATTGCTTACGGACTGCTGCTCACCTGTGCCGCCTTCTGCCTCCTTCAGGGCTCCGTCTACCAGAAGACAAATGCAATATCCGAAATCAAGAGAGTCAATAAGGATAATTTCTGGGCCAAAGCCGAGGTGAGTGTTGCCACTTCTCTTCAGCAGCCAGGCGTAAGCAGGACGAGGCGTTTGGATTTAGCTGGAGATTTCTCTCCATCTGCATCCCCCCTCTGTAACGTGGGCTCCCCTGCCCAGAGTCAGGGATCCAGACCTCGAGCGGGTGGGGAGCTGGGCTGGCTCCAGGGGTCCTGCTGCCTCGGGCTGCCAGGGGAGGATGAAATCAGCCTTGAAGAGCAAGATGCTTTTCATCTCATCTTAATTTGGGCTCAGGGCCGCTGGAGCAGGTGCATGGGGAGACTGCTGGGCTGCAACCCCGTTCCCAGTGGGTGGCAAACTCCGTTTTTTTTTGGGGGGGGGCTGTTTTTTGACCTTTCCGAAGGCAGCTCTCCCAGGCGGAACAGCAGGGTGAGCCTGCTCTGTATTTCCTTCCTGTTCAGGTTGCTTGCAGCAGGGTTTTACAGCGGTTTAGCAATCGTGTGTGAAGCTTCAGGCTGCGGAAGTGTCGCAGGCACCGCGGGAGCTGCCAGGGGATCCACCATGCCAGCTGGTGGCATGGTGCAGCGTACAGGGACCTGGGGGGGTTCTCGGAGCTAAACCCACCACTTGACTCTCGTCTTCCATTAGAAAGATGAAGAAAACCGCCGGCTGGAGGAGAAAAGGAGAGCAGAGGAGGAGCGGCAGCGGCTAGAGAGAGAGCGTCGAGAGCGGGAGCTGCAGGAAGCAGCTGGGCGAGAACAGAGATATAAAGCCAGATCCAATGAGATCGAAGCCCAAAAGTGAGTCCCTGCTGCTGGCAGGTGCTTGTGACGATGCCTGGAGCCCACCCCGCTCTTCGGGATCTCTCAGCTTGCTCTCAGTGGTCTGTGCGCCCTGGGCACCGCCTCTCCCAGGCTGCTGCCCCTGTGCTGACGGTGGAGCACTGTTCCGCAGCGGGGGCAGGTTTTGCCTGTGCGTTCTCTGCTGCTGCAGCCGCTGCAATCCCAGGAAACCTCCTTCGAGGTAGCGCATGTGGCGGGGATCGGCCTCAGCTTGCGCTGGGACAGGCTTAGCCCAGCCACCCCTGCGGGGCACAGCCCTCGGGCACCATCATCCACGGGTCCCATCCTGACAGCTGCTGTGCGGTCCGAGCATCGGTCTGCACGTGCCGACGTGTCAATGTGTCGCATTTGCTTTTGCTCACCTTCCTGGAGCGGTGGCGAAGGTTTGGCCCAGCTGATTGGGCTAGCCTGTGGGCTCCTCCAGCCGGGGGTCCCCCAGCAAGCCCCTGCAGTGGGGAGAGCATCTTCTCCCTGGCTGAACCACTGTTTATCCAGCACCACCTGTGGGTCTTCCTGCCTGTGGATCCTGCCCCAGCACCGCGTGCCCCGCTAGTGTCACCAAAACCTGTGGCTGCGGGACGGGGGTCTGCAGGGTGCCAGCAGGCTGGGTTGGGTGGTGGAGGGCTCTGAGCTCTGCACAGAGGAGGTGGCATGTGCCAGACGGCCATTGTGCTCCATCTGCTGATTTCCTTCCTCTCTGAGCCTGGCGTGACCCCAGGGAGCCTTCTTGGCGGCGGAGCCGGCTCCCGCGGGCACTGCCTTCCTGTTCTGAGCCTCCATGGGGAAGTCTGTCTCACCCGTCCCTGCCGGTGATTTTGTCTGTGCCCTGAAGGAAGAGGCTTCCCCGGTTTGGTCTTGCTATTTGAAGCAGCTTCTGCTGCTCTGCTCCTCTCTGCTTGCCGTTCCCCCTGCACGGCTCGGAGGGCGGCCTGTGGCTCCCCACCTGGCCCCAGAAATGGGAAAATGTCCTGCCTTTGGTCTTCCCTGTGCGGCTGCAGCAGGGTGAGGTCCCAGAGCAGCCCTGTGCAGAGCAAACCACTCGCCCTGCCTGTTCCTTAACCCTGATTTGTCATTTGTCACCGCAGGAGGCTCCAGCAGCAGCAGGAGGCAGAGAACAGGGACAAGGAGCAGCAGCAATGGGTGAGCTTCAGCGTTGTCCCCATGGCGAGGTCTCATCACACATCCTCTCAGTGGAGGGGGCAGGGTGCCACGGTGCAGAGGTGGAGGGTGGTGGAGGAGCTCCCCGGGCACTGCTGTGGTGGGTGGGGGGCATGGAAAGACCCGTGGACGCCCTCTGGCAGGGGAGGTGCCACAGGCTGGTCCTCCAGGTCTCTTGCTCCATCCTTGATTTCGCTGGATGGGCTTCAGTTTCGTTGGATCTGGCTTTACATCTCTGCTCACGCTGGCTGCGTGCTCCCAACAGCTGGTCCGGCCGCAGCCTTGGGGAAAGCAGAGTTTAAAACTCTCTCTGAGCCTGGGGACTCTGGAGGGAACTTAAGTCCTTATCCTCAGACTGGCAGAGCTCCTGCATCTCCCAGATCCAGGGGGTTTCCTCCTCATGCGCCCTCCATCGCCGTGGCTGGTCCTTGTTCCCATTTCTCCTGTCCTGGGGGCTGCCTGGGGGAGCGGGGGTCTCGCTGGGGAAGGAGGGCGCTGGCTTGGTGCCCACCCAGGCTGTAGCAGACCCTTTCTTGTGCCACAGAGGGAGCAAGCTGAGGAGTACGAGGCCAGGCAGCGGAAGGGCTTCAAGAGAAGTGAGTCGGTGGAGAAAGCCCAGGTACGCCGCCGGGAGCCTGAGCGCGCTGCTGGGGGGCTGCGGTGGCTCGGCTCCCCCCTCGCGCCGCTCCCTGTCTCAGGGCTGTGGCGCCTTGACCGCGGGGTCTGCGCCCCCTTCGCCTTCGCAGGAGGCCGCGTCGCTGATAGCGCAGAGGGCGGTGAACCCCCGCGACATCTTCAAGCAGAGGGAGAAGTCGGTGCCGGCGGACGCGGTGGCCTCCCAGCCAGGTACGGCGGGGTGCGGCGCTGGGCCAGGGCAGGCAGCGTGGGGCAGTTCTGGCCCGGGTGCTGCGATGGGGGAGCGTGGCTGGGGGGGGTGTTACCCGTGAGGCCACCGTCCCGCCGAGCACGGGCAGCTGTCATCACGCCCTGCGCTCTCTGCCACGGGCAGAGCGATGTCTCTTGCCTGGCTCGTGTGGTTTGCTGTGGCACAGCTCTCGC
This sequence comes from Falco punctatus, assembly GCF_963210335.1. Taxonomy (NCBI): domain Eukaryota; kingdom Metazoa; phylum Chordata; class Aves; order Falconiformes; family Falconidae; genus Falco; species Falco punctatus. Next base: position 261,395 of record NC_137600.1, on the reverse strand, counting down.
TGCCGGCTGCGCCAGCTTTCAGCAGCTGAGGTGGAAATTTTCTATACTTCGACACCACTTCTGATGCTTAAACTTTTTTATTTTTTATTTTTTTTTAAATGAAAATTAAATATTTTAATGCCAGGAAAGCACCACTGTTGGAATCTATCCCGTTGGTTCCACCTGATATTTTCTTTTCACTGGCTGAACCAAGCAGGAGTGCGTCCCTTAGAACAGACCAGTCTGATCTATCGGACAGAACCCAGGAAGCTGTGAAAACCGAAGCTGAAAGTGGCCAAGGAAGTCGCTGAGAGCACGTGACATCCCCCGCAGTCGGTGCAGCCTTCTTGAAAGTGCCTTGAATTAATTTGCAATAAGCACTTTTATTTTGTGATATGAGGGCAAACGCACTTGCTTTCGGTAGGCAAGCCATCGGCGGGACAGGATGGAATGCCGCGGCGGGGGGGTGGGGGTGGAAACGTCTTTCTTGCTATTTAAATGTCACAGAGGGCGGCTGATTGCTGAGGGTGAGAAATCCCTCGGGGTTGCCCTCGTTAGTATTCGGTGTTTTTCAATGGAGGAAAGGAAGACAAATGCCCTGGCACTGGTAAAAGCCAGTGAGGTTGGTGCTTACTCACTGCCCTGCTGGGGCAGGGCTCACCTACCGCTCCTGCTTGGCTTTTGTTTGCATCCAGAAGCACAGATGGGGGAGATAACGGCCGATGGTTACCTCCTGCCAAGGAAAGTGCGCTGGCTTAGAAGGCTGGGAGCAACCAGCCTGAGTTGTACCCCTCCCAGCTGCTGATCCTAACAATGTCTGCGAAATTCGGGGTGCTCCAGAAATTCAGGGTGCTCCAGAAATTCAGGGTGCTCCAGAAACTGCCGCGGAGAGTCGGACCCGGGTGAATGGTGGCCTCCAGCTACTCTTCCTCCCCCAAAATATATCTCTCTGTTTTTTCCCTTGGCTGCAGCTACTGCTGTAACCAGTAGACAAACTTGTTTTTTGTAACCAGGATTAGAGCTGGAAAATCCTGCTTAGGAGGAGGACTGAGCCACGGGCTCCTAAGGCAAAAAGCGTCTGGCAACACCCTTTGGTGGCTAACTCCTGGGGATCCGTGGAGCTGTCACCTGGAGCATGGAAGCCTTGATGCCTGCCTGGCTCCTGCAGCGCATTTCACTCCTTTTCCAGGCAAACTTCGCAGCCCTTTCCTGCAGAAGGAGGTGAACTCTGTGCCGAGTCCTGCCTCCCCGGTCTCTCCTGCCTGGGATGCTGCCCCAGCCTCCTTCACCCCCTCCTCTGCTTGGGGGATGCCTCCAGCCTCCCTGGTACCCGCAGCAGGTGTGTGGCTTTGCTTCCTCACCTAACCAAAGCTTTCCACCTCGCCTCTCCAAAGAGATCCCCAAAACCGGGCATGCTGAGGTTAGGTTCCGAGTGTCTTTTGTTTTTCCATGCCTTGGCAGAACACGTGCGGATCTTTAGGTCAGAAACCCACAGCGGTGTCTTTGGCCGTGGCGGGGGTGGCAGGGGCTGAGCGTGGTGCTGAGGCCGGGAAAGGTGGCCGGTTGTTGCTGCCTGGTGCAAAGGTCCCTCGTTTCCTCCTCGGGCTCAGCAGAAGGTTCAGCAGCTGAGGGGATGAGGAAATCTCCTGGCTGAAAGGCTGACATTCAGCTGCGTGCACCCCCAGAGCCCCCTCCAGACCTCCTGCTGCAGGGGCTTTGAGGTTTGCACCCAGACCTTTCCAAAATGCCTTTGAGACCCAGCAAAGAGGGCTTTTTACCCCCACGCAGTGATTTCCCTCTGGGCAGCAGCCAGCTCTAGCAGTTAGAGCTGTTTTGCCATCCCAGTAAAGACCAGAGGATCCGCGCGTGCCGTGGCGCAGGGCTCCCCCTGCCCAGGCATCGCTGCCCTGGCTGGGGGGGCACGGCAGGGACCGTGGTGGGATGCTCTGTCTCCTTTCGGGTGGTTTGGGTGGGAGGAGGGCTGGCTGTATCCAGAAGGTTTTCCCATGTGCCGTGGGTGGCACGGAGGTGTTGCTTTGTCCTTGAAGGGCTGTGTCATTTCACATCCCTGCTGGCTTGTCCCCGGCTCTCCAGGCTGCTTGCTGCCCTGTCCCAAGGCTGCCCCACAGCTTTGCTTCAGGAAGGTGGGCGCTGGCAGACAGCCCCCAGGCTGCCATTTCCCTGCTTCCCCAGTAAGTCAGAATTTACCTGGTCACAACCAAACCCTTTGAGCAATTGAGTTCAGCAAAATGCTTCGGCCAGAAATAGGTTTTCTTTGGTGGAGCAGAACCAGCCGTTGTTTCAGAGCGACTTGTTACGCTTTCACTCCCGTCCACCCCAGGGACTCGGTGGGGCAGGAGTGAGCAGGGGGCCAGCAAGGCTGAGCTCCAGCGGTCCCCCGGCTACAGGCACTGCTAGACGCTGCTCTTGGCCGTGGCCTCTGCACCAACCCTTCCCCATCAGGTTTGGTGTTCGCCACAAGGAGCAGCTTGGAAACAGTTCATCTTGAGCAAGAATATTCCTTTCCACGTCAGAGATCCCGACTCTCTCCCTTGTCCTTTTCATCGCTCCCGAACACCCTGCTCACCCCGTGACTGGGTTTGTGCCTGCTGGACCCATCCCCTCGGCAGGACAGGAGACCCGGAGGGTGTCCATGCTAGACGTTTGGTGGCACCTCAGCCTGGAGCAGCAGCCAGACAAGCGAGGGGACAGGAGGAGGTTCAGGTGACGGATGTCGTGGTGAGATGCCATGTGTTTCTGTTGCAGGACAAGACTCCGGGTACAACTCAAGCATCGCAGCTTCCCACGTGGAAGAGGCAAATCTGTATGAGGAGCCGCCGGACCCCTCGGCCATCTATGAAGAACCCCCTCAGGTTGGTGCATGGGAGAGGACAGAGGACCCTGGAGTGACATAGGGCACCTGAGAGCTGGCCAGGATCCTCCTGCGACAGAGGGTGGCTTGGTCTCAGCTTTTAGGATGAGCCTGGAACCCTCGTACGAGTGTCTCTGTGGGTGCAAGCATCCTCCGGCGCTCCCAGCTGCCTGGGCTAAAACCTGTAGCAAGCTGAGAAATCCCGGAGTTCTCGCACGCTCAGGTCACATCCACATGGCTGGGGGTGCTGTGTCCCTTCGCAGCGCTGACAGCGAGAGGTGCTGGTGCTGAGCCCCCGTGTCACCCATGCCACAGCCTGAGGTCGCTCCAGCTGGTGTCACTGCCCTGTCCCTGGAGCCCTGCGAGGTGGGGGGTGGGGGGGTGGGGGGAGTGGGGGACACACGCTCTCGTCAGCCCCTTTGCCAAAGTGCTTTCGCCTCCTGCTGCTTCGCAGGTCCCAAACCAGCGGAGCTGACAAAGCCCAGCTATTCTTGGCATGCTCTGTCAGATTCTCCAGCGTCTAATAGTGGGGTTGTGTCACGCTGCAGTGTTGCCCTTGGAGATGTCGTGGCTGTTTGGTTCCCTTTCCTCTGTTCCTCCATCTTCCCTCCCACCCCCTGCTCACAAAACCATAAGCGTTTCAAACACACTTAATTTTCTCATTCCTGAATTTGTCTGGAAGTGTCCAGCTGGTTCAAGAGGAGCAGGAGATGGGCTGAACGGTTGCCTCAGCCTTCCTCTGCGAAAGAAAAAAGAAAAAAAAAAAGGAAAAAAAAAAAGAAAAAAGAAAGTAAAGAGCCACCAGCTCAGGTCTCAAAATAGCAAAGAGAAACGCTTGGGGATCCAGGCTTGGAGCTGGTCCAGCTTCACCAGACTTAAATGTGGGGGTGCTGAGCCGCTCTCTGCAGCAGGGGCCCTGAGGGATGCGGATCCGCTCCCAGAGGGGCTGTCTGCTGCCGGTCTCCGGTATTTCTGGTCGTGGTGCTGGCTGCCGGGCCAGAGCACCGCAGGATCGGTGTGGGTTGGTGAGCCAAACCGGAGAGCTGGCCCCCTCTGTTCCCCCGGTGCACGGCTGGCTCGCCTGCTGTCTCCTCTCTCCTGGCAGGGACGCGTGGCGTGACATTCCCAGAGCCACTGTTTTTATCCCGGGGGGCGTCTGGGGTCTCCTGCATGCGATGCTCTGAGGCTCGTGGGGCTGATCTGAATCTCTGGGTGTTGCACGGTGTTGGACTCCTCCCCTCCCACCGTTTTCTCTTGCGATTCCCGGTGGGCATCACCTCCTGGTCTGCCCGGGCAGCCAAGCAGGGCCGTGAGAAGTGGAGCAGGGCGATGTGCACCCCATGTGCCGGCATTGGGGTGGCGACCCCCCAGGCTGCAGACCCTTGCAGTGCCTGTTGAAGCACGAGCTGCCTGGCACTGCACCGTTCACGCCGGTAACTCCTTTCGTGCCTCTCTCCTTCCCGAAGGGACACGTTGACGATGCCAAATACGACTACGCCGCCGAGTACCAGCAGCCGCCGGACCTGACTGGGAAGGGGCTGTGTGCCCGGGCGCTCTACGACTATCAGGCTGGTAAGAGCTGCAGGGCTCGGGCTTTGCCTCTGAACTGGGGGGGGGGGCTTTGCTGGGCCCAGTCTGTTCCCGGAGAGCCAGACTGGAGACACCGCCCACCACACTGGGCATTCCCATGGCTGTGCACTGGGTAAAGCGTCTTCCACCCAAATCACAGCTGGAAAAGCAAGCAAAGGGAGCTGTTGGCTTCTGGATTTTTTCCTCTAACATCTGTTCGCGCTTGCCTCCCTGTCTTCCCTCCCCTGCCTCCTGCCTCAGAGCCTGTTTTACCCAGATATTCATGTTATAATTTACCGACCCCCCAGCCTTTCGCAACAGCAGTGGGGCTGGGCTGCCCTCGCTGCCTGCGGCCGTAGAAGCACCGCTCTGCTGGGGAGGGGGCTCTCAAGGGGTTTGGCTGCAGCAGCGCACGGCCCCAGGGAAACTGAGTCACGGACCCCTTCCTTTAAGCAAAGGGGTGGCTGTCAGGGGGGCTGCGTGCCTGGCACAGTGTGTCCCTGCAGGAGGGTCGTCCGAGGCAGGGGGGGACTCCCAGCCTCTCTGGCTGTGCCGGGCAGGGGGGTCGGGTTGGTTTTAACCCCCTCCCTCACTCTGTCTCATTCCAGCTGATGACACCGAGATCTCGTTTGATCCGGAGAACATCATCACCAACATCGAGATGATCGACGAAGGCTGGTGGCGCGGCTATGGTCCCGACGGCCACTTTGGCATGTTCCCTGCCAATTATGTGGAACTGATAGAGTAAGGGGGCTGGCAGGGGCTGCAGGGACCAGAGCTGCTCCATCCCCCTGGGAGTGTTTGACTCCTGCCTGATTCTTCCAAACGCTGTGTGGCTTTTATTTCTTTTTTTTTTCTCTCCAAGTGAAGTGCCATTGTCCTGCTCCCTCGCAGCAGGGCTGACCCAGGCACTGCTCCTCTCTGCCCTCTCCCATCCCCCATAGCTGGCCCTTGGTTGGGATGAAGGGTCCCATCCCATCCTGAGCCCCTGCAGTGCTGATCTCCCCCTCCTCCCTCTGGTTTGGAGTGTGAATTCTCTTTCAGGACTGAAGGAGGGGATGACTAATCCCTTATGGGGCATTTTCAGGGAACAAGTTGCCTCTCCCCCCATGCTCCCTCTGAGCCCGTGGCCACGGTGGAGATACCCCTTTCCCCATTTTGGCTCACTGACAAAGCTCACTACGCTGATTTTAGCATCTCACAGGGTGTGACAGCACCAAGAGAGCCAAAACTTGGCTCCGCGGCGTTGCCATCCCCACCCTGAGCATCCCAGAGCTGACACCAGGGCTGTCCCAGGTGTCCCAGTGTCTTCCTCTCTGCTGTGCCCACCGGAGGGGTTTCCTCTGCCCTTCCCTCTCCCCAAACCATGCTTTGGGAATGTAAATCATGCGTGAGCAAGCTCCCCTGCAGAGGAGATCCAGCGAGGCCAAAGTGGGTGGTTTGAGTTAATTTTTCAGCAAAACCTGTGAGCATGGGATCCCTCCCCTCCTCCGTCACCCCAAATTCACTGTGAACAAGGAAGAGCCCAGCCCAGCTGCCACCTTCCCCCTGTGTTGTTTCTTCCCTTGGTGTTGCTTTAGAAGTAGAAGGAGAGGATGGGGTTTGGAGGTGCCGAGGGTCCCGGCTCGCCCACCCCTCCGACAGCACTGGGGGATGCAGCGGCTCCCCTGAGCCTGTTCCCCTGGGTCCTGTGGGCTCCTTCCCCACTGCTCACTCCTCCCGTTCCCTCCCTGTCCCTCCCAGCAACAATAAAGGGCTTTTCTTTGGTGATGGATGCAGCAGGATCTGTGCAGTCCTGGGCAGGAATTGGGGTGAAATGCCAGTGCGTTGGCACGGGGCCGGGCAGAGCTCACGCATCCCTGATGTCAGCCGTGAGCGCTAACGAGAAATCTTTTAATAAGGCAAAGCCGAGCTGTGCGGGGGAATCGCCACGTGTTTTTGCAACAGGTCACCGTGACCAGGCTTGTGCTCCAGAGAGGGGGAAGGAAGTCAGGGATAATTGGATAAATAATTAGCCCCAGCGCTCATTATTTGAGTCTAATGAGGGAGGGAGGTTTGGTCAGGAAAGCAGCCGGAGGCAGTGGCTGGCAGAAATGAGCAGCAGTGACGGGGGTCCTGCATGTAGAGGGGCTTTAGGGGTGTTCTTGGGGACGTGAGGACATCGGGGATGGCAGGGGGGGATGACATCAGGGACACGTGGGCATGGAGGCTGCAGGGACACCAGGATGAGGGGACCTTGGTGGGGCAGGGACACTGAGGATGTGGAGACAAGAGGGACTTGGGGACACGGGTGATTTGGGGACGTGGGGTCCCCAGGGATGTGGGGACCCAGGGCTGGCAGCCAGGTGGGTGCCACAGGCCATCTCCCACCTTTTCCAACTGTGTGGGGGTTGGGTACTCATGCAAGGACAAGCGCTTCCCTGTCACCACAGCAGGGGGTGTCACCCCAGGGGGCAGAGGTCTGGTGCACTCATGACACAGGTGGCCCTGCAGGATGCCATATGGGGTGGCGTCACGCCGGGGTGCTGGGGACATCTTCCTGCTGCTGCCACGGCCCCTGCATTGCCGTAGCCCTGCACTGTCTGTGTCCTCTCGTGTCCCCCCATCCCCAGGGCTGGCACAGCACCCAGAGCAGCACGACGTAGGACTCGGCACCATTCCTTTATTCGCCAGAGCCTGGGTGCAGGATGGGGGAAATGTGGATGCAGGGGTGGGGTGGGCATGGAAATGGTGTAGGCACAGAGGTGGGGTGGGCAGGAAGATGATGTGGGCATGGGGACAGCATGGGCATGGAGATGATGGGGTGCAGGTGGCACAGCACGGGCATGGGGTGGTGCGGGCATGAGCAGAAAGGTGGTGAGTGCGTGCAGGTGGCAGAGGCACGGCAGCAGTGAGGGTGGGGGGGCTTGGCACAGGGTCACTGTGGGCTTGGGGTGGGATGGGGAAGGGAATGACAGGGCCTGGGGTGAGCAAAGGCACGGGGATAGGATGGCACAGGGCTGGAGATGGTGTGGGCTTGGGCATGGCATGGGCATAGGGTGGGCAAAGGCATGGGGCTGGGGCTGGGGCTGGGATGGAGATGGGATGGTATGGGGGTGGAGAGGGGATGGGGATGGAGATGGGATGGGATGGGGGTGGAGATGGGATGGGGATGGGATGGGGATGGCAGGGGGATGGAGATGGGATGGGGGTGGCAGGGGGATGGAGATGGGATGGTATGGGGGTGGAGATGGGATGGGGATGGAGATGGGATGGCAGGGGGATGGAGATGGGATGGGGATGGAGATGGGATGGCAGGGGGATGGAGATGGGATGGGGGTGGCAGGGGGATGGAGATGGGATGGTATGGGGGTGGAGATGGGATGGGGATGGAGATGGGATGGCAGGGGGATGGAGATGGGATGGCATGGGGCTGGGATGGCTGGGGGCTGGGATGGAGATGGGATGGCATGGGGATGGCAGGGGGATGGAGATGGGATGGCATGGGGCTGGGATGGCAGGGGGATGGCAGGGGGATGGCAGGGGGATGGTCACAGGGACAGCTGAGCAGGGTGCAGGTGCTGGCAGGGAGCTGGCACAGCCGGCATATGCCTGGTGACGCTCTGGGTGGGCGCTGGCCCTGTGGCCACCTACTCCCTCACTTCCAGCTGGTGAAGAACTGCTTGAAGAGGGGCGTCTCGTGGCCCTGCGGCAGGATTTCCACCTGCCAGGACAGGTACAGGGAGGGGATGGGGACCAGGATGGGGTGACATCGTCCATGCCAGCGCCCGGGCACCCCTCGCCGCCTGCACCCACCTGTGTCCGGGGTGAGTGACCCATGCGGGTGATGACCTCCTCGGCCACCTTCAGGGCTGCCTGGCGCTCCTGCTCATTGGCCTTGCGCCCTGTGGATGGGGACATCAGAGCCATGCTGGGGGTGGCCCCGGTCCCCCCATCCCCCCCCGACCCTGTCCCCAGGCACCTTTCCAGACGTAGACCTTCCGTCCGGCGCTGTCGTCCAGCACGAAGCAGTCATCGGAGCAGAGCAGGCTCTGGCTGAAGGGGCTGCTTGTGGCCACCTGGCTCAGGTCCATGCGCCCTGTCATGTCCGACACCTGCCCGTGGCCAGGACGTCACGTCACTGCACGGCTACCCTGGGGTCCCTCAGCTGTGCCCAGCCCTGCGTCCTCCCACACGGCCACGGCAGCATTCCCCATCTGTGCCCTGCCACAGGGCCACCACAGTGTCCCCTGGCCATGCCCAGCCCCCTATACCCCCTGAGGCCACCGTGCTGTCCCCTGGCCATGCCTAGCTCCGTGTGGCTTTCCTAGGGCCACCGTAGTGTCCCCCAGCCGTGCCCAGCCCCATATAATCCCTGGGGCCACCACAGTGTCCCGAGCCATATCCAGCTCCATGTCCCCCACTGGGGCTACCACAGGATCCCGCAGCCTTGCCCAGCAACAAGGCCACCCTGATGTCCCCTGGCCACGCCCCGTGACCGCCATGGTGATACTCAGCTATGTCCAGCCCTGGTGCCACCATGGTGCCCCACAATGGCCTTGCCTTGTAGAGGACAGCTGCCCCCGCGTTTCTTTGGTCGGCCACAACGTCCTCCTCAGGGCTGCCCTCCTGCAAGGTGGGCTTGGGGCCCAGCACCTGCAGGTGAAGAGATGGGGTATCACAGAGCCACCCCAGGGTCACTCGGGTCCCCTTCTCCTCCCGGCAGAGATGTCCGGCCCCCAACACACCTGGAGCATCTCAGGTGGCTCCTCGCCATCCACCACGATCTCCAGGCGAGCCTTGCCACTGCGCTCACCATCCCGGATGGCCATGGCCAGCTCCTGCGCCTTGCTGCGCTCCAGGATGTTGCACCTGGCCCCGCACCAGACAAAGAGGGTCTGGGGACAAGGAGAGGGACAATGGTGATGAAGCCATCCTGTGGTGGCCCGCAACCCACCTCACCCGGGCTGAGGATGAAGGTGTCACTGGTGTTGAAGGTGGCCCAGGGAGATGCCCCAACAGGCACATGGACACCGCAACAGACGGACACCCAGACAGACAGACGAGACACCCAGAGGGATAAATGGCTGCCCCAATGGATGAATGGACACCCGGAGGGACAGGCAGATACTCCAACAATCAAACACACCTATAGATAGGGGGGACACCCCAAATTGATTGATGGGCACCCCAAGAGGCAGATGTCTCCAGGGACAGACACCCCTGTGGATAAACAGGTGGCCACCTGGAAGGACAGAGGAGCAACCCAGCAGCCTGACACTCAGAAGGACAAACAGCCAGCCCTGCCGACAGACACCCAGAAAACCCGGCAGCCATCCCTATGGATGGACGGAGGCTTTGACAGACAGACGGACACCCCAACAGATGGACACCCAGAAGGACAAACAGCCAGCCCTACAGATGGATAGTGCAGAGGGACACCCGAAGGAGCTGGTGGACACCCCAGAGGGCAGATGGACACCACAAAGGACACGTTGCGCTTCGCCCTGCACCAGGTGAGAAGTGTCTGGGGGACAGAGGGAGGGACAGCAGTGACAGGGCCACCCCTGCCCACCTCGCCCAGATCGAGGATGAAGCAGTCGCCGGTGTTGAAGCTGGCCCAGCTCAGGTCCTGCTCGCTTGCCCGAATGTTCTTCTTGCCCTTCACCTGGTAGAGTTTGCACACGGGGCCGGCACCAGCGCTGGGGCGGGTGGGCTTGAACGCTGAGTCCACACCTCCCTCCTGCTGGCACGGGGGTGCTGAGCACCTGGCACGGTGTCCAGCACCCAATGGGGAAGACAAGCACTGGGGATGGATACTGAGCACCCAGAGGTGATGCTGAGCACCCACCAGGCAGGCTGAGCACCCAGCAGAGATACTGAGCACCCAGAGGTGATGCTGAGCACCCACCAGGCAGGCTGAGCACCCAGCAGAGATACTGAGCACCCAGAGGTGATGCTGAGCACACAGTAGAGCTGTTGAACAACCAGCAAGGATGCTGAGCACCCATCAGGGATGCTGAGCACCCAACATGGAGGCTGAGTGCCTACTGGGGATGCCCAGCACCCACAGAGGGTCTCACATGCTCAGTGGGGAATAGGCAAGGTGGGGAGGGTGCTGAGTACTCAGTGGAGATGCTGAGCACCCACTTGGGATGCCAAGAGCCTGGCTGGGATGCTGAGGGCTCAGCGGGGTGCTGAGCACTGGGGGCACCCCGAGCCTCCACTGGGGAGGCCCAGCACCCGTACCTGATAGGTGATGCCACGCGGGAAGTACTCCATGAAGACGTCGGACTCGTTGCCCTGCACCTCGCGGTGCGTCACGGGGCGCTCACCCAGCAGCGCGTTCAGCTGGGTGGAGAGGAGGGCACAGGCGCCCTGCTCGTCCCGCGAGGAGTCCCGGCCTGTGGCAGCGGCCAGCACTGAGCCCCCTGCTCCCACACCTGCCCCCCTCCCCTCACCCCACCAGGGCTCACCCATCCAGAGGTGGAGGTGGGCTCGCTCGTCCGGCCCGTTGTGCAGCACCAGGTAGGCGTCCCCCGAGAAGAAGGTGCCCCATGTTGCTTTGGGGACCTCCACCGGCCGCAGCTTCTCCACCCGCCAGATGTGCAGCCCTGGGCGGGTGGCATCGGAGCCGAAGGGGGAACCGCTGTGGGGTGAGGGGGTGCGTGAGCTGGGGGGGCGGGGGGGGTCAGGGGGCGAGGGAGTGGTACCTTTTGGGGAGCGCGGTGTACATGGCGCCAGGGAGGTGGTGGTAGCGGAGGTGGGTGGATACCACAGACCTGTGGGTGGAGGGACACTGTGAGATGGACAGCACAAGGCACGGAGAGCCAGGAGGTCAAAGACCAACAGGGAGATGGATGCCCCAACAGACACTGAGAGGGACAGAGAGACACCCCAACAGACACCCAGAAGGAGAAGCAGACACCCCAATGGACAGATCAACACCCAGAAGGACAGACGGATGCCCCGGCAACCATCCAGGACAGATGGACACCCTGATGATGCCCCAATGGACACCCAGAAGGACAGATGGACACCCCAACAGACACCCAGAAGGACAGATGGACACCCTGATGGAAATGAACATTCCAACAGACAGACAGACACTCCAACAGACACCCGGAAGGACAGATGGACAACCCTGACAGGGAGATGAACACCCCAATGGACAGATGGACACCCAGGAGGATGGACAGACACCCCTATGCACAAACAGATGCCCCTATGGGTAGGGGGACACCCCAATAAATGGACCTCCAGGAAGACAAACGCCCCAATGGCCAGTTGCACCCTGACATAGAGCGGGACACTCAGAAGGACAGACGGACACCCCTACAGACAGACAGGCACCCTGACAGCTAGGCTGACATCTGGAAGGACAGACAGACACCCCAACAGCCAGCCAGCCAGCTCGGGGGGGGGGGGGGGGGGGGGGGGAAGCCCCAAGACAGACAGATGGACACCCCGAAGGACCCCTGGCTGGACAGACAGACACCCCCCTGCAATGGACAGACAGTGACACAGCCGGACAGCCGGACACCCCAACAGACACCCCCATCTGACGGACAGACAGCCGGCCAGCCAGGCAGCCAGCCGGACGAACACCCCGCCAGACACCCCCCTCCGACGGACAGACAGTGACACAGCCGGACAGCCGGGTGGACCCCCGGTGGGCGCACAGCCCCTCACTCAGGCGGGCGCAGCGGGCGCAGCGGACAGACGGACACCCCGACGGCCGGGAGGCTCCTGCCAGCCACAGGCACGCGGAAGGCAGCAGTGAGTGACTCAGGCGCAGGAAGGGTGGGGATGTCACCCAGCATCATCGTCACCAGGAAAACTGCCCACAGCGGGAGCGGCTCAGCACGGGGCTGGCAGGGGGGGCACCGGGGGTCCCGCCCCCCCCACACCCCGAGCCAAGGGTATGCGCTATGGACAATAAGACATTTGCATATTCAGAAGACATTGCGTATTAATTGTCACTCACGCAGGGACCAGTGACACAATTCTCGCCCCACACAAACCAGCGGTGCCCGCACACAGTACCACCCCGTGTGCCCCCCGGCGGATTTGCCCTCTCTGGGAGGCTCCTGGGGTCGGAGGGCGCCATCCCCCCCCCGCCCCCCCCCCCCCAGTTACCTTTGTCCCGCTTTCAGCCAACTTTCTGTTCCTGCCTGTGGGCTGCAAGCCCTTATCGCCCATCTCCTCCGGCGCTTTTTTCTTAGATCAGCATCAAGACAGAAGCTTGTCATCAGCAGGTCTGTGTTTCCTGCCCCCGCAGAGGCGGCCCCCCTTAATTAGAAGTCCCTTCATTCATCAGTTGTGACAACTCTATAGGGTCAGCTTGACCTAAGTTCTGTGCACGTAAGTGCTTAACTAGAAACACTAAATCAGAGTTTAGCACTAGATCATAACTCCATAACTTGGGAGTTTAGACAATTCCCTCCCTTTGGGACTTATGTGCTATATGAATATCAATATATATTCATATATGAATGTCATATATATTCATATATGAAATAAGTCCCACCCTCTCTGAACTTCTTTCAGTTGCAGCAATACAACACTTCGCCATACAGTGTCATATGATGTACAGGCAAATACAACGATCATGAGTACAATAATTACAATTAACTTCTTGATCTGTAGGTGTAGATCAGGAAACCAGGAGGTTAGCCAATTCCAAACTTTCTGAAGTCCCTAGGAGGTGTCATCTTTGTGGACCTCATGCAAGATTTTAGTATGTTTCTAAATCTCTTGGAAGTCGGTAGAATTATGTCACTTTGACACATGTATACACAACAACTAGTATTAACGCTAGGGCAAACGCTGCCTTGAGGTGCCCACAGCGTACCTGATGCCAGCCTGTTTTGCAGAGCTATTTCTGCAACGCCTTCCTGCGAAGCCCCCGTGGCACCCGCAGCATTGCTGGCTGTCCCTTCCGTTACTGCCTATACCTTTATCACTGCCTTCCCCAGCTCAGCAGCCCCCAGCCAAGGACTAAAGCACCCAGCAAAAACACAGCATCGAGTGGGTCTGTCTATAACGGGTTTTAATCCTGCCTGTAGAGGAAGGCAGGCAGTGGGTTGATTGACATGGACGATGTGCAGCTGTAGCTTGTTCCCACTAAGTGGTTAAATAGCCCTGAGGCTTGTGGGTGAGGGTGATGGTGCTCTGACCTCTGAAGGAAGGAGATACAGCACAGACAGTAGAATCTGACCGATGGTAAGAACCTTGTTGCAGCCTACTGGTTTGTTGTGCTGCAACACCTGCCTATAGCTCTGTGGGTAAGTCCTTAACCACAGTTTATTATCAAATTTCTCAGCTATAGTCGTATTGGGAAGAGCCACCCCCAACGTGCAGGTGCCTGAGCCTCTTGGTGGTGAAGCTTTTCGTGCTACGCTGCCGCAAACCCAGTGCCACCAGTCCCCAGTGGAACATTCCAGTACTTTCTCGTAGTTAATTCTGGAGGGGTTCATCAGGCCAGACACAATGCAGGTGGTGCCCCACAGACCCCAGCTCCACTTGTGCGTGTCTTGGTTCTACCTGTAGTAACATGCATTGCAGCGGGTGAGTGGGGTTTCCGTACTGTCCAAGTTCAGAGGGCAGTCTCGTTCCGATTAGCGCAGTTTGGTCTTGCCCACAAGTTACTCCAATTAGTCCTGAATGGAATGGGGACACCAGCTAGAGGAATTCCTCTGTGAGTGCACCCCGGGAAATGGGTACGTGCCCAACAATCAGTCCTATGAACAACCACCATCGATTTTTCCACCATTTTCAAATGAGTGCTCTGTGTCCATGAGGCCTCCTGATCCCACCGAATTTGAGAATTTATCACACCACATCGCAGTAACAGGCAAAATTCTATACATCTGTATAATGTTTAAACAAGTATCTACAAAGAAAACATGCTAATATTAAAGAGACAGTTAAACTCAGACCCCCCTGTTATACAATCCAGTCCTACAGAGGGGCTTGTTTCAGTCCAAGAACAGTTCATTAAAATCTCTTGATTTTTAGTTTCAAGAGGAGCCATCTTTCAATTTCCACTTTACTTCAGAACTCTTAATCCTGGTGTAACGGATCCAAGAATCAATTCCTTTAAGTTCACTGCAGCACTAGTTGCCAGCATTACTAAATACGGTCCTTTCCGCCGCTCCTTCAACGGCTCAGCATGCTGCAACACTGGTAAGATTACAGGTCTTACGAAACCCTTGTATTAACGTTAAAATTAAGCTTTCACCTCCATCTGCGCTGCTGTTTGTGCTGCCTGTTAGTATAGCAAGAGACTCAACCTAGAACTTTATGATTCTCCAGTTCGCTTCAAGCATAAAGGCCCTCCTGGCTTGACAGTCCATTCTGGCGGTATGGTGGTCCCTACGATGTATCCACGGAGCGACTCCTTCAAGCTTGACAGTGTGTAGGTGGTGAGTAAAATCTGGAGAGGTCCTTTCCACTTCTCTTTGAGCGGTTTATCTGACCACACTCTCAGATACACCCAGTCTCTGGGTCGGTCTTGACTTGATGTGGAGGCATGTCCAGGAATAAAGGTGCGCTCACGGTGATGTACCATCCTTCTTGGGTTTTGGTTGCCTTTAGTAAATGAGCCAATGGATCGTCTTCTGGTGTATGCTGTGAGCTCTTAGGTCCTAACTTCTGGATTTTTTCTGGCAGGACTAGCAATCCTTGCCTTTCAGCTGCTTCTTTCGCTGCTTTACCTGCCATTCGGTTTCCTAGATGCACTGGACTATCTACAGATGTATGCGCTTTACAACGTTAAATTGCCACCGATCCAGGAAAATGGATCACCTGTAAGAATTGTGGGATCATTGGCCCGTATTTGACTGGGAATCCTTGAGAGATTGAGAGTTCTCTTTCTTTCCAAATGCCCCATGAGCACAGACCACTCCATCGGTGAATTTTGAACCTGTCCATACATTAACAGGGTTATCTTTTGACAATTCCAACGCTCTCGATCAGGCTATGAGCTCCACCTTTTGGGCTGATGGGTCAGATGATAGGGCTTTGGCTTCTAGTATTTTCCACACAAGGCTACTACCATCTACAGACAAGTGCCAGACAGTGTTCCCTATTGGCGTGTCTTTCAAGTCCACCGGGCTAGAGCAAACCTGTTCCATCGTTTGCAAACCACCACAAGTGAGTTCTTCATTTCCACTAGGCTCAGCAGCAAGGACAGCTGCGGGATTCAGGCTTGCGGTCACTTTCAGTTCCACGTTGTCTTGTTCCAAAAGGACGGCTTGATTCTTTAGCATTCTGCTTGGTGACAGCCAGTGCCCTCCTTTCTGTTCCAGCATCGCCGTACCTGCGTGGGGTGCAAGTATGGAGGGTTTTGGCTCGTGTGTCGGTTCCGGGGTCTCTTGGCTCAGTAGCTCTGTAGCTGCTGCTGCTTGGAGATGGGCTGGCCATTGTCTGCTGACATTGCCCAGGTGTTTGGAAAAGTACCTGCGCATCTTTTCCATGTCCCCAGCCTCTGGGCCAGCGCTCCTAAGGCAACGTGCGATCTTTCATGCACCAATAGTTCAAACGGGTTTTCTAGATTTCGGGACGCCTCGAGCTGGAGCACTCACGAAAGTCCATTGCAATTTAGAAAACGCATCTCTGCACCCCAGAGTCCAGACGAGAAGTTTTCTGCTTCCTCATACAGCTTCCTAGGAGAGTTTGGCAATGAGTCTGAAATTCATTATCCGTAAGCGACACCGCCCGGCCATCCCGAGGAGTGCTCCAAGCTCTTTGATTCCGAGACTCCGCTGGCCCTGGGAAACTGTAAATCCCCAACACGTTACTTCTTCGTGGGTGAGCGGTGCCTTTTTCCGGGATACTTGGTACCCCCCTAGCCCCCAAAAGTTTAGGAGATCTGTCATCAATGGTATAGAATCTTCCATATAGCTGGTTGCTAGCAGTATGTCATCTACACAGTGCAGCACGGTGACATTTTCATACACCTTTTGCCAGCTTTCCAGATCTTTGGCCAATTGATTTCCGAAGATTGTAGGACTATCTTTAAATCCCTGTGGCAATACAGTCCAGCACACGTGGGTTTTTCTACCAGTCTCAGGGCTTTCCCATTCCAAAGCAAACAATTCTTGACTCACAGCGTTGAGTGGAAGGCAAAAGATCACAACTTTTAATTCTAACCTAGAAAATCATTTATCTGTCCCCTTCAGGGTGGTCAGGAGGGGGTACGGGTTTGCTGCCGCTGGGTGGACATCTTGCACAATCTGATTTATAGCTCTTGTATCTTGGACCATTCTAGATTCTTCTGAATTTGGCTTCCTGACTGGCAATACTGGAGTTATATTCTGATTGGCATTCTCTTAGTAACCCCAAATTTATGAATTGTTCTATTAATGGCTCTAGTCTAATGACTTCTAGTTTAATTGGGTACTGCTTTTGCCTTACTGGTTTGGTGTTTGGTTTCAACTGGATGAAAATACTCCGGTGGGTGCTTGGGGTCCTCACGGCTCCTCCGACCCATCGAGATCCCAGAAAGCAGGTCCCACCTGGGGCACTCAATTCTGTTACGGAAAACTGTCACCAGGAAAGCTCCCACAGCGGGGGCAGCCCAGCACGGGGGCAACAGGCTATTGCAGTGCGGGGCATGGAGGGGTCCCCCCACCGCACACCCTGAGCCACTTGGGGGTACATGCTATGGACAATAAGACATTTGCATATTCAGAAGACATCGCGTATTAATTGTCACTCACGCAGGCACACACAAACCAGCGGCGCCCCCAGACAGCACCGCTGGAGGGTTGTACCGCCCCGTGTGCCCCCCGGCCGGTTTGCCTGCTCTGGGGGGCTCCTGGGGTCGGAGGGCGCCATCCCCCTCCCCCGTTACCTTGGTCCCGCTTTCAGCCAGCTCCGGGTGGGCTGCGCCCCCCAGCAGCCCGTCTCCTCCCGCGGCCGGTGCTGGGGGCTCCTCGCTGCACAACCCGGGTGACGAGGTGTCTCTCAGCATCCCCAAGGCCGCCCCCCTTAATTAGAAGTCCCTTCGTTCATCAGTTTTGATGACTCTAGAGGGTCAGCTTGATCTAGATGTTGTGCACAGGTTTGTTTAATGTACGGCTGAACAGTAAAGCAGAGTTTAGCGCTGAATCAGGGGTCGGTAGTTTGGGAGTTCAGGCAGGGCTGAGCGGGGGGGGCGGTTCGGGGGGTGGGGGTGGGGTACAAGGGGTGTCCCGAATTGCCAAATCCCGTAGCCTCAAAGAGGGGAAACGACATCAAATGTTTAATAAAACAAAATGTATTGCTAGAAGTTTGAGACAATCGAAACGAACTAGCTGTTAATGGTTAATTCAAGATTTATTTTTGTGTATCCTGCTTTGTCGAGCTTCGAGGAGCGCTGATAAATCCTCTGTCCACAAGAGCGACCCTGGAGGAGGCTCCCCACGGCGAGCGGAGCTGCTCGGGAGGGTGGGCTCGGCAAACCCGGGGGAAACAGAACTGGTGGGGATGGCACCCTCCGACCCCAGGAGCCCCCCAGAGAGGGCAAACCCACCGAGGGGCACACGGGGTGCTACAAACCTCCAGCGGTGCTGCCCGGGGGTGTCGGGTGAGAAACGTGTCACCGGTCCCGTGCACGAGTGACAATGAATACGCGATGCCTTCTGAATATGAACATGTCTTATTGTTGTCCGTAGTGTGTACCCTCGCGTGGCTCGGGGTGCACGGTGGGGGGACCCCCATGCGCCTGCTGCATGTGGGGACCTTTCCTGGTGACAGTTGATGATGGGGGGAGCTGTACTGGGGGAGTCGTACAGGATCTGGGAACTGTACTGGGAGTGGAGCTGGAAGTGGGGGGCACTACTGGGGGCTGCATGGGTGGAGCAGACAGGGGGTGGGCTGCAGCAGAGGCTCACTGAGAGCTGCACTGGGAGGCACATGGCCGGGCCCTCCCCCCCCCCCCCCCCCCCTCCGCCATCTCCCCACAGGCCCCAGCCACAGCATTGCTGGGAAGTGACTCACAGCTGGGGGGGGCCACGCGTGTGACGAGTGTGGGCGGCCTGAGCCCGCCACGTGGCCCCACCGGCCTCCACGCAGCCCAGGGAGCCTGCTGGGCCGGGGCGGTGGGGGGCAGCCACTGCACCCCCTCAGTGCTTTGGGTGGCACGCTGAGGGGTGCCCACCCCATCCTGCCCCCCAGCCCCGGGGAGCTGGGGAGGGGGGGGGTCACGTGTGTGCAGCGCGTGTGCAATGTGCATGCTGTGCTGTGTGCTGCATCCCACGTGCAGTGGGTGCGTGGTTCACGTGCGTGGTACCTCTGACACGCAGGGCATCCTGCATGCTCCGTGTGTAGTGCATGTGCAGGGAGCCCGTGGGCAGCCTCCCACACGTGTGCAGGGACTTGTGTGCTGTGTGTGTCTTGTGTGCAGTGCGTGTCTCATGTGCAGGTTCTCATGTGCAGTGTGTCACACTGCGTGTCCCATGTGCAGGTTCTCACATGCAGTGCATGTCCCGTGTGCAGTGCGTGTGTGGTGTGACAGTGTGTTCCCATGTGTGGTGCACGCAGTGTTGTGTAGGCAGTGTATCTGCACGGTGCTGTACGTGTGCAACGCTGCGGTGCCAGGGCAGCGTGTGTGCATGTGTGCACATACAAGGCTGCAGTGCCAGCGCCTGTACCAGCATGGTGCCGGTGCCAGGGCGGTTCACCACATGTGGTGCCAGCACTGGTGCTCACACAGTGCTGATGCTGTGCATGGTGACGGTGCTGTGCCAACGCCAGTGAGTGCTGGTGCTGGCACAGTGCTGGTCCCTGCACGGTGCCAATGCCCTGTAATCCAGATCCCATGCAGCACCAGTGCAGCAGTGGGCCCAAGCCAGCGTGGGGCCCTAGGCAGTGCCAGTGCTGTGCAGTGCCACTGCAGAGTGTGGGCTCCCCATGCAGCGCTGGTGACAGTGTGGCGTCCCAGTGCAGTCCCAGTGCCAGTGCAATGCCACTCCTGTGCAGTGCCGGTGCCGGTGCCGAGCAGGTCCCATGCTGGAGCCGTGCCGTGCCAGTCCCACGCAGTGCTGTGCAGTGCCGGTGCCAGACCCGTGCAGTGCCGGTGCCGTGCAGTGCCAGTGTTGGTGCCGAACGGGTCCCGTGCAGTGCCGTGCAGTGCCGGTGTTGGTGCCGAACGGGTCCCGTGCAGTGCCGTGCAGTGCCAGTGTTGGTGCCGAACGGGTCCCGTGCAGTGCCGTGCAGTGCCAGTGTTGGTGCCGAACGGGTCCCGTGCAGTGCCGTGCAGTGCCGGTGCCGGTGCCGAGCGGGTCCCGTGCGGAGCCGCCGCAGCTCGGTGCCGCCCCCGGCTGCTGCGCCCGCCCCCAGCCCGCCCGCCCCGGCTGTTCGGGGCCGGGGCCGGGGCCGGTGTGGCGGACGCGGCGATGGGGCTGGCGGGGCCGCCCCGCTCCTGCCTCCTGCTGGCGGCCGCGCTGCTGCCGCTGCTGCCGCCCGGGGCCGCCCCGGGCCCCGCCGCGCCGCCCGCGCTCACCGACGCCGAGATCGAGGCGTTCCTGAGGGGCTTCCTCGGGCCCGGCCAGCTCGACGGGGACGCGGATGGCACCGACTCGGCCTTCGGCACCGACCTGAGCATCGGCACCGGCACCGGCACCGGCACCGGTGAGCGAGCGGCACCGGCACGGCGGGTCGGGGCTGCCCCGGCCCCGGGCACTGCCGGGGTCCCGCGGGGGGGACGGGGTCCCGCGGGGCCCCCCCAGCCCGGCCCGGCCGCCCCTCACCCCGCGGCGGGGCGGCGCCCCCCTCCCCCCCAGCCTCCCCGCGGCCGCTGCTGGAGCCCGAGAAACCCAAGAAGGGGAAGAAGGAAAAAAACCCCAAACCCACCAAGAAGCCCAAGGAGAGACCCCGGGGCTCCAAGAAGGAGAAGGGCAAGGACTCGGGCAAGGACAAACCCCCCAAGAAGTCCAAGGAGAAGCCCCCGAAAGGCTCCGAAAAACCCCCAAAAGGCTCCAAAAAGCCCAAGGAGAAGCCACCCAAGGCCACCAAAAAGCCCTCCAGCAAGAAGCCACTGGAGCCACTGACCACCCCTGCTGAGCCCCCCCCTACCCCACAGCCCCCACGGGGCAAGGGCGATGCGGGTACGCGCCAGTTCCCGGAGCAGCCTTCGCCCTACGAGGAAGGGGAGGAGGAGGATGGAGGTGGCCGAGGTGAGTCTTGGGGACCCCCGTTTTGTCACCAGCCGGGCTGGAGTGGGGGTTCTTGGCACACCACGGGGTCACCCCATGTCCCGCTTGCCTCCCTGGTGGCCCCCGGCGGCTGGCTGGGCTTTGTCCCGCTGGGATGCCCCCCACACCCCCACCAGCCTTCCTCCCCGATGGGATTTTCTTTCCTGTGTGGAGCTGCCAGGGGCCAGGCTGGGGGGCAGGGGGGGCACCACCAGCCCCTCAGTCTGTCCCTGTTCCCAGGGGAGCTGGAGGAGCTGCCGAGTGAGCCCTGGGAGCTGGGCCGGGAGGACTGGCACCCCGAGCCCAAGCCTGGTGAGTCCCCAGGGCCACCTCTCTGTGTCTTGGGGCCACCTCCCTGCAGCCCAGGACCACCTCCCTGCCCCCTGGTGCCACCTCCCCGCAACCCGATGTCACCTCCCTGCACCCCAGAGCCACCTCCCTGCATCCCAGGGCCACTTTCCTCTACCCCAGGGCCACCTCCCTCCACCCCAAGGCCACCTCCCTGAGTCCCAGTGTCACCTCCCTGCACCTTGGGGCCACCTCCCTATTTCCAGGTGCCGACCCATTGCACCCCAATGCCACCTCCCTGAACTGCAGGGCCACCTCCCTGCACCCCGGGGCCACCCCCTGCACCTCAGTGTGACCCCCTGTGCCCCTTCCCCACGTGCCCCCTCCCTGCAGAGGTCCCTGAGGAGCAGGAGCCACCGACCCTGGACTACAACGAGCAGCTGGAGCGGGAGGACTACGAGGACTGTACGGTGCTGGGGTGCGGGTGGGAGGGGGTCCTCCAGGGTCCCCTGGCCTGCTGGGAGGGACGGAGGGTGCATCCGTCACCCCCCCACACCACCTTGCACCCCCAAAGCCAGTGCCACCCCCTGTTCTGTCCCCAGTCGAGTACATCCGCCGGCAGCAGAAACCCCGCAAGCCCCCCAGCAGGAAGAAACCAGAAAGAGTCTGGCCCCAGCCCGAGGAGCCACGTAAGTGGGGGGATGGGGGGACCAAGGGGGGCTGGCACCACTAGGGGTGGAGTTGGGGGGACAATCCTCAGCCTTGGGGAGCATCATTTTGGGGCAGCCTGGAGCTGGGGTGGGCACAGGGACTGCGTAAGGGGTGCAGGGGACCCCACAGGGGTGGGGGGATCTCTTGGGGGCACGGGGACCCCATGGGGATATAGAGGGGTCCTGCGGGGCCATGCAGAACCCCTAGGGACACAGGGATTCCACAGAAGCATGGGGGACCCCACAGGGTACACCCACTCCCCCCACCATCCCCAGCATGGCCCCTTTCACCCTTCCCAGTGAAGCCGGAGGAGCCACCCCCGCCGCCACCCCCACCGCCCATCCTGGTGACCGAAGGGGACTACGGGGAGGGCTTTGAGCAACCTGACTATGACGACCGTGAGTGCTGAGCTGGGGGGGAGCCTGGGGCATCCCAGGACCCCCATCCCTGGGGAGCTCTGCCTGGCCCCATGGGTAGCGATCTCCCTCCCTGTGCCCTGCTGGCCTCCAACCAGTGGCATCCACCCCCACCCCCCTGGCCCTAAAGGGGTGTCCCAGCCCCCCTCGCCATTTGCACCCCGCAGTGGCATACGGGCTACCCCCCCCGCCGAAGCCCAGGAAACACCCAGACAAAGAGGACGAGATGGAGACGGACAAGGAGAAACACAAACCCTGTGAGAGATGGGCAGGGGATGGGTGCTGGGGTGGGTGGCATGTCCTCATGCTGGGTGGCACATCCCAGCTGCGGGCAGCACATCCCTAGAGTCAGTGGCACATCCACAGGGTGGCTGGCATGTCTCTGAGTTGGGTGGCACATCCCTAGGGTCAGTGGCATGTCCCTGGGGTGGGTGACATGTCCCTCGGGTGGGTGGCACGTCCCTGGGATGGTTGTCACATCCACAGTGCGGTTGGCATGTCCCTGGGGTGGGTGGCACATCCCTGGGGTGGTTGGCACATCCTTGGGGGTGGGTGACATGTCCCTGGGGTGGGTGGCACTTCCCTGGGGCATCTGGCACGTCCCCAGGATAGTTGGCACGTCCCCAACAGGGAAGCCCAAGAAAAGTGGCAGCAGCAAGGAGGAGGAAGAAGACCCTTGGGTGGAGGAGAAGGGCCGGGACCGCAAAGGTGGGTGCCAGCGACCTGTCCCCTCGCCCCCGGCCCCCTGGGCTCTGTCTCCGCTCACCACGCCTCTTTTCCAGGAAAACCCAAAAAAACAGGGGGGAAGAAGTGGGAGCCGGATGAAGATGAATGGGCCCCTCCGGAGGAGAAGACAAGTGAGTGTCCCCGTTCCTGGGGGGGAAGCAGGCACCCCACTGCGGGGGATGCCCACTGCCTTCCCCCCCACCTCCACTGTCCCCAGGATGTCCCCCCATCGGGCTGGAGTCCCACCGCATCGAGGATGACCAGATCCTGGCCTCCTCCATGCTGCGCCATGGGCTGGGCGCACAACGTGGGCGCCTCAACATGCAGGTGAGGGTCACCCAACTTGTGCTCGCCCCCTGTGCCAGCGGACCCCCCCACTCACCTCCGCCTCGCTGCCCCCACCCCAGGCAGGCACCAACGAGGACGATTTCTTTGACGGGGCTTGGTGTGCCGAGGACGACAGCCGGGCACACTGGATCGAGGTGGACACCCGCCGCACCACCAAGTTCACTGGCGTCATCACCCAGGGCCGCGACTCCCAGATCCAGTATGGGGCTGGGGCCGGACCCGGGGACAGGGGGTGGGGCAGTGGCTCAGGATCCCCCCTCCCAACCTGTCCCCTTCCTTCTGCAGCGAGGACTTTGTCACCAGCTTCTATGTGGGCTTCAGCAACGACAGCCAGAACTGGGTGATATACACCAACGGCTACGAGGAGATGGTACGTACGGGACACCAACACAGGCTGGTTGAGGGGGGTGGGGATGGTAGGGACCCTCCTCCCACCCTGGCTACATCTCGCCCCCCTCGGCAGATGTTTTACGGCAACGTGGACAAGGACACACCAGTGCTGACCGAGTTCCCCGACCCGATGGTGGCCCGTTATATCCGCATCTACCCCCAGACGTGGAATGGCAGCCTCTGCCTGCGCCTCGAGGTCCTGGGCTGCCCCCTCTCCAGTAAGAGCCACCCCAAAGCAGTGGCTGGGGGGGTGGTTGCGGGGCGGTGGCATCCCTCTACACCTGCCACACCATGTCCCTGTCCCCTCCGCAGCCATCAGCAGCTACTACACCCAACAGAATGAGGTGACCTCCACGGACAACCTGGACTTCCGCCACCACACCTACAAGGACATGAGGCAGGTGAGCACCTCCGTGGGGCAGGCACCTCCGTGGGGTGGACACCTCCATGGGGGGTGGGCTCAGCCCCCTGAGCACTGCCCCCCCATCACCTGCCCCCCCAGCTAATGAAGGTGGTGAACGAGGAGTGTCCCACCATCACCCGCATCTACAACATCGGCAAGAGCTCACGGGGGCTGAAGATCTACGCCATGGAGATCTCCGACAACCCGGGTGAACACGAGACGGGTGAGGATGGGAGGTGCGCGGGGAGCAGGCGGCATGCCCCTGGTGCAGGCAGGGGTGGGGGCAGCACGCCGACCCTGCCCGCGCCCTGCCCACAGGTGAGCCCGAGTTCAGGTACACGGCGGGGCTGCACGGGAACGAGGTGCTGGGCCGGGAGCTGCTGCTCCTGCTGATGCAGTTCCTGTGCAAGGAGTACCATGACGGCAACCCTCGCGTGCGGAGCTTGGTGACCGAAACCCGCATCCACCTCGTGCCTTCCCTCAACCCCGATGGCTATGAGCTGGCCCACGAGGCGGTAAGGGGATGGTGGGACAGGGGATGGGACAGCGGCACAGGGGGATGCAGCCCCCCGGCTCACCGCTGCCCGGGCTGCCCACAGGGCTCCGAGCTGGGCAACTGGGCGCTGGGCCACTGGACGGAGGAGGGCTACGATCTCTTTGAGAACTTCCCCGACTTGGCTTCAGCACTGTGGGCAGCCGAGGAGAGGAAGCTGGTGCCCCACAAGTTCCCCAACCATCACATCCCCATCCCAGAGCACTACCTGGCCGAGGATGCCACGGTGAGCCACGGCACAGGGCACGGTGCTGAGGCGGTGCTGGGGAGGTGGTGTCTCACTCTGCTGTGCCCGCATTGGCAGGTGGCTGTGGAGACACGGGCTGTCATGGCATGGATGGACAAGAACCCCTTCGTGCTGGGAGCCAACCTGCAGGGCGGGGAGAAGCTGGTGTCCTACCCCTTTGACACGGCCCGGCCCCTCAGCGAGACACCAGCGGCCGCCCCTCGCTCTCCGGATGACTATGAGGACGACAACCCCGAGCTGCAGGAGACACCTGACCATGCCATCTTCCGCTGGCTCGCCATCTCCTATGCCTCGGCCCACCTCACCATGACCGAGACCTTCCGCGGGGGCTGCCATACACAGGACATGACCAATGCCATGGGCATTGTGCAGGGCGCCAAGTGGCACCCCCGGGCTGGCAGTAAGTGGGGGGAGCACGCCGTACAGCGCCGGCTTGCCTGCCCCATGCTCCTGCCACATGAAGGTGTGAGCAACCAGCTGGGTGGGCACTTAAGTTGTTTTTCCTGCAGGCATGAATGACTTCAGCTACCTACACACCAACTGCCTGGAGCTCTCCATCTACCTGGGCTGCGACAAGTTCCCCCACGAGAGTGAGCTGCAGCAGGAATGGGAGAACAACAAGGAGTCGCTGCTCACCTTTATGGAGCAGGTGTGTGCTGGGACAAGCGGGGCAGGGAAGCGGCAGCTGCCCCACTCAGCTCCTCCCGTCACCCTTCCTCGTGTAGGTCCATCGGGGCATCAAGGGCTTGGTGACGGACCAGCAGGGAGAACCCATCGCCAATGCCACCATCGTCGTGGGGGGCATCAACCACAACATCAAGACAGGTAGGGTGCCAGGCAGCGTGCTGGGCAGGGTGCTGGCAGCGCCGTGCTGCCTCCATCACACCCCACTACCTCCCCTTGCTGTCCGCAGCCAGCGGCGGGGACTACTGGCGCATCCTGAACCCGGGTGAGTATCGCGTTGTGGCTCGGGCCGAGGGCTACAACCCCAGTGTCAAGACCTGCAGCGTCTTCTACGACATCGGAGCTACCCAGTGCAACTTTGTCCTGTCCCGTTCCAACTGGAAACGCATCCGGGAGATCATGGCCATGAATGGCAACCGGCCCATCCGCCGCATCGTACCTGGCCGCCCCATGACGCCCCGTGAACGCATGCGCCTGCGTATGCGCCTCCGGCACCGCATGAGGCTCCGGCAGCAGATGAGGCTGCGGCGCCTCAATGCCACCACAGCTGCCAGCGGTCCCACGGCTCCACCACCCACCACGACCCTGCCCTTCCCCTTCAGCAGCACTGCCTACACGCCCTGGAGCCAGGAGCCACCCACAGCTGGCACCTGGGAGATGGAAACCGAAACAGAGGTGGTCACCGAGCTGGTGACAGAGACAGAGGCCTGGGAGCTGGGCACAGGGACGGCGCAGCCCTTCACCACGGCCGAGACCTACACCGTGAACTTTGGTGACTAGGAGGTGCTCATCCTCTTGCTCCTGCCTGAAGCCAAGGCTGGATGCTCACAGCCCGTTTGGTTTCACCTGCCACAGGCTCTGGCATCTGCTTCTAAAGTCTTCCTCAAGCCCCGGGCAGCCTGCTCTGGGTGGGCTCCAGCTCCTCCACTCACGCTGCTTCCTAGGACTGCAGGGCACGCCACCCCGATGCTTGCCCCGAACGCTGGGCAGCTGCGGAGCGTCTCTCTTGCTGGGCTCCAGAGCCAGGCAGGAAAGGACACGCTGCCCTGTCCCTCGGGGCTGGGCAGTGCCAGCCCTTGCCTGGCAAGGGAGAGGGTGAGGCCAGCCCCAGCCCTCCTCCCGTCCCCACCTCCCAGCGCAGCAGGGTCGGCAGGGGTGGTTCCGTTCTCCAGGGCAGGGCCCGCACGGAGGCAGGCACAGCCCCTTGTCCCCTCCACACAATTTTCTGTTACACAAATAAATCGAGTTATATTGGTACGAGCTTCTCTTCTCTCCTGTGCCCCCGGCAGCCACAGGCCAGCCCTCCCAGGACAGATGGGAACAACACAAAGGCGGTGGGCGCCAGGACCCTCTGAAGGGCCAGAGGTTTACCGAGTCCATGCCCTGCCTGCTCAGTCAGTGCCCAACCTCCATGTCCCCATCATCGTCCTCGGCCCCGAAGCCGGAGAAGCTGATGGGCTGGCAGCTGAGGTTGCACAGGTTGATGAGGCAGGCGGTCTGCGTGGTGCTGAAGG
The DNA here is from genome assembly GCF_963210335.1 of Falco punctatus. Taxonomy (NCBI): domain Eukaryota; kingdom Metazoa; phylum Chordata; class Aves; order Falconiformes; family Falconidae; genus Falco; species Falco punctatus. The sequence continues at coordinate 234,535 of NC_137600.1, read as the reverse complement.
CAGGCACTGTCACCAGCAGGACCTGCTGCCCATCCTCCCCTGCAAAGACAGGCGGGTGTCAGGGAGATAAGCCCCGGGTCAGCACCCCGGTGTGGGGTCCCAGGCCCAAGCGAGGATGGGGGGGTGCTGCAGGCCGTGGGACTCACCTTTGAGCAGCTTGGACTGGAAGTGGGGAGCGTTGCCACAGAAGTAGACGTGAGGGCACTCAGTGAGGATGAAAGGGTCTGATTTGTAGAAGGGGTAGCAGCCTGGGAGGGATGGAAATTAGGAGGGGAACCTGCACCCCTTCGGAGGGCAAACATCTCCCCAGCCTCAGCAGCCACCCAGCCCTTGCCTTACCCAGGGTGTCTGGGGCTGTGGGGCTGATGTGTCCCGCCCGCAGCGTCCACTCCAGGATCTCTAGGTAGTCATCCATGCTGCTGTATTTGAAGATGTCGCTGACATTTTGTCCTGATGTCCCCAAAAACCTGTAATATTTTGGGGGAAGGAAGGGGAGATTCAGATGGCTGTCCTAGCCGTGACTTGCCCCGTGGTCCCACGCCACCAGCAGCTGTCACAGAGCTGGTGGCGCACCAGGCTTTTCTACCTGACACCGTCCACATCAGCCTGGTAGGGGTTGGTGACCAGCCGGAGCGTGGAGTAGGCGCTGGCGAGGGGCAGCATGCAGTGATGCAGTGGCTGCTGGGGCAGCGTATAGTTGGTGGGGTCAAACTCGCCGGGCATCACATCCACAGGCACAGAGGTCTGCAGGCAGAGTGGGGATTAACGGGGATGACCAAACGACCCTCCTTCAAAGGGGCTCAAAGCAAAGCCCTGGCTGGAACCTGCTGCCAGCTCTGCCTGGTTTGGCTCCTGCCACTTCCCCATAGGAAGCCCCACTTGGCTTCACCACAGAGACCAGATGCTGGGAGAGGGATGTGAAGCTGAGCTGTGTGCTGCCTCCCCTTCCCACCGCGCTCCCGCACGGCACCATGTGTGGTGCTCAAAGGGAAGCTGGGGCTGGGGTATTTACTGCCCCGCACCCTGGGTTGCTGGCAGTGTTGCTTCTGTGGCTCGGGAGCCAGGCTCCCTCTCCCAGCGGGTACTCACTGCCCCAGCCAACCCTATCCTGCTCCAAGCACTCACACAAAGCTGCAGCAGGATCTCATCCAGCATCTTCACAGCCTCCACACTTGCTGCCTGGGTCTTCTTGGTCAAGTACTTCGCCTGGGTCAGCAGGGAGACAGTGAGGGAACAACCCTGTGCTCCCCCCAGTCCCTCCCTCTCCACCTCAGCGGGACCCCTGGTGCCAGCCTAGGCCCCAGAGAGCATTGCTGAGGTTGAAGACCCCTTCCCCGCCGTACCTTGTTGATGGTGTCCCGGCTCTGTGTGTTTTGGCTCAGCAGGTTCCCTGCCAGGATGACGCGGGAGATCTGCGCGGCACAGCTCTGCTCACCCTCGGCGCCCAGCTGCCCCGTCACCACGTCCACCAGCAGCTGCGTGCTCAGCAGGGACTCGCCACTCCCGCCGCCCAGCCCCAGCCCCGACACCAGCAGGACAAACCTAGATGGAGAGGCTCGGGCAGCATGCCGTGCTCCCTGCCCACGCGACATCAGGGCTGTCCACACCAAGGGGCTTCAGGGAGCCAGGGGTGGGGGGAATGAGCCCCTATTCTCGCCCTCTCCTGGCACCAGACACCTACTTCGATGGGCACGTGGGGCACACAGTTCCCAGGGTGCGGGGATACGGCGGGGGACACGGTGCCAGCCCCGCTCCTGTCATGGCAGGAGACTCACCGGTCTGAGCTGGGGCCTTTCCAGCGCAGTGGCTGGGGCAGGTCGGCGAAGCAGTGATCCTCCACTAGGAACTTGCCGTCGTCCTGCTCGGAGCCATACACAGCAAAGATGGTCCCTATGGCAGAGAGTGGGTGGTCAGTCCCTGGGCCTGCCCCGTGACGGGGCTCCCACCAAGGAGCCATCATCCCCTACCTGTCACCAGCCTCTGCACCTCGACGGCTCCTTCCAGCTTGATCCGCTGCAGCTCATCCTCGAGGATGAGCTCGTCAGTGGGATGGATGTACTTGGGCAGGGCTGGTGGAGGTACCAGGTTGTGCTGCAGGTGGGACAGGGCATGCTGTGATGGCCTCAGCGAGGACAAGCTGCTCTAAAGGGCCCTTCCCAACCCCAGCCAAACCCTGCTCGTGGAAACCAGAGGGTGGGCGAGTGACTCACCGGAGCTGCTGGCACGGCCCCCCACTGCTGGCCAGGCCAACGCCCCCACTGCCGCTTTGAAGGCGGCGCTTTGGAGGCTCCAGCAGCTCTCGGCACTGCTCGCCAGCTGCACGCCACCCAGATGAGCTGGTTTTGTTTAACACTTCCCCACAGCGCCCTGGCGAAGCAAACATGCGTGCTGCTTCCCGGCCAAGGAGGAAGCGGCTCAGCCAGGCGGCGGGAGACAGCGCTTTGGCTCGCCTCGGGAAACATGTTTGCAATCACCGCCCAAGCAAGCGCTCCACTTTCTTTGAACCCTGCCTGGCAGTGCTAACCCCATGCCGCGATAGGCAGGCTCCAAACTTCCCAACACGCTCCCCATGAGCCGGCTGGGAGCAGATGGGCCTCTGGCACCGCACAGGGATGGCAGAGCTTCCCTAGATGCCCCCCTCATCCTCCTCCCCTGCAGTAGGGAAAGGGGGTTTACTCTGCTAACCCCGCTGGATCCAAACCCTCCAAGGGCAGGAAAAGCAACACCAAGCAGGCATACACAAGATGCAGGCTGACACAAAGAGTGGTGGCGTCTAAGGACGAGGTAGGCACAGAGATTATACACCAGCTCCCCAGGTCGAAGCCCTGGCAGTTCCCACTTGCTCAGCCACAGCGAGCACAAGGGAAGCAATGGGAAGCTGGCCAAGGCCCTGATAAGTGTTGTCACATCCCCCAGAGCTGTGCAGAGGAGGAGGGGCACCCCATGGGAGGGCATGCTCCCACCATTACCTCCTCGCTGATCTCCTGCAGGATGGAGGGCTGCAGCTGCATCGCCTTGAAGAGCGTCCCCACCACACAGCACTTCTCGCCTGCCTGCAGCTCGCAGAGCTTCCTCAGCACTATGCCATTCCCTGCAGAGAGAAACGGGGCTCAGCTTGGGGACAGCTGCGAGGGCAGGCAAGGCTCACGGCTGGCTGGGACCAGCTGAAATGGCCTGAACATTGAGGCCAGCAAGAGGCAGAGGGGGAATGTTGCGAAGCCTCTTGCTTTTCCTCGAGGCAGAGCCAAATCCACATGTGTAGGCCAGATGGGGCCAACAGAGCAGAACCAGAGCGCCAGCACTGCCTGCAGGCATTTCCTCTGCATCAAGATGGGGGAATGCTGGGTCATGCTGGGGTCCAGGAGACTCACAGCTACCAGCCAGGCCAGCATCCTGCTGGGCCACAGGTCCAGCTCTGCCTGGGAAGGGAGGGTGCACAGGTCTGGGATTGTCCTGCCCTTGGGCTTGAGGGGCTGGTGTTCCTGCTCCCCAGCCCGGAGACAACCCAAACATCCCACTCAGAGCTGACAGGCAGGAGAGATCATTCACCGTTCCCAAGATCCTGCGCCCGGGACCCCCATTGCAACCAGGCATGTGAGAAGATCCCAGCACAAAGACAAGCTGCTGAAGGGTTTCCTTTGTTGGTAAGGCACAAACAGATCCCTGGGCTGTAGCCAGGGATCCACAGGAACATACAGGCTGGGGGAAACAGTTACGTGCCTCAGGAGGTGCAAAGAGCATTGCAGCCCCAGCACTTTATCACCCTTGTGGCTGGGGAGCATTTGCAGACAGCAAAAAATGCATCTCCCTCACCTCAGGCTAAGCCCAAGACTACTCATCTCACCCACAAGGGCCTAGCAACACTTCAGCCCCATCCTTTACATGTCTGTAGGGCCTTTATTTCTCCCTTTAAATCAGCCCATGAAGAAGCCCATCCATCCTGAGCCTCAAGCCTTGGAGGGAGGAGGACTGGCTGCTGGGCTGCACTGGCGCTGCAAGAACTGCCGGGCTCCTCTCCCAGAACAACACTGCCAAAGCCCATTGCTGCGCCACCTCCTCCATCAGGTCATCCCTTCGGGCTGCAGGCAGTGAGGTGATATTTTCCCCCTCAAAATCTCCCTTTGCTAATCACATGCTGCTGAATGTGACTCCTGTCTGGTGGAAGGCACCCTGCTGTGATCACAGGCACTCTGGCCTCAGTGGAGCTGGAAACACGGGTTTATCAATCCCAGGAATGCAAACACTCAAGAGTCAGAAAAAACAATCCAGTTTTAGTTTCTTATTCTTGGCTCTAACCCCCCAAGTGTGTGTGTTTAGGGGGTGGAGGGCTGCGCTCTCCAGATTTTGCCTGCAGGCACTTCTCCCTGTGAGACAAACCCCAGAAATCTCATCCCATCACATGACTCTGGGAAATGGAGCTTTACAAAACCTCTGGTTCCCGTCACCATCAGCAAAATCCAGGGTTACAGTGCAGGGAGGCCAGCCAAGGAACGACATCCACTACGGAACCAGCACAGCCTGGCGCAGGCTTTCCTTCCCCTCAGCTCTGAGCAGCCCACAGGGCTGGGGAGAGAAAGAAAAACAAGCGGCTGGCCCGAAAACCTCCATAGAAGGGCAAAGACGAAAGCTTGGCTGGCCTGAGAGAATGAAATTCAATAACAGACTTTTACCACGCTCGGGGAGCCATGCGCTGCGCCGAGGCCTGCCAGAAAGCTCAGCCATGGTGCTCTGGCAGCGGCAAGGCAGTTGCTTCATCCAGTGCTGCCGTTACACTTTCAGATGGAAACTCTAGCATGAGGATCCCAGCCGCTAACCACCAACGCAGCCCCACCAGGCAAGGAAACAGCCCCCCCGGCGCAAGTGACGCTTCTACCAACCTCTGCACCCCACTTCCTGGCCAGGGTGCTTGCCAGCCCCCCACCTCCAGAAACCTCACGCATAACGCTTGCTCATGATAGCGGTGTGGAAGCTTCGTCCTGGCCTGGTGAGCAAAAAAAGTGTTTTCCTTGCACAGCTGATGTCTAAAGGTGCTTTTAGAAATGTTGAGACACTGTCTAGCAGACAAACCATCCCCAAAAAACCAGCCATGGGTTGGTTATTAGACACCTAATGTGTGCATGAGCTTAGGAACTGCTGAAAAATCACCAAGAAGCTTCCAGCAGGTGCCACATCGGCCACACAGCTTTGTCCTCTTTTCCCAAGGTGGGGGGGCTACTCCCCAAACCAACTCACCCCACTTCTGTCGTGCCCGCTCCTCCAGGATGGGCCGCATCTTGATGAGGCGCACGGCATAGATGTGAGCATACTGGTGGCTGAAGCTGCGCTCGCCCAGACGGAAGGGCTGGGAGCAGTCGGTGTACGCTGAGACTGGCACCCTGGCAAAGGTGGAGGCCTCGGTGGAGGGGGGGGCCAGTAATCCCTGTGCTGTGGGGGCCGCCTGTTCCGAAAACATGGTGGGTGCCAGGTTGGGGCAGCAGGGATGGGCACGGGAGGGGTTTAATGGTGGGTCTGGAAAGCAAACGGGCAAATTAAGGATCCCAGAAAACTGATGTCAGCACGTGGCAAGGCCCCAGGCTCGGCATCCCCATGCCATCACTGACACCCCGGGACACCAGAAATCCCTCCCTAGAAGCAGCCCCCACACCCCCAAACTGATCACCCCCCTCCTCAAGACACAGACGAGGTCTAGGCCCACACCCCCCAGACACTGCACCCCCTCAGCACCCCCTTCTTTCTTTCCCCCCCCCCCAATACCAGGGCACCCCCAAACTCATCCCAGTGTCACAAAGCCCTAGGGATCCCCTCAAATCACCCCCCATCAACAGGACACCTAAAGCCCCCCCCGAACACCCCCTGGCCACCGGGGGGACCACCCCAGGATGTCTCCCCCAAACACCCCCTGGCACCAAGAGGCTTGCGCAGCCCCCGAACACCCTGGCAGCAGGGCCCATCCCAGGACGCCCCCTAAACACACCCCCGGCACAAAGACCCCTCCTGGACGCAGCGACCGGGCCCCAAAACACCTCCTGTCACCAGCACCCCCTCGAGGACAGCACCCCCCCCAAAAACACCCCGGCTCCAGACCCCCCCCCACCCCCCTGCAGCCAACAGGGCCCTATAGGGTCCCCCCATGACTCCCGGGGAGGCCGAAGGGGCCGCCCCGCGCCAGGGCCCCTCAGACCCCCCCGCCAGGGACACCCAGGAGGCGACAGCCCCCCCGCCCCCCGGAGAGTCCCCCCGCGCCCCCCGAGCGGGGCAGACCCAGCGCCCCCGGTCTCAGCGCCCCCCCGGACCCCCCCGGCCGCAGGTCACGTACGGGGTCAGGGGTCACAGGTCGGGGGACGCCGCCAGGCCGGCACCGCGGGCCCGCCATGGGGGGGGGGAAAGGCGCGAACGCCGCCACTGCCGGAAGTCGCGTGGCCGCAGGTCGGAAGTGACGTCACGGAGCGGGTCGCCTGGGAAACCGCTGGCGGCGGCGCCGACTCGAGGCCGTTCCTGTGGAAATTGGGGAGGGGGGCGGGGAACGGTGGCCCACCGGGACCCTACAGAGCCCGGGGAGGAGGGGGGGCACCAGGGGTTGGGGTCCCTCTGGGGCACACAGGACCTCAGGGGTGGGCCCAGGGTCTTGGGGAGGGGGCCGGGCATGTGGGGACCTCAGGGACAGGGGTCTGCTGGGGACACGCAAGGATCCTGGGGAACCCAGGGACAGGGTGTGTGCAGGGATGACCTGTGGGGATCTTGGGGCTGGGGTCCACATGGCGCATGTGGGGATCACGGGGCTGGGGTTGTATGGGACCAGGCAGATGGGGACGGTGGGGACAGGGTCTCTGGGGGAGATGGGGCTGGGGGCTGTGTCACCCTGTCCTTGAATCCCCATGGGCGGCAGAGCTGGACCTCCTGGTCACCCACTGCCCCCAAGGGGCCGGTTGCCCCCCTCATGCAGGGACATGCGAGCGCACAGGGTGGGCAGAGGCCAGCACAGGGGACCGTGACGGTGACAGTGACAGCCAGGGGAGATGCCTCACCTCCTCTGCAGAGAACCCTCCGCACGCCTGGGTGGCCTCGGCTGTCACAGTCCCCTCACTTGGCACTGTCACCCACTTGGCACTGTCACTGCCTACACGCTTGGCACTGTCCCTGCCCCGTGCCTGGGATCAACATCACTGTCCCTGATGTGGCATCACCGACTGTCCCACACTTGGCTCCATCATGTTCCCCCTCGCCGGCACCGTCACTGCCCCAGCTTGGCATCACGGCCCCGGGGAGACACTAAACTCGGGAGTGAACCCCCTAACACCAGCGTAGCCCTCAGCATCAGCCTTCTCGTTACTCGCAGCGCTGGGGGCGCAGGGGGTGGCTCCCCCCGCCGCACGCACTGAGCGCCCCGCAGGCGCACGTGGCGCAGGAGCCCTGCACACCCGCAACGTGTTGCAACGTCATCGTCACTTGAGCGCGGGATCAGTGACACATTTCTCGCCTCACACAAACCAGCGGCGCCCCCAGACAGCACCGCTGGAGGGTTGTACCGCCCCGTGTGCCCCCCGGCCGGTTTGCCTGCTCTGGGGGGCTCCTGGGGTCGGAGGGCGCCATCCCCCTCCCCCGTTACCTTGGTCCCGCTTTCAGCCAGCTCCGGGTGGGCTGCGCCCCCCAGCAGCCCGTCTCCTCCCGCGGCCGGTGCTGGGGGCTCCTCGCTGCACAACCCGGGTGACGAGGTGCTCCCCCGGCCCCGCTCCGTGTTCCCTGCTCTTCCCAAGGCTGCCCGCGCTCCGAGTCCCGTCCTGAGCTAAACACTAAATCAGTGTCTGGTGACCGGGGAGTTTAGACAACAGGGGGGCACCGGGACTGACCACCAGGACCCTGCAGACCCCAGGAGGGGACAAGGGACACCAGGACCGACTCCTGAGATCTCAGGGAGCCCAGGAGGGGGGACAGGGAACGACCGCCAGGGACACAGCAGGACCGACCCCTGGGGGGACACCAGGACCGACCCCTGGGACACCACGTTGCTTGTGGGAAGAGAGGGACACCGGGAGCGACCCCCGGGGGGCACTGGAACCAACCCCCGGGGGGCACCGGCACAGAGCCCCGGGGGGGGGCACCAGGACCGACCCCCAGGAGCCCGGGAGGGTCTGGCCCCACACCCACCTCCCGCCCCACGCCCTGAGGGGCTCGTGGACCCCATGCACAGCCCCTGGCAGGCTGGGGGCTGGGAGCCACCGGCAGCACCCCGCTCCCACAGCTCGGGGCCGGGGGGTGTGGGGCCCCCGGGGCTCGGCCACCTCCCTGTCACCCCTTCCTGCCGCGGGGCGGAGGTGCGAGGGAGGAAGGGGTCTGGCGAGCCGGCGACGCTCCATTTTAAGGGGTTTTTGGGTTTCTGCAGCGCTGAGTGGTGCAGCCGTCCCCACAGCCTGCTCGCCGGGCTATAAAAGCCGTGGGCGTGGGACACGCCAGCTCACTGTCACCTGCTGTCACCCCCCAGCACCGGCTGGCACCCTCCATCACCCTCTTGAGTGGGCTCGCCATGGCTGCCGCCTTGCTCTTGGTGCTGGTGGCAGTGGGAGGTAACAGGGGTCCCTCCTGCCTGGCATCTGTGGGGAGGGGGCAGCGGGGGGACAAGCACCCTGGGGTGGTGGGGGACACATGGGGAGGGACATGGGGACAGTGGGGATGGCAGCCTGGGTGTCAGTGTTCTTGGGGACACGGGGATGGGGTCTGTGTGGGGACCTGGGGATGGCAGGGTACATGTGGGGATGGGGACCTGGGGAGGACAGGGATGGGGTCTTTGTGATAATATGAATGGGGGGGAGAGTGTCTGCATGGGGACCTGGGGAGGAGGGGGACAGGGTCCTCATGGGGACAGGCACATGGGGATGGCAGGGATAGAGTATGTGTGGGGACCTGGGGACAGTGGGGATGGCGTCTATGTGCGGACCTGAGGGTGGTGGGGGCAGGTTCCACATGGGGACCTGGGGAAGGCAGGGATTTCATCTGTGTGGGGACAGGAACGTGGGGGTGGCAGGGACAAAGTCTCTATGACAACAGGAATGGCCGGGTCAGGGTCTGCATGGGGACCTGGGGATGGGTGGGACAGGATCCTCATGGGGACAGGCATGTGGGGGTGGCACGGCCAGGGTATGTGTGGGGACCTGGGAACAGTGGGGACAGGAGGACAGGGCACAGGCAGGAGGGATGGCAGGGACAGCGGTCATAGCACAGGGATGGGGTCCCCCGTGAGGCACACAGGGACCTCGGTGATGGGCTCGTGCTCCCACCACCGCACTCACCATCGCCGTCCCCACTCAGTGGTGCAGGCTGCGGTCCCTGAGCCCTGCCAGGGTGGTCCCGCGTCCTGGTGCCAGGACATGGCCACTGCCATCCAGTGCCGCAAGGAGCAGTACTGCCGCAACCACTGGGACAGCCTGGCCCTGGTGAGCACCAGCCCCACTGCCCCATGGCTGCGACACCAGCCATGGGGCAGCCCCTGTGAGTGCTTGGGCCGTGCTGGGGCCTGGTGCAAATCTGCGGGTCTGTGTTGTCCCCCCCACAGGGGGACATGGCTGAAGGGGATGCAGCTGAAGGGGATGCGGTGGCACCGGGCAGGTGGAAGAAGTGCAGCCTGTGCACCAAAATCATGGAGAAGTTCAAGTCGATAGCGGGTGAAGACCCTGATGAGGTAAGAGGCTGGCTGGGGGGCTCAGGACAGGGGCTCGGGGGGCTGTCACCCCACATGCGGCCCCACTGATGACGCTGGGGCTGGTCCTGGCAGGCAGCGGTGCAGGCAGCACTGAACAAGGGCTGCCGGGCCCTGGGGAAGCGCCTGGGACGTGTCTGCAAGCAGCTGGTGAAGAAGTACAGGGAGCAGATCAGCGAGGCTCTGCAGAGCGAGGAGCAGCCCCAGGACACCTGCGCCGCCATCAACTTCTGCAAGGCCTGAGCGGCCAGCACCCACCCCGCGTACTGCGCCCCATGTCCTGCACCCTGCGTCCTGCACCCTGATCCCATGTCCCACATCCTGCGCCCTGGCATCAGGCACCCTGCATCCCGCACCTCACCTCCTGCATCCTGCACGCCACATTCCTGCGTCCCGCCTGCACACCCCCCCCACGTCCTGCAGCCCACACCCCACGCCAGCCTTGGTGCTGGAAGGGCACTGGGGGTCCTGCAGCTCCAGGAGGGACCCCGCCTGCACAGCTGTAGGGTGGGGGGGAGACAGGGGAGCCCAAAATGCACCCTGGAGCGGGGGGAAGGTTGGAGGAGCAGCTTTGGTTGTCACTGGATGTGGGGTGACGGGGGGATGGTGGCCCCCGACTCACCACTCTCTCCTTGTCTTCACAGGGCTCAGCCCCACAGCTGGCCCCGAGTGCCACCCCCTGGACCCTGACCCCTCTCTGAGCCTTGCCTGTCACCCCAGCCCCCCAGCCCCCTCCCCAGGCAATAAAGCATCTCACCCCAGGCCACCGCGTCTCCTGGGAATGGTGACCCTGTGCTGGGGGTCTCCTGGGAGCCCGTCCTTTGGGGTGCTGTCCCTTGTGCTGGGAACATGCCAGCTCCCTGAGGACAGCAGGAGCTGTGTGGGGGTGCGAAGCCCGGGTGGGATGGAGCTTCCTCCCCCCCTGGGGACACTGCGGAAGGACGAGATCCCCTCCTTCCATGGTTTATTTGGTCAGAGCGAGTGGCGGGGGCAGGCACCCCCTGTCCCCTCAGTCCTCTTCGTCCCCGTGAGTGACGATGTAGCACAGGGAATTGTAGTCGATGTTCCCCAAGATGTCGGGTCCCTGCAGGCGCCACGTGGGGGCCACGGGGGACAGGGTGTATGGGGGACATGTGGGGCCCTTGGGATTGGGGTCCCTCTGGGGCACACAGGACCTCAGGGGTGGGCCCAGGGTCTTGGGGAGGGGGCCGGGCATGTGGGGACCTCAGGGACAGGGGTCTGCTGGGGACACGCAAGGATCCTGGGGAACCCAGGGACAGGGTGTGTGCAGGGATGACCTGTGGGGATCTTGGGGCTGGGGTCCACATGGCGCATGTGGGGATCACGGGGCTGGGATTGTATGGGACCAGGCAGATGGGGACGGTGGGGACAGGGTCTCTGGGGGAGCTGGGGCTGGGGGCTGTGTCACCCTGTCCTTGAATCCCCATGGGCGGCAGAGCTGGACCTCCTGGTCACCCACTGCCCCCAAGGGGCCGGTTGCCCCCCTCATGCAGGGACATGCGAGCGCACAGGGTGGGCAGAGGCCAGCACAGGGGACCGTGACGGTGACAGTGACAGCCAGGGGAGATGCCTCACCTCCTCTGCAGAGAACCCTCCGCACGCCTGGGTGGCCTCGGCTGTCACAGTCCCCTCACTTGGCACTGTCACTTCTCTGTGGCTGGTGCCACATCTGTCCCCACCCTTGGCACTGGCACTGTCACCCACTTGGCACTGTCACTGCCTACACGCTTGGCACTGTCCCTGCCCCGTGCCTGGGATCAACATCACTGTCCCTGATGCGGCATCACCGACTGTAAACGCTTGGCTCCGTCACTGCCCCCACCCTTGGCACTGTCACTGCCCCTGCAGTTGGTGTCACCACTTTCCCACACTTGGCAATGTCACTGCCCCAGTGTGGCGCTGCAGCCATCCTTATCCCCACGGAGTGCCCACTGACCCGGCTGCGAGCGGTTCTCCTTCAGGTCCGCCTGGGTGATGATCCCATCCCCGTTCTGGTCGGTGCAGCTGAAGGCCTGGAGCAGTGCGGGCAGGGGGGCCGAGCCCCAGCCCCTCCTGTCCCACCCCACTACCTCCTTGAACCTTGAACCCCTGGGTCTGCGGTTGCTGGAGCATCCTTGGTGCTGGGCTGTGCCCACCTGGTGCGGGGAATCCCTTTGGTGGCCCTGGCCAATCAGAGTGCAGCCCCCCCCCCTTCTTTTGTGCCCCGGCCAATCAGAGTGCAGGGAATCCTTTTGTTTCTTGCAGTCAACCAGCCTGCAGGGAGTCGCTTCTTCCCTGGTTTTTTTGATCACAGCCAACCAGAGTGCAGGGAATCACTTTTATAGTCCCAGCCAATCAGAGCACAGGGAGCTCCTCCCTTATTTTGGCCCCAGCCAATTGGAGCACAGGGAATCCCTTTTGTTTGGTTCTGGCCAATCGGAACACAGAAAACCCTGCTAGCTGAGGGCTGCCACCAATCAGAGCCCAAGGATGTCTTTCTGGTGGCAACCAATGAGAAGACAGGGAACTGAGCTGGCCGATGCCTGCAGCCAATCAGAACAGAAGGAATTCCCTTTCCCTCTTCCACTGAGCCGGGGGTCCCGGTGCTGTTGGGTGGCTCCTGCAGGGCTGGGGGCTTCAGGGTGGTGCCACTGGGCTGGCCCCAAACCCCTGCGGTACCCCAGATCCCCAGGGTGGCCCCAGTACCCCGAGATGTCCCTAGACCCTGGGGTGTCCCCATGTCCCATGTGGTGGCCCCAAACCCCAGGGTAGCCCCAGATGGTGTCCCCCAAGTGGCCCAGGCACCCCAAGATGACCCTAGATCCCAGGGTGCCCCATGTCCCAGGGTGGCCCCCGGCCCCCTGGGGTGGCCCAGAGCCATGTGGTGGACCCAGATGTCCAAGGGCGGCCCCAGAACCCCACGATGGCCCAGACCATGAGGTGACCCCACACCCCCAGGGTAACTCTGACACCCTGGGGGGCCCCCGACTCCCAGGAGGACTCCAACACCCTGGGGTATCCCCGAGCCCCGGATGGACCCCAACCCCCCTGCCCCAGACCCTCTGGGGGACTCAAATTCCTGGGGTGCCCTAGAAATTTCAGAGAATCCCAACACCCTGGGGTGCCCCAGATTCTCAGAAGGATCCCTGCACCCTGTGGCGCCCCCAACCCCCAAAGGGACCCCAAAGCCCTTGGATTCCCCAGGAAAACCCCAATATCCTGGGGTGCCCCAGACTCCCAGAGGGACCTCAACACCCTGGGGTACCCCAAAACTTCAGGGGGATCCAAATCTCCGGGATGCCCCAGACCCCCAGTGGGACCCCAGGGGCACCCCCAGTCCCCCCTGCAGCACCCCCACATCTCGGGGTGCCCCATTCCTGGTGCTGGGAGGGGTCCCTGGCTGCACTCACCCTTCCCCACTGCAGCCTGGGCTGGGGCTCCCGGGGGCACCCTGGCTTTTATCCCCCCTTCTCACCCCAAGCGAAATCAGGTGGGGGACGTGTGTGGGCAGCCGAAGCGGCCTTGTTGCCAGCGCTGGGCACTGACACCGCCAGGCTGTGCTGGACACAAGCCAGGCCAGGCCCCCCGGTGTCACCGCAGCTGGGGGACACTCTTTATGGCTGGCTGGGAGGCGGGGCTGAGCTGTGGCACCCCGGAACATGAAACAGCCTCAGGGGGTGCCCCCCTGTTTGGGGTGGGCTGGGACCCACTGGCTCTCAGGGTGCTGCTGCAAGCGGGATCAGGGTTGAGCCCGTGGGGGGGAGCTATGCCCCCTTTTGAGGCAATCAGTGCTAGGAGGGGGGGGCAGGGCACCCCCACGTTCTGCTCCCCACCTTGTCCCCGTTGCAGGCTTGAGGCTGGAGGGGATCCCTGAAAATTGGCACCACATCTGGCACAGCTCTGGTGCACTCCAGTTGGTCTCTGCACCCCGGGGCTCACTGATGGGGGCTGGCCCAGCCCCCTCCTCCACCCTGACCCCCAAGTACCCCCCAACCAGCCCCTTGTCTCTCGGCCAGCCCCTGGGGGGGTCTCATCCCCAGTGGAGGGGTTGGGGGTGCATGCAGAAGCCCCACGCTCTGCAGCTAGGTGAGGATGCAGGGGGCCGGGGAGGCACAGGAAGACACCCCCCGCCATGTGTGGGGCAGCCCCATGGTGGGGGTCTCCCAGTGAGCACAGGGGAGACAAGGAGCTCTTTCTCAAGCCCGGAGAAGTCCACGCAAACCCCATTTATTGGGGAGCTGGGAGCCACCTCTGCCAGCGGCAAATCTCTCCCCGTGTCCGTCTGCTCCTCGCAGAGCTCTGAGCGGGACCACCGTCCTCCCACCCTCCCCACCATCATCATCCTCAGCTTCCCCCCGAGTCCTTTCTCACTGCCCCATCATGCAGGCCATTTTGCAGGCGACGGCAGAGATGAGCGCGGCTCCGCGCCCGCTGCCTTCCTCTGACTGGATGAAGGTGATGTCGCAGCCGGGCGTCAGCTGCCGAACCGTGGCATGGAAGCGGTCCTTGAAGCTGCCAGAGGGGAAAAACTCGGGGTCAAGGCTGGGGGGATGCAGGGGGAGGAGGAAGGGGGTGGTGGCGGGAGGAAGGCTCTTGGGAAGCCTCACCTGGGATGGAGCTTGTAGACGGAGCCGTCAACGCCCACGGTAATTTTGAGGGTCTCCTGGCTGCGGCTTTCCCGCATGCGGTTGATGACGCCAGCCAGCCCGGCCGAGCACATCTGGGCAGCACGGGTGGAGACGCTCTCGCAGACCATCCGCACGATGTCACAGTCTGTCCCCGAGGGCAGCAGCTCAAAGGCCGTCAGGATGTTGTAGATCTGCTTGCGGTCATCAGAGTCGCTGGGATGGGGACAGAGGGGCGCATCGGCCAGGGGGACACAGTGGGACACAGGGACCTCGTGCAGGGCAGTTGTAGAGGGCTGGTGTGGGGTGACGGGATAGGGGATCCCAATATGGGGCAGAGCAGGCCGGTGTGGGGTGATGGGTTGGGGGACCCTGATATGGGGCAGTCAGAGCAGGCTGGTGCGGGCTGACAGGACACGGGGACCCCAATACAGGTCAGAGCAGGCTGGTGTGGAGTGATGGGACAGGGCCCCCCCACGTGAGACAACCCTGTATAGGGTGATGGGACACGGGGGCCCCCACGTGGGAACACCTGGTGTGGGGTGACAGGACAGACACCCCGCTGCACCTGGACCGGTGTGGGGTGACAGGACAGAAGACCCTGATGCGGGGCAGCATAGCAGGCTGGTTTGGGGGTGCCGCCTCCCACCGTGGCCCTGTCAGCTCCGTACCTCTCGATCTGTGACACGAAGCGGGTCTCAAAGGTCCCACGGGTCTTGAGCTTCTCAGAGGCCTCCCCATTGAAGAGCAGGTTCTCATCCACCAGCTTCAGCAGCACCAGCCGGACGATCTCCCCCATGTACTTCCCCCCAATGATCTTCTCATAGCTGGGGGGGAACACAGGCAAGGGGGCAGCCGTCAGGGCCGGGGCTTGGCGGGGGGCCACGTCCTGCAGCACCCCTTCTTTCCTTCCCCCTCACGTGCCGGACACATCCCTGCGCGTGGGCATGGCGGCCAGGGCAAAGGCCCCCCGCCTCGGGGGTACCTGTGATGAGTTGCTCCAGCCTCAGCTGAGCCCAGCATGGTGCAGGTGGGCAGGGGAAGAAGAAGGGTGGGCAGAGGGGACGCAGCTGGGAATTTGGGAGGGGACACCCAGAGGAACTGGATCTGTCCTATTCCTTACAGTTGCTGACCGGGGTTAAGTGAGGTCTCGTCCACCACGCGGTCGTACTCCAGGAGGAACTCGTCCAGCTCCCCCGAGGCGCCGAAGGCCCCCCACTCCGTGTTGACGCACATCCTCCCCTCGTTGCCCTCCACCAGCTCCACGTTCTGCATCTCCTCCATGTAGCAGGCATTGCAGCCTGTCCCTGCCAGCGGGAACCAGGGATGGGACCGGGTGGTGGCAGGGGGGGACAACGCTGATCCAATACCCATGGCGATGGCTCTGTGGGGCAGCCAGCTCTGTGGCTGCGGAGCTGTGCTCGGAGCTGCACATGCCCCTCTACATGTGGATGGGGAAGCTCAGCCCTCCTGCTCCCCCCCGGGCCCTCCCCGCAGCCCTGTCCGGCTGCTTGTCCCTGGTGGGTGTCGGGGGTGGCCCCCGCAGGGTCCCAGGGGCTCTGGCAGCCGCACGGTGAGGGCAGCCTGGCCTCCGGAGGAGGTGGTGATAAACAGCCCGGCGCTGGCGGCGCGGTGTTTACCCAGGCTGAGGGGACAGTGTGGAAAGCCCAGATGGCCGCGTGGTTGATCGCACTAAAGAGAGTGTGGGTCTGGGGGGTGGCGGGGGGCTGCTCCCCTGCAGGGGGGGCAAAGGAGCCTGGGGGCTTCAAAACCATCCCCACCTCCCAGGCTCCCCAGCACCAGCCACCTTCAGTGGGTCCCCACCCACACGGTGAGATGCCAGAGCCACCCGAAGCCTGAAGAGAGGATGTCCCCTGCTGGGGGTGACCGCGCCATGGGTGACCAGACCCATTGCAGTGACCACCCCCTTTCTACCCTGAAGGTCCTCCCACCACCATGCCAGGCCCAGGTGATGCCATCTGGCGTCCCAACAACAGGAGACCTCGGCAGGGTGCCAGTGCCACACACCTGTCCTCAGTGTGTGTCCACAAAAAGGACAAGCCGCTGCTCACAGCAGGGGAGTGTGAGTGGGGCCATAGGAGCAGTCCACCCCCGCCTGCCACGCGTCCCTGTGGGAAGGGGCCGTCTTACCCACAATCATCCCAACCTCGCACCGGTGATCTTCATAGTAGCAGGAGATCATTGTGGCCACTGTGTCGTTCACCATTGCCACCACGTCCATCTCGAAGTCCTGGGGAGGGGAAAAGGACCATCAGGGTCTCACTGGGGGTCCGGGCTGTCCTGCAGCAGGGAAATCTGGGGTGGAGGGTCCCCAAGGGCAAGGACGCATGCATGTGTCACACACACACGTGTGCACACACGTGGAATGACCCTTCCTGGGGACAAGCTGGGCTCCAGCAGTCCTGTTGTGGGGATGGCCGGGGGTACCAGGGCCTCCCCACTGCTGCAGTACCAGCACAGACCGTACGCTCATCTCACCCCTCGCCGTTTGATGGCATCTCTCAGGAGCCCAACCACATTGTTCCCTTCTGCGCCGGAGGCTTTGAAGCCCTTGGTCCAGTTCAGGAGGATGCCCTGGAGTGAGGGTAAGACCGAAATGGGGCTGTAGGTATAGCTGGGTCATGGGGACCCCCGAGTTCTTGTGCTGCCCGGCCACCCCCTCACCTTGTCGATGTCCTCGTGCCGCACAGGGAAGGAGAAGGTGAAGCCCAGGGGCAACTTTTTGTGCTTCATCTGGTGCTTGTCCAGGAAATCAGAGATACACTCGGAGATGTAGTCAAAGAGCTGGAAGAGAGGAGGGCCAGCCTTTGCCAGGGGCTGTCTCCATCCTCCCACTGCCCATGGCCAGCCACCATCCCCGCCACAGGTCCCCCAAGCGTGGCCACCTCCCCACCACCCCCAACTTCTGCCAGCTGGGATGAGGGATGTACCTGCTGGCTTCCCCACTGAAATGCGGCACGGTGTGCCCCTGCCCGGTGACAGGGACCGTGCGGGAGGGGACGGGATGCCCTGTGTACCCAGCTCACCATCTCAGCCGTCCCTGTCATGGCATCCTCTGGGATAGAGTACATCTGGTGCTTCGTTTTCACCTTCCACTGCCCTTCCTCCCCCTCGCCCACTTTCACCAGCATCACACGGAAATTGGTGCCGCCGAGGTCCAGCGACAGGAAATCTCCAACCTCTGCAAAGCCAGGGAAGGGAGACACAAGATAACCAGCTCAGAGGGGAACTCGGACTCCTGCACCAAGCT
This sequence comes from Falco punctatus, assembly GCF_963210335.1. Taxonomy (NCBI): domain Eukaryota; kingdom Metazoa; phylum Chordata; class Aves; order Falconiformes; family Falconidae; genus Falco; species Falco punctatus. Next base: position 216,948 of record NC_137600.1, on the reverse strand, counting down.
CGGTGAGGTGCAGGGAAGAGGTGACATGACAAAGGACCAGGAGCAACACCCGTCCAGCCCAGCAGCGCTGTACCTGAGCCCTCAGGTGTGGAGCGGACATAGGTGGGCAGCATTTTGACAGAGGCTTCCTCATGTGTCTCCAGCTTTAGCCCTCGGTCCATCTCTTTTTGCATCCGGTACATCACCTTCTTCAGGTCCTCCTCCTTCAGCCGGAACTCTGACAGGATCCGCTCCACCTGCAGCGGGACAGACGGCATCAGCTGGGGATGGGGGACATGGGACACAGGTGGTCTGAAACACACTAAGTAGTCCAAATTTTCCTTCCTCTGGCCCTGGTTTTCCCCATCAGCACACAGGCACCCCAAAACACCTTATCCCATCTCTCTGCTATCCTGCTTCAACCTAACTGACACACTGGTGAATTCACAGGACCAGCATGAGCCACTGCTGTCCCCAAATCCTCTCTTGGCGCTGCCTGTGAGCCACCCGTGGTTGGCACAGGGGTCCCTATGCCATCACCTTCAGCTAGTTGATTTGCCATGAGCTCAGGTGTCGAAGGCAGTGCCATTCCAGCAGGGCTTGGACTGGTGACCTGGGACATCCCATCCCACTGGATCCCAGGGTCTTTTCCAGCAAGGAGCCCTTCCAGCGATGCCATTCAGGAGCTTAGTGGCTCCTACCACGGGTGTGGGACGCCTCTGGGTTTGCGACGAGGATGCTGGTGTCCTTCTCAGTCCCCCAGGAGCCGGGAGCATCCCCCTCCCTGTATCCCCCTGGGAACCACGGGCCCCTTTTTCCACCCATCAAACTCAGTGTGAACAGGGGGCTGAGGGCGGGCGGGTGGGTGGGCAGGACCACAGGCAGGATATAAAGAGTATTATCAGGAAATGCTCCCTGGCCTTGCTGCCAGGGAGAACCGCAGAGCCCACTTGAGGAAAGCGCCTGGCAGGCAGGACCTGTATTTACCCTTCATGTAGCAACCCCAGGCTCCGCAGCCAGCGCAGCCTCCATTAGCCACGGCACGTAATTGGGGGCAGGCAGCCCCGGGCTGTCAGATGGAGCTGGGGGAGCGAGCGCTCGCTGCTCGGCCAGATGCAGCCGGCGGCATTAGAGGGCTCATTAGTCACCGGGTTCCGGGCAAGCTTAAAATGCTCCCGCTTGCACTTTCACCAGCAGACGGATGTTTTCCTCAAGGCTGCTGCTGTTTCCCGATGTGTTTCAGGGTGGGGGGCTCTGTAAAAGGCTTTGGGATGTGGTAAAGTGTGCATCAGGAGAGCACCCACCACCTCCATTTAGCCAAACCCTGACCCTTGCTGCTCACCCTGACCCCCCCAGTGCATCCTGACACATCACCCAGCCCCGAATGCCATCCCTCAGCCTCCAGGCTGCTGAGCAGGGGCTCATCCCAAATATCTCCTCACCCTGGAAGCTCCTGCCCCGCAGAGCCCTCGCCACAGCCAGGCGGGACCCCGGCACCTCAGCACCCCTTCAGCCATCCTCCCTGGTCCATCCTGGCTCTGAAGACCAGCGGCTCCATTAATCCTGAACCCCCAAGGTGCCGTGAGACAAGATGCTAAGAGACATGGCTGCACCATGGAGGACACTGCCGTGCCAGGGGACGCCGCTGGCCGCCCCCAAAAGGGGCTGGGGCAGCCCAAGGCAGCACCGTGGTGAGCTTCACCTCAATCCGGAAGGCGCTGAGCCCAGGATGGGTGGTAAAATCCTGCCAGGGGATTTGACCATCTTGCCTGCGTCGGCAGCTGAAGGTATTCAGTGCAAAGCCACCCTGTGGCACCACTCAGCATGCGAATGCCAAATTTGCCACAGCCAGAGGATCCCTGTCCCCAGGGCTGGCACCCGAAGGTGGCACCCAAGGGTCGCAGTTTTATTTCTCCGATGTTTTTTTTCCATCTCAGGTGCCATGTGCCCCTACTCATCCCTTCTCTTGCCTCCAAAACAACGGGTTTGGCTCTTCCATGGCGGGATTTGGCTCTTCCAATGCAACCAAAACTGGCTCTCGGCTTTCCAAGGAAACTGTTTGCTCTGATCCATCCCACAAAGGGGACAAAGCTGGAATCCACACGGCCGAAGGCTGCAGTGGCTGTGATGCCCAACTCTGCCAGCCATGCACTCCTGCCCCTGGCACATGCCATGTCCCCTCGGTGTCCCCTTGGATGTCCCAGTTGGCAGCAGGGAAGCATCTCACTGTCCTTGCCCATGGCCCCATGAGCTCAATCCACCCGGGAGAGGAGATGGGAGCAGCTTTCCTCAACTGGTGTTTGGCCAGGGATGAGCCAGGTGCCATCCTACTGGGTGCCTCGGTGACAACGGTGACGACCAGCCGAAGGAGGTGACAGGCCCCACCTCACCCCAGGGGCAGCAGCCGCTTGGCTGGCAGCATGATGGCGATGCCCAGATGGTGGGAGCATCCCAGCCAGGCATTGCGGTCCCACAAATGCTCCCAGCTCCATCCCAAGTCCTCAGTCGTGTTGGTGACGGGGGACAGCCCATGCCGTGCCGAGACCCAGCACACCGAAATGCAGAGCCCTGGTTCACGGCGCTGGGCCCCCTCCCTGGACTGTGCTGGGGGGTTAGGCTCAGGGACGGGGACCCCTCTGGCACACCAGGGCTGACCCCAGGCCACCTGGCTTTGCCCCTGGAGCCAGCGTGCCCCCAGTCAGCCATCCTCTCTACCCGGCTGCTTCCATCCTTTGCCTGGCCACAGGTGCCCACAGCACCCGGCTGCTCGCTGCTGGAAGCCCAGGGAGGATCCGCGCCACTCCCCACACCCACTGGGTGCCCCTCACCCTGTCTCCCCACCAGCCCCCCCCAGATCACCCCGGCAGCAGCCTCACCTTCTCCTTCCTGCCGCTCTCCATCCTGGCTCGGTGATCCAGCATGGGGGCAGCTGTCGGGGTGGGGTGGGCTGCGTGCCGAGCCGTCCCCCCCAAACGCCCGGGCACCCCGCTGCGGTGCCTGGCCTGGGGACCAAGCCCCCTTCCCCGTCCTGGCAGTCGTCTGGCCGGTGCTGGGCTGCTCCGTCCCTCGCTCTGCCGGAGGATGCTCCACTTTCGCTGCTTTATCTCATCCGACGCCCGGTGGCGGCCGCCTCCTCTCCAGCACCTGCTGAGGGGGGGGGATCCTGCCCCCCCCGGCCTCTGGACCCTCAAGCAGAGGGGCAGGGAGCGCAGCCTCGTGCCCTGGTGGGCTCAGCCCTCTCGCCCCGCATCCTTCGCACCGGGGGGACACACGGGTCGAGCTCTTCCCACTTGCTTCCTTCCACCGGTAAATGTACTTGCTGGCGCGCGGGACGGTTTTCAGCGTGGTGAGGGATCACGAGCCCACCCCAGTGGGTTTCTACAGCTAGCGGGGAAGTCCTGGCGTGGTGGCGAGGCTTGGCCGGGACCCCTCCCTGCTGGGGGCCACTGGCCCCGTCATGCGAAGCACCACGCCCCGGGCCACCCGTGTCCCCGCTCCAGTTGTCATATCAACAGCTCGATGTCCTGGCGTCGGTGGCAAGCACTCCACCCGACGGCTTAGCAACCCGGCACGCTCCCATGGAGACCGTGCCAGGCCCCAGCGGCCGCAGCTCGATGACAAAGGTTACGGCCACCCAGCGAGGGGCGAGGGTGACTGGGAAGTGCTCCATACCCCCAGGATGGGAAAAGCGCTGGCGATGCCGGGATTGATGCCAGGCATCGTGGCAGACTGCGGACAGCCGCCGGTTTAGGGGGGACGGGGACATGGCGGTTCCCCCTTCATCCCTGGATCGGTGGCATCTCCGCCAAGCACTGGGGGGCACCTGGGGGAACGCCAGCTTATGGGGGTCCTGGTGGGCAAGAGGACACTCCCAGCCACGGGTGGACCCCAAAACCTGCACATGGCAGCACCCCCTCGGCACGGAGTGGGGAGGGGGGAGGCGGGCTCCCCGGGGAGCATGGACGGGCGCTGGGGGGCCAGCAGACCCACAGGGAAGCCAGGGGGCTCTGGGGAGGGCGGAGCGTTTGGGGGTGTCACGGCAGGGCCTGGCGGGGGGGACAGGGTCACCCCACAGCGCCTCATCCCCACCCTGCTCCCAGCCCTGTGTTGGGGGGGGCAGCTGGAGAGGCTCTGGTAACATGTGCCCACCCTGTGAGGGGAGCAGGCCCTATAGTGGGGTCCTCAGCCCACAGAGGGGCCCAAACCTCCTGGGGGATGCACCCCCACCTCACCAGCCAGCCCCCACACTGTGGAGGACAGTACAGCCCCACGGACAGGTCCCCAGCCCCCCCAGGGGTCCCTGCACCGTGGGGAGAGGCCCCCCAAGCGGGGCCCACTCTGGGGCAGGAGAGAGGCCCACCCCCCAGAGACACCCCCACCCCCCGCGCAGGCCCCATGCCACGGGGAGAGGCCGCGCCACTGACAGACCCCGGCCCCACGGAGGCGCCCCCGCCCGGCGATGGGGCCCCCAGGCCCCGGCCCCTTCGCACCCCGGCGCAAAGGACGCCGGGATAGAGCGCCCTCTGCTGGAGGCCCTGAGGAAGAAGCCCCGCCCCATGACGCCAGGACAGCCCTGACTGGCCGCCCAGCTAGAAGGCGGGCCGCGAGCGGAGGTGGGCGGGGCTGGGGAAGGCAGGCGCTTATTGGTCAAGAGGTTGAGGGGGCGGAGCGGAGTCAGAGCGTGCGCAGAGTGGGCGAGGCCCCGTGGCAGTTGCCTGGGGCTGGTGTCACTTCCGGGTGCCGCGCTTCTGTTTCCGGGTGGCGCTCAGTCCCCGCCCCCCTCGTTAGCCGTCGCCTTCTCCCAGCTGCTTCCGGAGCCGCCGGTACTGCGGGCCGGGCCGGGGGGAGACCGGGGTGTGGGCCTGGCTCGTACTGGGTGGGGAGTGGCTCGTGCTGGACCCGGGGGCTGGGCCGGGGGCTGGGCCCGCTGGGTCATACTGGGGGCCGGGCCCGCCGGGGGCCTGGGCTGGGTTATGTTGGAGGGGTGGGGACTGGGTTAGTTGGGTTATACTGGGGAGAACTGGGTTATACAGGGCAGGACTGGGCTATTTGAGGTCACACCAGAGTGGGGGGTCATTGCCAGGGTGTCCCGGCTGAAGGGACCAGGGCTGGTGGCCAGGCAAGCCTGGGGGAGGCGTGGGACGGGGTGACAGGGCAGGCCCTGGGGGTGTCAGCAGGCAGGCGGGTGGGTGCAGGTTGCCTCGGGCCGGCATTTAAAGGGACTGGGTGATGCAGAGGACCCCCAGCCACAGGGGCAGGAGGAGGGTCCTGGTGAGGCCCGGGCGATAGGCCCAGCTGCTCGGGAAGGGTCTCACCAGCTGCTTGGTTTCCAAGCCTGGCGGCAGCCTGGCCCCTTTCTCATCCCCCGGGTTTCCTTCCTCTCCTCAGGGAAGCGGGAGACTCCAAGATGAGGCTCTACAGCCTAAGTGTCCTTTACAAAGGCGACCCCAAAGTGCATTTACTGAAAGCTGCCTATGACGTGTCCACTTTCAACTTCTTCCAGAGGTCCAGGTGGGTGCTTGGAGTGACAGAACCTCCCAGGGGGGATCTGGGGGCAGGAAACTCGCCTGTGCCCTGTGAGGCTGGCACGTGGCTCGGGCAGGACCTTGGGGAGAGGGAGTAAAAGGTTTTGGTGGGTTTTCTTCCCCGTTCTGCTCCTGTGTCACCAGGGATGCAGTGACAGCTCTTCACTGACTTTTCCTAAGGGATAAACCCACCAGAGATGCTCTCCTGGGGAGATGTGACCCTGCACACATGATTCAGTGCTGCAGAATCCACTTTGAGCAACCTTGCAGCCTCTGGAACAGGGTGAAACCTCGTTTCCCCTAAGAGCCACCCAGGACCAGCAGCTGGAGGTCAGGTTTGACTCGGTAAATCATCCACTGTAGCCAAGTGATAAAATCTGGGTGCAAGGAAACACCCTGAGTGCTCAAGTCAGCCGTTCTCCCTTGCAGTGAGTGCCGCAGCCGGGTAGTCACAGCAGCTCCTGGGGTGTGAGGCGAGTGGGAGGCTTGTCTTTGTGTCAGACTTACAAGGCTCTCCTGACACCTCCGGTATCTTTTCGTTTGGGTGCTTGGTCTAATCTTAAACTTTTCCCAGCCCACAAACCTCTGCTTGGGTTATTCTGACTGCTTCGGGTGAGCCGGTTTAGCCCAGAACGCTGATCTGAGCTCCCGGGTGTCCTGCTGCCTGCTCCGTGCACACAGCCAGATCATGGAGCGCTCTCAGCAGCTGCCCTTGAGCTGGCAGCTGAGGCGAGCTCCTAAAAAGCCTCTCAAAGTTTTAAAATAAAGCAGGCGCATGTTGTGAAACAAGTCGTTTCCCAGCCCCTGACTCCAGACGATAAAGGCCTTAGGAAATACTCACCTATGGGACTTCATGCCCCATCCCTGCCAAGATCTTATGGAGCCTTGAGCACATTTGGTTCTGCAATCCCAGTGGTAAAGGGAACATGCTGAAGTAAGATTGTCTTAAAAAATACTTTCTTAGCTAAATGTGCAAGAGGGATAAAGGAGCTGTGCCAGCGCTGCCAACACATGTGCTCCAAGATGGGTTGCAGCGGGTGAAGTAATCTTTTGAAAACCCAAACGACTTCATAGTCACAGTTCTTTGTTTTCCAAATCCTGAGAAGGTTCCCTGTGTGGTTTTGCTGTCAGGTACAGCTGAAAGAGCTGCTTCCCTGACAGAGGGCTGTTTCTTTGCTTAAAACATTCTTGGTTTGTTGGGAGCAGCGATGATGTTGGGGGTGGGGGGGTGGGGCTGTCTGTGCTTGTTATTCTCCAGTGGTTAATCCTTGTCCTGGGCTGGTTCCCGGGTCATGCTCGGAGGGGCTCTTTGTTCACCTCGGTACCTGTGTGAGCGCAGCCTAGGTGTGATGTATGGGGTGTGACTAACTTAAGTTTGGGTTAAAAATCCTGCATGCGCATTTTTTGAGGCTGTGGAGTTACCAGGGAGTTCGTTTGGATCTGGGATAAATAGAGTTGTCGTTCCTGGGGGCTGTGAGAACCTGCTGGGTAGACGGATGGGGCTGGCCTGGCCATGCCAGCGCGCGGTGTCTGCTATCAAACATCTGCCACATAATGTGGGAGAGTCAGGACCACAGTGTGAGGGAATGAAGTCTTCGGTGGCTGATTCCTCCAGGAATACTGTGAAGAATTGTGACAGTGGGGGCTGTGGCTGCCAGCAGGTCTCCCACACCAGGAGGAACGTGTCGGTCCTCTTGTTTCTGCTGAAGTTGGATTAAGAAATCTTTGGGCCGGTCTTTTCTCTGCAGTGCCTGGAAACCCGACAGTTCGGAGTTTCAGTGGAGCTGGTGTCTGATTGCATGGTGTCCAGGCTGGGAGAAATGCAAAACCCCCTAAGGAGTATGTAAACCGTGAGAAGAAAATCCCCGTTCTGGAGTTGGTTCCGGTGGTGGAAGGCAGTGAGGAAATTGCGGCCTTTGCTGTGCTGGTGTCTGCTTTTGTTAAGGTTTCCTCGGCGCCACATCATATGAAGCTCCTGAGCGGGAGCTGTTGGTGCAGGGGGTGTTTGAGCAAATTGTAATCTGAGCTCTGACAGGTTTCCCTTCCTGGGACTTCCCAGCTGAAGTGGGGAATTTGTCACCTCATGTTTGTTAATCCCGGTGTGCCCAGGACCGTGTGTGTTTGGAACAGATTTATTTTGCACGTGCTCATGATTTTTGGCCTCTGTTTTTACTGTGGGATGAAGAGGAGGGTTTATGCGAGAAGCCTGTTTGGCAGGACTCGAGTCTGGGCTCAGGAATGTTTTCCAGCCTTAGAGCAAGTTTGGCTTAAGGATGTTCCTTAATTTTGGCTCAAAGTGGTAGGTAGCTGAGGTGTGTCTGCAGGTCGAACAGCTTTCCTGGGATGCTGGCACCTTGCGTGGGATTCGGGTAAGGGCCCCAGGGGGAAAAAGACTCCCACAGGAGAAGGGGCCGGAGCACCCCTGCAGCCCCTCACTGCGTTAGAGCAGGGCGCAGCCACTCATCAGGCACTAGACAGGCAGATCTGTGGGTCAGTGGTGGTTTATGTCCTGCTAAATCACCAAAAAGCAAGTTGTGTCCAGGGCTGCGAGTCTCTCGCCGTGGATGGGGAACACGGGCGCTCCCCAGGACGTGGCAAAGCTGGAGTTGTTGGGTGGTGGCTGCAGCTCTGTGTGTGTGCAGGGTCTGGCTTCTTCCTCGAGGAAAACCCACAGCTCAGCCATGTCACCGTGACCCAAATGTGGCAGTGGAGTCGTGGGGAAGGGTTTCAGTTCACCCAAAACACTGGTGACCTGCGGGACAGACTATCATCCCCATGGCTGCTGCGCCAGCACCCCTGTAGCCCCCTGGAGCACGTGCAGCTCCCACAGACCTGGGACCCCTCGCAGACTCGAGTGCCAACGCTTTGTGTTTGCAGCGTGCAGGAATTCATGACCTTCACGAGCCAGCTGATTGTGGAGCGCTCGGAGCTGGGCAGCAGAGCCTCCGTCAAGGAGCAAGGTAAGAGGATAACCCAGGGTCAGCACATGCAGCTGCACGTGCTTTGTTGCTTGTCTGTTTATGATAAAAAAATGAGACCTCAAAGTGAGGTTGTTGAGCTGGGCGAGAAGCCAGCCCGCCCCGCAAGAGAGGTTGCAGGAGGACCGGGGACATGCCTGGCAGCCAGCTGCTGCCTTCAAGTTTCGTTACTCTTCCGGCCGCCCTTGGAACGCTCAGAGCTGTCAGGCTGCGCACCCTCTGCTTGCTGCGTTTGTCTTGTCCCACACAGCGGCAATGCCCTGGGGGGCAGCTGTGCTGGCACAGCCTCCTGTCCCTTGAGCCCTGCCGTGCAAGCCTGGGCTCCGTACCCTGATCTCTGGCTGCACCTCCAGCCTCCCCACCCTGCTCCACGGCTCCACGTGCCTCCCAAACCCCGGGATGCGCAGGGTGCGGCCTGGAGTTGGCCACTGCAGCCTCTTTAATAACACTCCAGCCTTGTGACTGGTCGTTATTTATTAAAATCAGGCCGAGCGCTTCCCCTGCTGGTTTGTGTTTAACTCTGGCACTACCTGCTGCCCTGGAATGTTCATGTCATGTCCTGTACCACGTGGCTAGGCTGCGGTAACCTGCTGAAGCACAACTCGGGGCTGATTTTGATTCTCCCTTGAGCCCTTCCCACTCTCCTAATGAAATCATGTGAAATGCGGTCACTGAATTAAAACTTCCAGGGCAATGTGGAAGAGCTGCAGGGGCTGGGCAGGAGGTGGCGGGTGCTGGGGGAGGCTCTGGACCTTCATGCTGCCTCTCTGACTTGAATTCTCTGCCCAGAGTACCTCTGCCACGTGTATGTCCGGAATGACGGGCTGGCTGGAGTGGTGATTGCAGATAATGAATATCCGCAGCGAGTTTGCTTCACCTTGCTGGACAAGGTGAGCGCGCGGGCTGGGAGTGGCTCCAGGGGCAACAGGCTGTGCATTGGGGCTGCTCTGGGGACCTCTCTGATCTCCTGCTCATGCTGTGACGAGGAAATGACCCTCCCGCTCGTTAGCTGGGGGACATGGGAGATGAGCTGAGCGGGGTCTGGCTGGCCCAAAGACTTCTGAGCCATGCAGTGCCTTGGCTTTGCATGCCAGGACTTAGTCCCAGCTCCACTCTGCTGCCGGCCCAGGACAAACACTCCGTCGTCCTTGGCTAGCTTGGGTTGTATGAGGGAAAGCTGGTTGCAGCCACGCTCCCGGCATTGCTGAAAACTGGTGATTATGTGTCTGGCAGGGTGCAGGGTTTTGGGGACAGTCAGGGACAGCCACCCCTACCTGGTGTCAGCACCACTCTGTCAGTCGCTTGTCCGAGAGGTTGGTTTCTGTTTCTTACCTTGGCTTGTTCAAAAGGGAACAAAGAAGAGGAAAGAAATCTCCTTTTAGGAGGAGATTCTGGCCACTGTGAGCCCACAGGCATAACTGCTGGGCAGTAACTGCCCACTTCCTTACGTCGCAGGTGCTGGATGAATTCTCCAGGCAGGTCAGCAAAATAGACTGGCCTTCAGGGTCCCCAGCAACAATCAGCTACGCGGCCTTGGATGGGTACCTCAGTAAATACCAGGTACAGCCTCCCGGGACCACCACAGGGTGGTGGGGAAGAGGGGTCCTGTGCAGAGGCTGGGGAATATGAGGTCTGGAGGTGGAAGCACGGGTAGTGCCTGTGCCACGGGGCCATGGCCCAGGGGATGCCGACGTGCCCGCGGTGGCAGTGCCAACACTGTTGTTTCTCTCCAAGAACCCCCGTGATGCCGACCCGATGACCAGAGTGCAGGCGGAGCTGGATGAGACCAAAATCATCCTGGTGAGAAGGACACTGGGCCCATGGCCAGGACGCTCCAGCTGCCATGTCTGTGCAGGGGCGCCCGTTCGGGGGGCTGGGGTGTAGGGCGGCCTTCCAGGCAACGGGGCTGTCCTGCCTTCTCCATTCCCTGGAGACATTCCTGGTGCTTTGGGAGCTTCCTCTGCCCTTCCTGTCCCTCTGGGCTGGTCCAGCACCTCCACCTTCTGCTTGGGGCTGGGGAGGGAGCAAGGAGGTGCCAGTGCTGTGAGTCAGCATTTGTTTTTTTCGGCAGCACAACACCATGGAGTCACTGCTGGAGCGAGGGGAGAAGCTAGATGACTTGGTTTCCAAATCAGAGGTGCTTGGTGCACAGTCCAAAGCCTTCTACAAAACTGTGAGTGCAGGTTTTCATCCCCGGGGAGGGTCACCCTCCTCCCTCAGGAGCCAGGGATGGCCTGGGGCTGGGCAGAATAAATCCCCGGGCCAGGGGACCTGGGTGGCAGGCAAGGATCGCCGGCTGCTGGTGCAGCTGCTTTGACCCAGGGGAGCTTGGTTGCCCGAGCTCCAGCTGCAGAGCTCCTCAGCTCCTCGGTCTTGCCCTGCAGCTGGTGGCGGGTGATGCCGATCCCAGCTGCGGTGGTTGCTGGTGTGGGCTCTGGCTGAGGTGATGGCTGAGGGGGGGGTCAGGTCTGTGCCATGAGCCTTCAGCGCCGGGGCACAGGGTGTTTGCTTTTGTGGTGAGCCGTGAGGGCTGGGACTGTGCTGGCTTCCTCTAGTGGGAGGAGGGCTGTGTGGGCCCCCCGTGGCCCTTGGAGAGCTGCAGTGAGTGCCACTGCTGGTTTTCCTTTTCTTCCCAGGCCCGAAAGCAGAATTCCTGCTGTGAAATCATGTGACGCGGACCCTGGGGTCTCCTGCTCCGGACCACCAGGCCTTCGCTCCCCTTCGGACCTCAGCCAGGACAGAAAGCAGAAGCCCAGGGCAGGTTCCCAGGCCTGGGCTGTGCCGTGGGGGGCAGGGCTGGGCCTCCTCGGCTCTGCAGGCTTATGTGACTGTTTCATCTGGAGGGGATGCCGAGCCTGGCATTGGGCCGGCACCCCACGGCGGGGGGGGGGGAGCACCGGAGACCCGCTGCCCTTGCTTTTCCCGAGGGTGGCTTGGACCATGGGGCGCCCAGCCACACGCACTCCCCTGCCCTTACACCTGTAACACTAGCCAGTGCCTCGGCATCCTGGCACTACTGGCCTGGGGGAGGCAGGGAGAGAGGAACCGGGGCTCCCGCCGCCATGCCTGGGGCTGCCTGGGGAGCCGGGGTGGGTCTTCTATGTATTTGTGTCCTAAGAGTGAGCCCGGGGGGTGGGAGAGGGGGAGTGGGAAGGGAAGAAGAGGCGCTTTCCTCTGGTGGGGGATGCTCGCTGCTGGATTATCACCCATTGCCTCCCTGGGCAGCTTTTCCCAATGGCGGTGAGCTGGAAGCTGTGCCCCCAGCGCCTGCTCGCTGGCCTCCATCCCCAGGGAAGGAGCAGGGCTGAGCGGGTGACAGGGAGGGGGCTGCCCCAGGGCCCTTTTTCTGGCTGCGGTGGAGGTGTGGGAAGGAGCCGAGTGGGGACAGGGCAGGCCTGGGCAGCCTGCGGCCCCCCTGCCTGGCTCCGTGGGTTGGGGGGTCTGTCCCCCATTGCCCTGGCCGGGGACTTGTCTGAGCCCCACCGTTCACCAGCTGCTGAGGGGAGGGGGAAGCTGGGGCCAGCGCAGAAACCAGCCCCAGTGCTCGGGCTGCTGTGCTGGCAGGAGGGGAGCAGGGCCGAGGGGCAGCCGGGGGGGCTCACCTGCCTTCCCTGTGGCTCAGAGACCCCCTCCCCTGCTCCCATCAGCCTGGGGGGGCTCGCTGGGCGCCCAGCAGCCCTCGCTGCCTCCTCTTCCTCCTCCTTTGGAAGGGAAAAAGCTTTTGCTTGAGATTGTATCGTGGTCGGTGTTGCCTATTGTTTCTGTGCTGCTGGCCACACTGGCCGGTGGGGATAAAGTTGTCTTTGGCAGTTGTCGGCCGGCTCCGACTCTTTCTGCAGCTTCCCTGGGTGGGAATCGGGCCGGGCAGGGCCGGAGGGGCATCCCCATGGGCCCTGGGGGCAAACCAGCATGTAGGGACGTACTCAGCCTTCTCCCTCCAGCTACTTTTTTTGGTCAGTTGTTTTTCCTCATAATTTATTTGCAGTTTTCCCGAGACAAAAACAAAATCAGAGTCATCTTATACACTTACAAGGCTCAGAAAGAAAAGACAAAAGGATTGGGGGGACAGGGATGTGCCGGGGGGGGGGGGGGGGGGGGGGCAGGGACGACACACGGAAAAAGAATGAGAGAAAAGGGGAGAAGAGAAAAATTTGGCAACGATCCACCAGCATTCATGGGACAGTAACAGCTCAGCTCAGCTCCTCGACATACAGCATTAGCGCCCGAGGTTTGCTCCCGCGCAAAGGGCATGCAGAAAAAAATAATAATAATTAAAAAAAGAAATAGATATCCCCCAGCCCTCCCCCCCCCCCCCCCCCCCCCCCCCCCCCAGCCAAAACCAGCCCCCAGCAACACACGGTGCCTCCGGACGCAGAGGTGGAGGAAGGGGAAGCCCCAGGGAAAACGCGTGGCCGAGCTGGAGAGTGCCCAGAGTGGGTGATGCCTCCCCCAAGGAAGAAGAACTGGGGGGAGATGGGGTCCCCCTGAGCACTGGCTGGGGGGAAGGGAGGCAGGAGGGTAGTAAACACCCTCGGCCGGAGCTGGGAGCGCTGCCCGGTGCCCCTGTGCAGTGGGGGGAGCAGCGGGGGACGCCCAGCACCCGGCGGAGCAGCCTGTGCCCCCTAAGAGACCCGTTCTCTTAGTCTAAAGTGCTTTCGATGCTGCGTCAGTGCTGGCTGGATTGCCCCCATCCCCCCGCCCCATCCCCGCTGCCTGGGCCGCAGCCCCCCGGCCACGCCCCAGCCCCATCACATGGCACCCGCATCCCCCCAACCCTGTCACCTCTGCCAAAACCTGCCAGCACCTGGAGCCAGGACCCAGCCACCCGCCTGCCCGGGGAGGGGGAAACAGGGTGCTGGGTGCCTGGTCTTTGTCACCAGGCTGGGGACACAGGGATGCCTGCCGGGGGACCCTCCCAAAGGCACCCACCGTGCCCCCACCCCAGCAGTGCCTGGGATCAGCCTCAGTTCCCTCACGGCATCGCTCCTGGGGGTAGCGCTGGACTTTTTTTGGGGGGGGATCTGTCCCCCCCCCTCAGCCTTGCTTACCACCCAGCAGCCCCCCGTGGCCGGGGACCCCCGTGGGAATTCAAAAATAAAGAGCTCTCTCTATGTACAGGGATCGGGGAGGGAAAGAGCAAAAGCGGAGTCCAAAGAACAACATCCACCACCAGCAACAGCGAAACGCCACAAGCACAGCCGGGACGGGGGTCGGGACCCCCCCACCCCCCGCCACTGCGCCCCCCTTCCACCAGCTGGGAGACACACTCCCCCCAGGCGGAGACGGGCAGAGAGGGGGGGTCTGGCTGTGGGGTTGTCCCCCCCAGCCCCTCTGCCTGTGGCTGAGTGGCTGGGTTGGGTTTTGGGTGTGTGTTTGGGTTGGGGTTTGGGGGGGGGGAGGTTTCTCCCCCCCCCCCCCTTTTTTTTTTTTTTTTCTTTTTTCTGTTTTCATCGTTTTGGCTTTTTTTTTTTTTTTTTGTCTTTTTGTTTTCTGCAAACACAGGCACTGGTGGGGGGAGGAGCAGGGGCCGGGGCGGAGGGGGGACAGGCATGCGGACGCGTGCTTCAGGGCCGCAGCTCCGGCTGCCGGCTCGGCTCCCATCGCCGTCTCCGTCGGGCTGGAACCAGGACAGCCACCACGAGCTCTGTGGGGATGGGGGACACCCTTGGTGAGCCAGAAGCAGGGCACCCCCCTCCCCCCAATCCCGCACTCACCTTCACTGGAGCGGGGCGACGGGCGCCCCCGAGCCATGGAAGTGGACGTTCTGCCACTTGCCGTCGCGGCGGTGCCAGACGCGGGTCTCCTCGGACTGGCTGGTGCGGGGCCGGCCCTGGGCATCGATGTACTGGGTGAGGCGGATGTAGGCGATGCAGGCGGCGTCGTCCCCGATGACGTGCACGTGGGGGTTCAGGATGGTCGTGTGGATGGGCTTGTTGTTCTTGGAGAGCACTGCGGGGGGGGGGGCCGTCAGCGGCGCGCAGGGCGAGGGGCAGGGGTGCTGGCAGGGCAGGCAGAGGGGTGGCCGGGCAGGACAGGGATGGGCAGGCGGGCGGGGGGGCGGGCAGGCCAGACAAGGCAGGCAGAGATGGGGAAGAGGCAGGACAAGCAGGGCAGCAGACAGCGACCAGACAGGGGACGGGCAGGGGGACAGGAAGGACAGACAGAGGGGCTGGGCAGGGGCGAGGCAGGTTGGATGGACGGACGGATGGGCAGTGGGTGGCCAAGACTACCTGGCAGGTGGGGGGTGGGGGGGGTGGGGGCAGGTAGGGCCAGATAAGGCATCCAGGCAGGCGGGCAGGGCAGGGCTGTGGACAGGCAGGACAGGAGGTGCCAGCTAGGTAGGCAGCCAGACAGGCTGGGCAGGCAGGGTGGGCAAGCAGGCAGAAAACAGCCGAGGGGGACAGGCAGGGCACAGGCAGGGGACAGGCAAAGGGACAGGTAGGATGGGGAGGGAGAAAGGCAGGGCAGGCAGCGCACAGGCATGACAGCCGGGGTGGACAGGCAGGGGCAACAGAGACAGGCAGGATGGATGGAGAAGGGATGGGCAGGGCACAGGCAGGGTGCAGGCAGGGCACAGGCAGGGCACAAGCAGGGCAAAGGCAGAGGGCAGGCAGGGTGCAGGCAGGGCAGGCAGGGCACAAGCAGGGCAAAGGCAGAGGACAGGCAGGGCACAGGCAGGACAGGCAGGGCAGGCAGGACAGGCAGGGCAGGCAGGGCAGGCAGGGCAGGCAGGGCGCAGGCAGGACAGGCAGGGCGCAGGCAGGACAGGCAGGGCGCAGGCAGGACAGGCAGGGCAGGCAGGGCGCAGGCAGGACAGGCAGGGCGCAGGCAGGGCAGGCAGGGCGCAGGCAGGGCAGGCAGGGCAGGCAGGGCGCAGGCAGGACAGGCAGGGCGCAGGCAGGGCAGGCAGGGCGCAGGCAGGACAGGCAGGGCGCAGGCAGGGCAGGCAGGGCAGGCAGGGCGCAGGCAGGACAGGCAGGGCGCAGGCAGGACAGGCAGGGCAGGCAGGGCGCAGGCAGGACAGGCAGGGCAGGCAGGGCGCAGGCAGGGCAGGCAGGACAGGCAGGACAGGCAGGACAGGCAGGGCAGGCAGGGCAGGCAGGGCAGGCAGGGCGCAGGCAGGGCAGGCAGGGCAGGCAGGGCGCAGGCAGGACAGGCAGGGCAGGCAGGACAGGCAGGGCAGGCAGGGCGCAGGCAGGACAGGCAGGGCGCAGGCAGGACAGGCAGGGCAGGCAGGGCGCAGGCAGGGCAGGCAGGGCGCAGGCAGGGCAGGCAGGGCGCAGGCAGGGCAGGCAGGGCAGGCAGGGCGCAGGCAGGGCGCAGGCAGGGCAGGCAGGGCGCAGGCAGGACAGGCAGGGCGCAGGCAGGACAGGCAGGGCGCAGGCAGGGCAGGCAGGGCAGGCAGGGCGCAGGCAGGACAGGCAGGGCGCAGGCAGGACAGGCAGGGCAGGCAGGGCGCAGGCAGGGCAGGCAGGGCGCAGGCAGGGCAGGCAGGGCAGGCAGGGCGCAGGCAGGACAGGCAGGGCGCAGGCAGGACAGGCAGGGCACAGGCAGGGCAGGCAGGGCAGGCAGGGCAGGCAGGGCAGGCAGGGCGCAGGCAGGACAGGCAGGGCACAGGCAGGGCAGGCAGGGCAGGCAGGGCGCAGGCAGGACAGGCAGGGCGCAGGCAGGACAGGCAGGGCGCAGGCAGGGCAGGCAGGGCAGGCAGGGCAGGCAGGACAGGCAGGGCGCAGGCAGGACAGGCACTCACAGTTCTCGAAGTAGAAGCGGTGGAAGTCCATGCCCTCCACCAGGTTGCCCAGGGCCTCAGGCTCGAAGGAGGTGAGCCCAGGGTCGCAGATCTTCCTGCAAGGCAGTGGGTGAGTGGCAGCCCCGCCCCGCCCTGCCCCACCCCCCCAGCCCCACCCAACCCCGCCCACAGGACCCCACTCACGCATAAGCCTCGAAGTCCCCGTTGTTGACGGCCTCGATGAGCTGCTCCGTGATCTTGATGATCTCCTGCTTGCGGGCTGGGGGGGGGATGGCCAGTGTCACTGCCCTGTCCCTGTCCCCGTGCCAGGGTCCCCTGGGGCAGAGCAGAGGGACTGGGGGGGTGGGGGGGCTGAGGGGAGAGGGACAGACACGTGCTGTGGGGGTGAGTGGCCGGGACATTGGGATGGACACGGTGACATGGGACATGGAGAAGGGACACATGGGAGGGGGGCCATGGGGCCAGACAGGGACCATGGCGGGGGTGGGGGGAACAGACAAACCATGGCAGGGACAGGCACAGGGACCGTGGAGGGGGACAACGACAGAGACCATGGGGACAGACACAGGGACCTCCACGCACCCAGGGTCCCCACAGCTCTGCCACACCAGTATCAGCATCCCCACACCCAGGGGTCCTATGCCCTCCCAGCATGCCTTAGTGCTGCCCAGTGCCATCCCAGTGCCCTCCCAGTGCCAGTTCAGCATGTTCCAGTGCTTCCCAGTGCATCCCAATGTTAACCCTGCATGCCCCACTATATCCCAGTGCCATTCCAGTGCATCCCAATACACCCAGTGCCATCCCACTCTGTCTCAGTGCCATTCCAGTGCATCCCAGTACCATCTCAATGTATTACAATAGATCCCAGTTCCATGTAAGTGATCACAACACATCCCAGTGCTATCCCATTGCATCCCAGTGCATCCCAGTGTTCCTCCAGTGTGCTCCAATACATCCTAGTGCATCCCAGAGCCACCCCAGTGCATTTCAATATGCCCCAGTTCCATCCCAGTGCAATCCTACTGCATCCCAGTGACTCACCCGTACATTCCAGTGCATCCCACTACATCTCAGTTACAATCAGGTATGTTCCACTACCGTCCCAGGGCATCCCAAAACATCTTAGTTTACACCAGTACATCTCAGGACCATCCCAGTCCATTTCAGTGCAGCCCAGTGCCAACCTACTGTATCCCAGTGCCCTTCCAGTGCATTCCAGTTCACCCCAGTTCCATCTCAGTGCATCCCAGTGTCATGCTGTTGAAGTCCAGTGTGTCCCAGTGCACCTCAGTGCAATCCCAGTGTGCTCCAGTGCCATTTCAATGCAGCCCACTTCACTATATCCCAATGTCTCAATTCATCCTGACGCCACTCCAGTGCATCCCAGTGCCATCCTACTGCATCCCACTGCCACTCCAGTGCATTCCAATATAGACCAGTTCGACCCCAGTACACCCCAGTGCTATGCCAGATCATATCACTACACTCCCATTTGCCTCGGTGCATCCCAGTGACATCCGACTGCATCTCAGTGACAATCTACTGTGTCCCAGTGCTATTCCAGTGCATCCCAATACATCCCAGTTCCATTTCAGTGCATTGCAGTACCATTCTACTGCTTCCCAGTGCATCCCAGTACCATTTTAGTGCATTCCAGTACACCTCAGTTCCATCCAGTGCATTACACTGCCATTCCAGTGCATCTCAGTTCATGCTGGTACCATCCCACTGTTTCCCTGTGCATGCTGGAGCATCTCAGTGCCATCCCAGTCCATCTCAGTGCGCCCTAATGCAGCTCAGTGCCATCCCAGAGCCATTCCAGAGCATCCCAGTGCCATCCTTAGGCTGTCCTTATGCCAATGCAGTGCATCCCAATACATCCCAGTTCCATCCCAGTTAACTCCAATGCATCCTAGTGCCATTCCAGAGCATCCCAGTGCATCCCTGTACCATTAAAGTGCACCCCAATGTGCCATGCCAGTGCACCCCAATGCATCCTGGTGCCATCTCATCCCATACCAGTGCCATCCCAATGTGTCCTATGCCAGTACAGTGGTGTCCCAGTCCATCCCAGTGCACCCCAGAGCATCTCACTGCCATCCCTGTGCCACTACAGTGTGTTCCAATGCATCCTGGTTTCATTCCAGTACAACCCAATGCACCCTGGTGCCATCCCAGTGCATACCAGCTCCATCCCAGTGCATCCCAGTGCCATCCCAGTGCATCCCACTGCCACTCCATTACACTCTAATGCATCCTACTGCCACCCTAGCACCATGCCAGTGCCATCCCAGTGCCATCAAATTGCATCCCAGTGCCATCTCAGTGCATCCCAGTGCACCCCAATGCATCCTGGTGTCATCCCAGTGCATCCCAGCTCCATCCCAGTGCTGTCCCAGTGCAACCCAGTGATGTCTCAGTGCACCCCAATGCATCCCAGTGCTATCTCAGTGCCATCAAATTGCATCCCAGTGCCATCTCAGTGCATCCCAGTGCACCCCAATGCATCCTGGTGCCATCCCAGTGCATCCCAGCTTCATCCCAGTGCTGTCCCAGTGCATCCCAGTGACCTCTCAGTGCACCCCAATGCATCCCAGCGCCATCCCAATGCATCCTGGTGCCATCCCAGTGCCATTCCAGTACACCCCAATGCATTCTACTGCCACCCTAGTGCCATCCCAGTTTTGTCAAATTGCATCTCAGTGCCATCTCAGTGGATCCTGGTGAAATCCCAGTGCATCCCAGCTCCATCCTAGTGCATTCCAGCACCCTTCCAGTGCATGTCCCAGTGCATCCCAGCTCTATTCCAGCACGCTCCCAGTGCACCCCAGTGCCATCCCAATGCATTCCAGCTCCATCCCAGTGCATTCTAGCACCCTCCCAGTGCATCCCAGTGCCATCCTAGTGCATCCCAGCACATTCCAGCACCCTCCCAGCGCATCCCAGTGCTAGCCCTGCTCCGCAGCCCTCCCGTCACCTTTTGTGTCCTCGTCCTCGATGGTGGTGTTGGTGCTATCGGACGACTCCTGCCAGCAGGACAGCGGCGGTGCAGGGGGAGAGACACAAACAGAGAGGGTCAGAATCGGGCCCAGCCGGGGGCGGCGGGTGTGAGCCCGGCCGGGGCTCAGCAGGACCCCGGCGATGGCGGACGCCGTGGGGGGGAGCCCCCACCATCACTGCGCCCCGTGCGCGCTCCTCATCCGCTCCAGCGCCACGTCAGCCCCCTCCCCACCCTGCGCCATGGCTGATGCTGGGGCGAGGATGGAGGCGGAAAGCGGGGCCCCAAACGACCCCAAGGGCTAACGAACGCGGCGAGGCGCGAAGGGAAGGGAGGCAGCAATACCTTTATGCCGTCCGCAGGGTTATGAATTACAGTAGTTTGAGGCTCCTACGGGAGAAGGGAGAGAGACAGAGGCGGGGGGGGGGGGACGGGGGACGAAGCAAGAGCCCAGGGAGGGGGACAACGGAGGGGGAGGACGACGGAGCGAGCAGCACGCGGACGGGGGCGAAGAGAGACCCAGACCGGATTCGGGGAGGGGCAGAGGGGGGGAGAGAAGCAGAGAGTCATTAGTCCAGCGAAAGCCAAATGGTTTAATTCACAGAAAGACAGAGGTGGGAGAGGCGGGGAAGGGGGCAGAGAGCAGGGAGAGAGGCGCAGCGAGACAGCCGAGGGAGGGCCGGCTGGGTTGTAGAGGGCAGTCCCGTGCCCGTGTCCTGCATCTGCTGTGCTGACCGGGCATCCCTGTGCCCGTGAACTCCACTCACTGTGCCAGCTGAGCATCCCTCTGCCGCATCCCGCACTCGCTCCGTGGGCTGGATACCCCTTTACTCACCCACAGTGTCCCACACTCGCTGGGCACGCCGGTGCCCGTGTCCCGCACTCGCTGTGCCGGCTGCGCACCCCCGTGCCTGTGTCCACCAGCTGGGCGTCATTGTGCCCATATCCTGCACTTAGTGTTCCAGCTGGGCACCAGCATGCCCGTGTCCTGCACGCACTGCGCCAGCCGAGCACCTCTGCACCCAGATCCTGCACTTGCTGTACCCACCACACATCCCCACGGCTGTACCCTGCGCTCACTGTGCCCGCTGGGCATCCCTACGCCTGTATCCTGTGCTCACGGCACCAGCCAGACATGCTCGGGCCCGTACCCCGCACCCGCTGTGCCAGCTGGGTGGCGGCGGGCACCCCCGTGCCCGCATCCTGCACCCACCTTGCTGTCTGCATTGCCAGGGCATCCCCACGTCCTGCACCCGCTGCACCAGCCTGGCAGCCCTGTGCCGCATCCTGCACTTACCTCACCGCAGGATGAGGGTCAGCAGCCCCATCCCTGGGCCAGTATCCTGCACCCACCGCATGATCCGCAGCACGGGGCACCGCCACACCCATAACATGCACCCCCCTGCACCCATCCTGCACCCACCTGCCGTCCCTGCGAGGGGCATCCTGCCTGCATCCTGCACCCCCCCTCCATCCTCATGACACCCCCCCATCTCCAGCAACCCCAGGGACAGCTGGACAGACAGACAGACGAGGACGGGGCGGGGGGGGTGGGGGGTGTGGGCGCATGGCGATGGATGGGATGGGATGGTGGGATGGATGTGGCCAGGAGGGGGGACGACAGGGTGGGGGGCACCTACCAGCGCGGCAGGTGGGAGTGTCCCCTTGGGGCTGGTGACACCGGCGCTGCCTTTGGTGCTGTTGGTCTGGGGCTGGGGGGAGAGACAGGGGGCTCAGTGGCACGGGGAGGGGGGGCAGCCCCCCCGCGGTTCCCCCCCGCAGCCCCTCACCTTCACGCCGTCTGCCTTCTTGTTCAGTAAGCTCTTAGCTGCTGCGAAGGGGGAGAGAGTATCAGCAGCTGTCCCCTCCCTTGTGTGTGTGTCCCCCTGTCCCTCCCTCAGTGCTCCCCCCCCCCCCGATGACCCACTGGGCGCCACCAGCACCCACCACCCAGGTGCTGCGGAGGGGAGACACGCTGGGAGGGGAAGGTCCCCCAACCTGGGGGTGTCCCCAACCTAGCGGGGGGTGTCCCCAACCTGGGGATGTCCCCATCCTGGGGGTGTCCCCAGCCTGAGGGGAGGGTCCCCAACCTGGGGGACACACACATGAGCTGTGGGGGGTCCCATCCTGGTGGCCCCCGCAGAGGGGGGCCAGGGCTGGCTTACCTTGGAGAAATGCAGAGAGGAAAGCAAGAGAGAGCAGGGGAGGGGGGGAGGGGATGAGAGAGAAACGTGTGGAAAAAGGAGGAAAAAGGGACAAACATAAAAAAAAAAAAACAAAAACAAAACATAAAAAAGATATTTGAGTCGGGGGGGGGGCGGCCTCCTGTGCCCCACCCAGTGCCATTCTGGAGGGGGACGAGGACGGGGGCTGGGGGAGCATCTGTCACTCCTGTCATATTCTCTGGCCAGTGGGGGGGACAGGGACATGGCAGGGGGGCACAGCTGGCGGTGGTGGGGGTGTCACCTCAAGCATCCTCGTCACGTCTCTGAACTCGAGGACCCCCTTGCTAGCGTCACAGTGGGGGGGGGGGCGCTGTGCAAGTCTGGTGACAGCTGGGTGGCATGGATCAGCACCCAATGTTGGGGGGGGGGGGGGGGAAATGGGGGGGGAGGGGACACCCCTGCCCCCCCCGTGGACCCATGTCCCTACAGAGGTCCCTGGCAGGGTGTCCCCAAGGGTCCCGGTCCCTCCTCCGAAAGCAGGCGGGCGCTGAGAGGTGGGGGTTTAAACCAGAGCCGAATTAGGGGGGGGCGGAGGGGGGTTTCCCCGGCGCAGGGGGGGGGCCGCTGTAGCCCTGGGGGTGGGGGCATGGTTTAAGACCCGCCGAGTGTTTCGCGGTGCCACGAACACTGGCTACAGCTCTCGGGAAGCCGTGGGGGAGGAACGTGCGAGAGGGCATGCAGGGGGGCATGCAGGGCGGGGGGGCACATGCTGGGGGTGTGCGCGAGGGGCAGACACAGGGGGGGCCACGGGGGGACCACAGGGCATGCAGCTGGTTTGCCCCCCTCCATGCACAAGCGTGGCCCCTCTGTGTGCAGGGGCTGGGGGGCAGTGCCGTGGGGTGGGAGCAATGGGGAGGGCGCCCTGAAATTATCTCCCCCTGCCCCAGCTCCCCATTGCTGACCCAGGTGGGGGTCCCCTGGGGGTGCCACCACAGTGTGTCATCCTCCCCCCAGGGACCACTGGCCCAGAGCAGGGCACAAGCACCCAAGCAACCCCCCCGGGAATGGGGGTCAAGCACTGCAGGGGGGTGGGGGGGCGCAGACTCCCCCCCGGCGCCAACCGGGGAGTGATAGCGGCAGGGGGAGACGGTGGCATCTCTCAGTCCCCACGGGGAAGGGGAGAGGCTGGGGGGTGCAGGACGGGGGGAGGCAATGCGGGGGGTCCATGCATGCGCTCCGATTTCCGAGGAGGGCACCCGAAACCCGTTGGGGGGGGGGGGGGAGGTGTGAGGAAGAGGACGGTTGGGGGGACGGGACGTGGGGACAAAGGATCTGGGGCGGGGAGATGGGGGGGACACAGAAACCAAGCAGGGCCGGGGGGGCCGGGGGGGCCCTTTGCGGACGCGTCTACCTTGTTCCACCAGCCCCAGGGGGGCCCCGGCGGCGGCCGCCGAGATGGTCGGAGGAGCGGTGGTCTGTCTGCCCACTGCGGGCAGGAGCCGCAGGAGAGAGAGAGAGAGAGAGGAGAGAAGGGAGCAGAGCTCCTGTTAGGGGGAAGGGGCAGGTGGGCGGGGGGGGGGCGCTGCAGCCAAGACCCCCACCTTCCCACCCTTCCGCCCCCCAACAGCAAGCCCTGGGGTGCCCGTTACCCCGGCCTCAGGCCTGGGGGTGGCTCGTGCTGCTCCGTCCCCTCCCACCGTGTCCCCCCCCCCCGCCAGCCACCGGAGTCGGCGGGGGGGGGGACACGGGGACCCGGCACTACCTGCTGCTGTGTGCGTGGGGCGGGGGGGGGGCGGATCCTGCCCCCCCCTTGGCTAATGCACGCCCCCGTCCTCGCCGACAGGGAAAAAATGGGGGGGGTTAAGGGGGGGAGGGGGAGAAAGAGAGAAAGACAGTGACAGAGAGAGGGGGAGGGGGGCACCGGCCTCGGCGGGGGCTGCGGGCGGGGGGGCTGTGGCCCCCGGCCCCCCCCAGCCAGCGGGAGCCCCTCCTTACCTGAGAAGTTCCTGGTGGCCAACATGGTGGTGAGGATGGCGCCCTGCAAGGAAGGGGGCAGGGTGAGTTGGGGTGGGGGGGGTGGGGGGTGGGGGGCGGGCTGTGTGCAGGATGAGGATGGGGGTGATGATGGGATGGGGAGGGTGGGGCAGGGAGTGCAGGATGAGGCTGGGGCGGGGGTGATGGGATGGGGGGGCAGTGGGGCAGGATGAGGATGGGAGGCGATAGGATGGGGGGGCAACGAGTGCAGGATGAGGCCGGGGGGCATGATGGGATGGGGGGGCAGTGCGGCAGGGGGTGCATGGTGAGGCTGGGGCGGGGGTGATGGGATGGGGGGGCAGGGGTGCAGGATAGGGCCATGGCATGGTGTGACACGCCAGGCAGGACAGGATGGGACCATGGCAGGGGGCACCACACTGGGCATGACCAGGGTGAGACCGTGGTGCTGGGAAACCTGCCGGGCAGGGGCAGGCTGGGGCCGTGCCGCGCCGGGTATCACTGGGACGGGCCCCCGGCCCCCGGCAAAGCACCCGGCACGGCCAGCGTGACACCATGCCACAGCAGGCACAGCCGGGAGGGGACCATCCCACATAGCAAAGCACCAGGCACGGGGCCACAGCACCGCTGGGACAGGGCTGTGCCCCGCGGGAAGGCACGAGGGCGCTGCCAGGATGGGACCACGCCAGGCAGGGGAGCACCGGGGTGGCAGCAGGGGTAGCTGGGATGGGGGATGGGACTGTGCTGCAGCGGGCGCTGGCTGGAGCACACGGCCCCGGCATGGGCACAGTGGCTGCTGCGCTGGGGGGGAAGCACCGGGCACGGATCCAGCCCACGCCGTCCCTTGAGGATCCCTCACCTTGAGCTTCCTCCGGGCGTTGAACTTTTTCAGACATTCTACCGTCTCCTGCCTGTGCATCATGGAGGCCACGGTCGAGCGTTGCTGCGGGGGACAACGGGGTCAGTGCCAGGCGCCAGGGGCCACCGGGCTGGGGGACACACCGGGGGGACACGGAGCAGGGACAGCACTTACGCAGACCCACGGGTGCTTGAGGGCTTCGTGGGCTGTGATGCGCTTGGCAGGGTTGATGGTCAGCATCTGGTTGATGAGGTTTTTCGCTTCGGGGGTGACCGTGTCCCACTCAGGCGAAGGGAACTGGGGAGGGGTGGGGACACGGGGGTGATGGCTGGGGAGAGTAGCCTTGCCAAGAGAGTCCCCTTGCCAAGTCCCTGGGCAGCCACCAGAGATGTGGCCCAAAGCCATCCCCCAGGCTCTGCCTGGTGATGATTAGCTGTAGTGTCCCTCAGTAGGTTCCAGAGTTAACGGGCCACCCGGCTGCAGTGCAGGGGGTGCTGGCACCGGGGACTTACGTCATAGGCACCAGCCTTGATCTGTTGGTAGAGTTTGTGCTGGTCCTCATCCCAAAATGGGGGGTACCCCACCAGCAAGATGTACAGGATGACACCTGGGTGAGGGAGAGCAGAGTCAGGGCTAGGGGAACAGGGACCTCCCCGCGGCTCCCTCCAGCCCTGCCCAGGGACACCAGTGTCCCCAGGTTGGCCTGTCCCCATGTTCCCCGCGGCAGCATCCAGACACCCAGCAGAGCACAGCACAGCCGGGGCACACAGCCCAGGGTGGGGACAGGACCAGGATGGGGACACGGATGAGGACTGGGATGGGGCTGGGACAGGAACTAGGACGGGACCAGCACAGAACTGGGATGGGGAAGAGGATGATACTGGCATGGGACTGGGATGCAACTGGGACGGAGCCAGGAAAGGGGCAGGAAGGGATGGGGAAGGGGATCGAGGTGGGGGGCCGGCGGGGCCGGGCTCTTACCACATGCCCAGATGTCCACGGGTTTGCCATAGGCCTCTTTGCGCAGGACTTCGGGGGAGAGGTAGCCCGGCGTGCCCGCAAAGCCTGGGGTGGAGATGGCAGGAGCTGAGCCGAGCCGTGGCGGGTGGGAGGGGGTGGGCAGGGGCAGGGGCAGGGTGGGCGTCAGGCAGCGGGCAGCGGACACGGGGCTGGGGCACAGCCACAGGGCAGCGGTGTGCTGGGCACGGGGTGGGGATGCGGTGGGGATGGGGCTGGATGCGGTGGGCACGGGGGAGGGACATGGTGGGCATGGGGCAGGGCATGGTGGGCATGGGGCAGGATGTGGTGGGCGCGGGGAAGGGCACAGTGGGCACGGGGAAGGGCGCGCTGGGCTGGACGCGGTGGGCATGGGGCAGGCTGCGGTAGGTAGGACACAGTGGGCATGGGGCAGGGCATAGTAGGCAGGACGCGGTGGGCACAGGGAGGGCGCGGTGGGCACAGGGAGGACACAGTGCCAGGACGTGGTGGGCAGGACATGGTAGGCACAGGGCAGGACGCGGTGGGCATGGGGCAGAGCGTGGTGGGTAGGAAGCGGTGGGCACAGGGAGGGCACGGTGGGCACAGGGAGGATGCAGTGGGCACGGGGCAGGGCGTGGTGGGCACGGGGCAGGGCATGGTGGGCAGGAAGCGGTGGGCACAGGGAGGGCATGGTGGGCACAGGGAGGATGCAGTGGGCACGGGGCAGGGCATGGTGCGTAGGAAGCGGTGGGCATAGGGCAGGATGCGGTGGGCAGGACGCAGGGAGCAGTGGGTAGGAAGCGGTGGGCACGGGGAGGGCACGGTGGGCACGGGGCAGGGCGCGGTGGGCAGGGCGCGGTGGGCACTCACCGAACCAGGCCTGCTGATCCCCCTGCACCTCGATGGCGAGGCCGAAGTCTGCCAGCTTCACCGCTGCCCCTTTGCACTTGCTGGCCAGGAGCAGGTTCTCCGGCTGCCACGGCAGCACCGGGCACAGGGTGGCGAGGGGAGAGGGGACACCAGAGGGGGAGCAGAGGGGGCTTTGCTGCCGCCATCAAGCGGGCGCTGCCCACCTGCCTGTCCCCGTGCCGAGTGCTGGGGGGTGCCTGGGTGGCAGTCCCCCTGCCGTCCCTACGGTGCCACCGTGTCACCCCTGGCCTCACCCCGGCATCGCCCTGCAGCCTCAGGGCCAGCCCCGAGCACCCCCCCAGCCCCGCATCCCACCTGGCTCATGCCCGCCCGCAGCACCCCAAGGGGGGTTGTGTGCGTGAGCGGGGGGTCACAGCGCCTGGCTCAGCGCAGGTTGCCCCGCCTGGGGCGTCACACGCACCTCCAGGAAGGGGAGATGGCAGGTGGGGGCACCCAGAGCAGAGGGGACACCGCCAGCCCCACGGGGAGCTCAGTGACACACACCCCAGGACATGGGAGCTTGAGGACCCACAAAGCTGCCCACCCCCCCACCCCCCCCCCATATGTGGGGACACAGGGAAAGACCTGGGGAGGGGGGAGAAGCGCCCTGTGCAGACGGGTGGACGGGGGGACACTCACCTTGAGGTCCCTGTGGACGACCCCCATTTGGTGACAGTGGAGGACGGCCTCCAGGATCTGCTGGATGCAGTGGCTGCACGCAAACGTCAGAGGGGGGGTCAGGGGCATGCTGCCCCCCCCCCCCCGCCACCTCCCACCCCCCCCCCGTCCAGGGCCACCTGGGACCTGCGCCCCCTCCAAATCAGCCCCCCCGCCCCGCTGCCAGCCGCCCGCTGCGCCCTGGGAGGGACTCGCAGTGACCTCGTACGGGGGGTGTGCTGAGCTTGGCACCCCCCTGCGCCCCTGCCTGGGGGGGTCACCCCGCGGGGGGGACACTGCCTTGGAGGGAGGTCACCCCTGGGTGCCCATCAGGGGGTGCTCCCCTCCTGGCATGGAGCCATGGGGGTCACCCTAATGGTGCTGCTGTGCCCCCTCGCTGGCCATGGGGACCCCCCCCAGCCCTGCTGCTGCCTGGACACTGGGGTCCCCCAGACAGGACTCACAGGGGGGGACAGGGGGGTGCGGGGAGGGCGGATGGAGACAAGACAAGAAAGAAAGAAGGAAGGAGCAGGGGGATGAGAGGCTGAAATGGGGGTGAAGTGAGGGGCCCCTGCCCGGCTGGGGGTGCTGGGGCATGTGGGGGGGGGGTACCTCCCTGCAAGGGGTGGGCAAAAAATCTGGGGGGAGGGGGGGCAGAAAAAGGAGGGAGGAGAGAGCCCCAAAGCGGGGTCCCAGCAAGGGGAGCGGGGGGCCAGGAAGCGGGATGCTCCGGCGGGTGGGGGCAGCGCAGGGGGCACGGCCCCCCCGCCCCCCCCCCCCATTATACTGACCTGTGGCTCCCTCTGCACAGGGGCAAAGTGATGGGTGGGAGAAACGCGTGCTAATAGCTCATGGACACAGTGACTGCAAAACAAAACGGGGGGCGGGGGGCGGGGGGCGGGGGGCGGGAGGGGGGGCAGGGTGGGGATAAGGGGGTGGGGGGGCAGGATGGAGAGGAATGGGGTGGGAGTAGGGGGTAGGATGGGGGGTGGGGGGGAGGATACAGAGGCAGGAGGGAGAAGGACAGAGGGGCAGGTTGGGGGGCAGGGGGGGCAAGGAGGCAGGTAAGGGGCAGGTGGGGGGCAGGAGGCAAAACACAGGGAATGGGGCGCCGGGGGGTAGCAAGCAGGGGGGCAGCGGTGGGACGGACAGACACAGACGGACACGCGGACACGCAGAGCCCAAGTGAGGTGTGATGGGAGACAGGGGGGTGGGGGGGGCGGGGGGGGAGGACAGGAGGGACGGACAGAGGGCAGAGGGAAGGGCACGGGGAGGGGGGACGGGGGGGTGGAGATGGGGGGAACGAGAGAGGGGGAGAAACAATGTTGTGAAAGCCCAGAGACCACGGGGACGGGCACACGGTGGGCACACAGGGTGCTGGGGGCTCACTACAGGCACGGGGGGGCCCTGGGGGCCCCCCACCCGCCACCAGCCCCCCCGGCACATCATGACAGCACCAGGCCTCAGCGGCGGGGGTTGGTGGTGGGAGCATGGGGTGAGGGGGGGATGTGGGGGGCCCCACTGATCACCCGGCAGCAGGATGGAAGTCGGTGGGGGGTTACAATAAGGGGGTGGGCACCTCCCACCCACTAGGCTCCCCCCCTGCCTGCCTTGCTGGAGCTGCCCCATCCCTGAAGCCCCCCCGGGGGATGGGGGGGGGGCACTGGGGGGGCTGGGGGTGTCCAGGGGGCTTTGGGGGGGGGGCGGGGGGAGACATGGGGGCTCACCTGGCATCAGCTTCGCTGTAGTACTCCCGTGCCACGATGTCCTCAAAGAGCTCGCCACCGGTCACCCTGCAACGCAGCCGGGGCACCGCGTCACCCTGGGACCCTGGTGCCTGGGCACCCCGACCCCCCCGGGACCCCTCGATCCCCCCTGACCCCCCCAGCTGCACTCACAGGTCGAAGACGAGGTAATGGAAACCCTCCTCTGAGATGCTGTCATGGAGCCGCACTGCAGGGACAGGACAGGGACAGGACAGGGACAGGGACAGGCTCAGCCTCGGCCCCAGGAGCCCACGGGCCCCGGGCAGCCGCCACGTCTGTCACACGTGTGTCCATGTCATGCAGCCCTCACATCTGCACCCAGTGTGTCACCGGGGGAGGCACCCAGCAGGACCCCAGGGGCAGGACCCCACCTGTCACCAGGGTGACACCCAGCATGTCCCAGGGGGCACCCAGCGTGTCCCTGGGTGGCAGACGGCACACCCCTGTGGTGGCACCCAGCGTGTCCCAGGACCCCAAGGGGGCACCCAGTGTGTCGCTGGGGTGGCACCCAGCAGGACCCCACATGTCCCCAGGGTGGCACGCCCTCATGGTGGCACCCAGCGTGTCCCTGGGGTGGCACCTAGCAGGACCCCAGGGGTGACACCCCACACGTCCTCAGGTGGGCACCCAGCGCATCCCAGGGTGGCACCCTGCGCACCCCCGTGGTGGCCCCCAGCCTGTCCCCAGGGTGGTCTGGGCCAGGCACCACTCACCGATGTTGGAGTGCTTCAGCAGCCGGCAGATGCGGGCCTCCCGCTCCAGCTTCTGGTGGTCTGGGGGGACAGGGGTCAGCCAGCTCCGCGCCCCCCATCCCCCACCCCGGGGCACCCCAGCCCCACCTGCGCCACAGGGGGTCCCTCTCCCCATCCCTGTCCCCAGCCCGAGGAGCCTGCAGGTGCCCGCTCGTGCGTGCACATGGCTCTGTGGGTGGGTGCGCACAGCTGTGCAGGTGCGTGTGGGTGTGCATGCGTGTGTCACTGTGCATGCATGCGCCGGCGTGTGCCAGGGCACACGAGTGTGTGGGTGTGCACCCGTGGGCATGTGCACCTGTGTGCGGGTTTGCATGCGTGTGCACACATGTGGGTGCGTGGGTGTGTGGCTGTGCGCAGATGTGTACACACATGTGTGCAACTGCGCATGTGTGTATGCACATCTGTGTGGTTGTGCATGTATGGATGTGTGCGTATGTGCCTGTGGGTGTGCAAACACGTGTGGTTGTATGTGTGTGTGCTTGTGCACATGTGTGTGGGGGCATGGGTGTGGTTGTGCATGCGTTGTGGGTGTGGATGTATGTGTGGTGTCCCTGTCCCTGTGGGGGGTAGTACGTGTAGTTGCGCAGGTGTGCCTGCGCGTGCGGGTGTGCCTGTGGGCGGCTGTACCCATGTGCACGTGCACCTGTGTGTGCCACTGTCCCAGCTTGCGGCAGTACATGTGTGTGCAGCTGTACATCCATGCGGTTGTACCTGTGTGCATGGGTGCACCTTTGTGCACAGCTGTACCCACGTGTGCCACTGCACCCACATGTGACTGCACCTGTGTGCAACTGTACATCCATGAGGCTGCGCTCATGCGTGCAGCTGCACCTGTGTGTAGCTGTACACGTGTGTACATGTGTTTGCCACTGTATGAGTGTATGTGTGTAGTGGTACCTGTGTGTGTACTGTGGTGTGCAGCTGTACCTGCGTGCATGGCAGTATCTGTGTGTGCAGGTGTACCTACAGGTGATGCTGTACCTATGTGTGGCTGTAGCTGTGTCTGCAGCTGTACATCCATGCAGCTGCACCTGTTTGCAGCTGTACACATGCGTACCTGTGACTGCCAGTGTACGAGCGCACGGCTGTACCTGTGTGTACGTACCAGGGGGTGCAGCTGTACCTGTGTGTCTGTACATATGTGCGTATCAGGGCGTGTGGCTGTACCTCTGTGTGTGTGTGTGATGTGTGTGTGTCAGGATGTGCAGCTGTATCTGTGTGTGTGTGAGGGCGTGTGGCTGTAGCTGTGTTTGTGTACATGTCTATCAGGGCATGTGGCTGTACCTGTCCACGTGCATACACGTGTGTACAGGGCATGCAGCTTGTACCTCTGTGTGTATGTGTCTGTGTGTATCAGGTCGTGTGCCTCTACCTGTCTGTGCACGTGTGTGTGTGTGCGTGCACGCATGCGTGTGTGTGTGTGAGCAGGGAAGGGCTGTGCCAGGCAGGGTGTGCACCTGCTCACAGCCCCCCACACCTGTGTGTATGTACACACACGTGTATAGCAATCACACACATCCCCCACCTGCACACACATGTGCACACACCCCCATGCACACTGTACTCAGAGCAAACACCTGTGCACATGCACACACACTCATGGCCAAGGTACATACACGTGTGTACACAGAGCACACCTGCACGCACTCAGTGCAACCATGTGCTGCCTGCTCACACGTGTGCACACCCCCACACCCATGTACACTGTGCACACACACCCCTCGCACAGGGTCACACACACACTGCTGAGGGGTGCACACACCCTGTGGCCCAGTACAGGCACACATGCATATGCCCTGCTCACACCTGTGCACACACATACACCCCCACACATGCGGTGCACACACCTGTATACACACATGCACTGCTGACATCTGCACACACACCCACAAACCCACTGACACAGCGCGCGCACACTCTGCCTGCTCACAGCCCTGCACACACACCTGTGTGAGCACACACTCGTGCACCCCGCACTGCTTACATGTGCACACCCTCATGTACACACATATGTGCACACACATGTGCCTGCACACATCCATGAACACATACATGCACATCACACACTACACACACCTGCGCATGCACACACCCCATGTACACATCACGCACACACCTGTGTGCACACACATGCACACATAGAGCTCACACTGTTGCACGCACACACTTGTGCACACACACACTGCACCCCCCCCATGTACACATCACACACAGCTCACACTTGTGCAAGCATGCACACACCCCCAGCACACACCTATGCACACATGTACACATTGGACATGCACTGCACACATCTGTGCACACACATACCCATGCACACGCACTGCTCACACCCATGAGTGCACACACCCGCACTGCTCACACCTGTGTGTACACACACTGCTCACAGCTGCGCGCACACAGACCCCTTTGCACAAAGCACATGCATATACACACGTATGTGCATGCACACACGCAAAGAGCTGCTCACGCATGTGCACACCCTAGGGCACGCCACGGCTGCTGCGGGGCTCCGAGGGGCACCCTGGGGCTGGGGGGAGCGTCCCACAGGGTAGCAGGAGGGAGCGGGGAGAGGCAGAGCTGGATCCAGCCCCCGTGGAGCCCCCCCCCACCCCAAGCATCATGCGTACCGCGGGTGTCACGGGCACCATGGGTGTTACCATGGGCACCCGGGTGGCCGGGCTGGGGGTGGCCCCGGGGTGGGTGCCGGGGGGTCGCCGGGGGGTCCTACCTCTGGCAGAGAGCTTTTTGGTGTTGATGATCTTGGCGGCGTACTCATGGCCAGTGCAGAGCTTGACGCAGCGCCGGACCACCGAGAAAGCCCCCCTGGGGAGGGCGGGGGGGACAGGCTCAGTGCCCCCCGCCTGTCTCAGCCCCCCCACCCCGAAACCAGGCACGGGTGGGCTCCCACCCCGTGACTCAGCACCCCGGGGCCAGGGGCTGCACCGGCCGTGACTCAGCACCCGCGGGGTGAACCCCGACACCGGGGGAGCCCTGATGCCAGTTGGCCCCCGCCCCAGGCACGCTGGGGGCCTGCGGATGGGGGTGCTGGGGGGTGCCATGTGGTGGGGGTGGGCTCGGGGGGGTGAGCGCCTCGGGGGGGCCTGGGACCAGCATCACGGAGGGGGTCGTGGGAAGGATCCGGCACCGGCAGCCCGTTGCCATGGGGACGGCGGGTGGCCCGGATGGCGGCGGTGGCCATGGTGGCGGCGGTGGCCATGGTGGTGGCGGAGGTGGTAGCGATGGTGGCAGCGGTAGCAGCGGGCACAGGGCCAGTGGCCACCGGCAATCCCGGGGACAGGGACAGTGTGGTCATACTCACACTGGGCAGGGACACCCACTCGCCTGCAGCCCCCTCAAGTGCCACCACCACCTGTCCCCCTCCCAGGACCAACACTCCTGCCCGTCCCTGCCTGCCAGAGTCCCCAGGGGCAGCAGGTGCTCAGCAGCACCCACGCTCGAGGGGTCAGGGCAGCGTCTGGGGTGGCACCAAGGAACCCCCTCAGGGGACAGCCCCCAGTGCTGGGCTGGGGTCACGGCAGAGCCTGGCAGCACCCCCGTGCCAGTAGCACCCCTGTGCCGCCACACCAAGGGTCCCGCGGGGGACACGTGGGCCCCAGGAGGTTGGGGGCCAGGTGCTCCCCTGCCACCACACCGGGTCCCCATGTCCTGGGACACCGAGGGCCCCACACCGGCCCAGATGGTGAGGACCCTGCCACCACTGGCGGATGGGGGGATCCCCTCTGGCCTTGCACCCCCCGGCCACCCCATCCCCTCCCACGTGGCCCCGGGGACAGGGGGACACAGTGGGTGCCAGCTCCTGTGGGAGGGACGACTGCTATTTGCTGTGCCCCCCCCGCCCTGTGCCTCAGTTTCCCCACCGACCAGGGGCAGATGTCCCTGGCAAGCCGGGCACGGGGGGAGACACGCACAGCGGCTGGTGGGTGACATGGAGGGATGGGGGGATCTGCGTTGCCATGGCAATCAGGACAGGCTGGATTTGGGGGAAAGTGAGGGAATAGCCCCTGATGGCACCACATCTCCCCCCACCCCACCCCCCCAGGTACCCCCAAAGGGACCACATCTATCCCTGAAAAATGTCCCCCGGCTGCGGGGGGCATACCTTCTGCCCCGACAAGGTCTGCCCCCGCATGCCCCCCCCCCCCAGTTTTACTCCCTCCAGTCTGCACGGGGGTCCAGGGGATCTGCCCCCGCCCCATGGCCTTCGGGTCAAATTAGCCCCCCCCCAAACGAGTTTCTCCTCAGATCCCCCCAGCACACATCCCGGGGGGGGTCATGGATGGAGGGGTGGCTGGGGAGGTGGAAGGATGGGGGTGGGAGGGGCAGGGGGGACCTGGGGGTCTTTAAGGACTACGGGTCCAGAAGGGCTGGCATCTATAAGGACCGGTGGCTGGGGGAGGGGGCAGCAGATCTGGGGAGTTATATAAGGCCCAAAGGGGTCTAACGGGGGCTGGGGGCTGAGAAGGGGCTATAAGGACCAGAGGGGAGACATGGATCGGTCTATAGCAACGGGGGGCGCAGAGAGATTGGGAGATCCATAGGGGTGGGGGGCAAGGGGGCCTGGAGGATGGGGGGGTCTGAAAGGAGCAGGTGCCTATAAGTACTCAAGGACAGGCTGGAGGATGAGGGATGGCTATAGGGGCCGGGGGGTGTAAGGGCTTCAGGCGGGGGCGTCTATCAGGATTGAGGGGGTCTGGGAGGTCTATAAGGACTGGTGCGGCTGTAAGGGCTGGGGGCGGGGGTGCGGGTATCAGTAAGGGGGGGTCTGGAGGGATGGGGGTCTATAAGGACTGGGGCGGCTCTAAGGACCAGAGGATCTTCAGAGATGGGTGGGGGGGTGTGTGAGGATGAGGGGGTCTGTAGGAGCAAGGGAGGGCTGTAAAGACTGGAGGGGGGGGGCTGTAGAAGCCAGGGGCGGGATCGGGAGTGCTGGGGGATCTATAAGGACTGGGGGGCCAGGAGACATGGAGGAGGGGGTCTGTAGAGATGAGGGTCCATAGGGTCAAGGGTGGCTATAAGGACTGGGAGCATCTATAGGGATGGATGATTGGGGACCGGCGCGGGGGGGGGGGGGCGAAATATGGAAGGATTGGGGGGGTCTGGGGTGATTGGGGCATAGTTAAGGACCGGAGGGGGGTTGTCAGGAAAGATCAGGGGGGCCTGTAAGGATGGGGGGGTCCCTGGGGAACAAGGGGGCTGCAGGGACTGGGGGGTCCATGGGGACGGGGAGTACGTGGAGGAACTTGGGGTCTGGGCCGCCCCGGGGGCTGCAAGACCCCGAGGGTCCCTGCGGCTGGGGCGGGGAGGGGAGATGCTGGGGGGCAGGCACCGGACCGGCGGGGGCCGGTATTGGGGGGGGGGGGGGGGGCAGGGCCAGTACCGGGGGGAGGGCAGTACGGGGCGGGAGGGGGGGGGGGCAGCCGGGGGGGGGGGGGGCTGGGCAGGGCCGGTAAAGGGAGGGGGGGGCGGCGGAGGCGGTGGGGGAGCCGGTCCCGGGTGCCCCGTCCCGCGGAGGAAGGGGGGATGCGTCACGTCTGCACCGAGCAGCGGCCGGAGCCCCGGCCAGCGCCCCCCGCCCCCGCCGCCCCCCGCGCTCCGCCCACGGCCGGTGCCGTGCCCGTGCCCGGTGCCGGTGCCGGTGCCGGTGCCGGTGCCGGCGGCCCTTACTTGCCGATCTCCTCGTAGAGCTGGTACTCGTCGGTGAAGCGGGTGCAGGGCACGGTGGTGGCCATGCTGCCGCCGCGCCGCGCCGCAATGAGCCGCCCCGGCACCGGCTCCGCTCCGGCTCCGGCTCCGCCTGGCGCGGGGGGGCGGGAGGAGGCGCTGCCGGGCCGGGGGAGGCACCGGCCGGGGGAGGCACCAGTCCGGGACAGCCCCCGCCGCCCCCCATCCCCCCCCCCCCGCGGCTGGGATCCCCCCCACCCCCGGGGCACCCGCCGCCTCGGACCTGCCCCCGCGCCAGGGACCACCCCCCCGCTCGTCGCCACGCGCGCCCCCCCCAACCCCCCCCGGGCTGAACCCCCGGTACCCCGCGGGGATCCCCCTCTCCCCAGTGGCTCCAGGGCCAGACCACCCCCCTGCGACCCCTTTATCTCAAATGCCCCGCAGGTGGAGGGACCCACGTCCCCCGTGTGTTGTGTGTCCTCCCCCAAAAAAGGTCCCATATCCAGACCCGTCTCCCTGATTCCCCCCTCCCAAAATCCCCGTATCCAGACCCCCTCCCACAGATCCCACACCACCTCCACAAAGGATGCCAAACTCAGATGCTCTCACCCCGAGGACCCGCATCCCCCCCCCCCCAAAGTCCCCATATCCAGACCCCCTCCTCGGCACCCCCCCAATATCTCCATATCCAGATCCCCTCCCAGGGACCTCACATCCCCCCAAAGGACCCCAAATCCGTGCCCCCCTAGCCCCCATCCGCCCCCCAAAAGACCCCAATATCCAGACACTCCTCTCAAGGATCCCACATCCACTCCCTCCACCATCCCCCTCCACCCCCCCCGCGGGACACCCCCCAATATCGAGCCCCCCCGTACACCAATGTCACCCCCAATGTCACCCCAAACAACCCCTCCAGGCTTTAACACCCCCCCCCCGCCCGAGGCAAAACACCGGGGGGGAGCAAAATCCTGTCCTCCCCCCCCCCCAAGGGCACCTTGAAGCCCCCCAGTGCCAAAGGCTTGCTGAGGGGGCAGGCTTCTTTTGGGGGGGACACACAAGAGGCCACCAGCAGGCCCAGGGCCTGGCTGGGTGCCACAGCCCGCCGTGGCACAGTGTCACCAGTGGGGCCGGGGGGTGAGCGGGGGGTGGGTAGGTGCCCACCCTGGGGCGCGGGGCGAGTGCGGGTGGGCGGCTGGCGGCTGGCGCTGCCGTTGCCATGGGGACCGTGGGCGGCCGTGGGGGACTGCGCCGAGCCCGGTTATATTTGTGCATCGCCACCGAGAAATTTCAGCACCCAGCATGGGGGAGATGTAGGGGGGACACAGGGACAGGGAGCTGGGGAGCTGTGGGGCGAGATCCCAGGTCGGCACCCCCAAAGCCACCAGGCACCCAGTGCCCACCTCACTAAATCCAGCCCCACCCCACCCCCGGGATCCCATATCCACCCCCAGAAAGGACCCCAAAATCCAGCCCCTCCAGGGATCCCATATTCAACCCCAAAAGGGACCCCAAAATCCAGCCCCCCCTGGTGATCCCATATCCACCCCCACAGAGCCCCAAAATCCAGCCACCACTACCACACGGGTGGGACCCTCTCCCCAGCCCCACGCTGGGGACATGAGGGTCACTGGCAGACATCCCCATGTGTCTCCCTTGGCTGTTCCTGTCCCCGGCCTTCAAGCAGGGTGGTGCTGGGGGGGTCAGGACACACACGTGCCCCCTGGGTGGTGGCACTGAATCACTCGCAGGCCCCCTGCTCAAGAAAGGTGTTTATTGCAAACCAAGGGGAAGGGGAGGGGGGGGCAGGACGATGGCTGGGGACCCCCGGCTCATGCGCCTCAAGGTGTGGGGGGGTCAGTGGGAAGCTGCAAGAGCCAAACTGGGTCTGGGGGTGGGGTGGGCAGGGCACAGCTCCCATGTGCCCACTCCCAGACCCCAAAGTGCTGTGCCAGGGAAGCCCAGATGTTTCCTGGCTGCTGCCCACTGGTAGGGGGAGGGGCTGGTGGCCCCCTCCCAGGTACCCCTAAGCACAGCCTGGACACGCGCTCCCCGCCGCAGTGTGGTAGGTGACAGCCCCACTGACCTCTGCCAACCCCCTGAGGAAAGGGGAAGCAAGCCCCGGGGGCTGGCTGGGGTCTCTGCCCACCACCCACCTCCGGATCCCCTCCGGTGATGAGCTGAAGGGGGGTGAACCCAGAAGACACGCCCCCCCCTGCAGCACCGGAGGGGGCCCTCTGGCCAGGCAGGGGCAGGGGCTGCGCAGCACCCATGGGAGATCCCGGAGCAGGGCCCAGTGCGGGTAGCTGGGGGTGCCGGGCAGGCAGGGAAGCAGGCAGGGTGTGGGCAGGGGGGCAGGCCACCCCCATGTGCCCCCCCCCCAACCCTGCTGCCAGTAGCCAGAGCTGTGGAGAGCACAGCTCCAGCCATGAGGGCCAAAGCTGCCCCGTGCCAGGGTGGGGAGGGATCTGCACCCCAAGAAGCCTGAAAAGAAGCATCGACAGCCACCAAAAATAATAATTATGTCACCCAACGAGCTCCGTCTATTCCGGAAAAACAACAGAGCCATCACCAGCGCTAGGCGAGGAGAGGAGAAGGGTCCCAGCCGCTTGGGTTGCCTTGGTGATGGGACGTAAATCTGCATTTGCCAGGTTTCCCCGCACACACATCAAACCGCCGAGCCCAGTGCCAGTGTGCCGGGTGGCAAAGGCAGTGGAAGGGCACTGGTGGCATGCATCATTGGCAAGAGGGTTACGGGCACCAGCACTGAGTGTGATGGTCCTGGGTGGGCGTCTGGGTGGGTTTCTCCTCTCCCCACTTTGTTTCTTGGCTGCTTCTTGCCACTGTCAAAACTGCACGGCGCCAGGAGAGATGTTGAACATGGAGGGGTCGAACTTCTGGCCGCGGAAGGGGGAGCCCTCAGTGTCCCAGCCCTTCTTCAGCATCTCGTGCACCTTCTGCAAAGAGGCCCCAGGCTCCCGTCAGGCTGCGGCTGACCCCACGCCTTCGCCCATGCCCCTCACCCTCCCTGCCACCCCAGCTGAGGGTATGTCAGGGCTGCGCGGCCACCTGACGCATTGAAGGGGGTTTTGGGGCTCAGCAACGGCACCCCTCCACCCTGGGTGACGGCTGCAGGATTTCCAAGGGAACACAAGGGCTGCCGCGCTTCACCCACCCTCCTCTCACCTGCCCAGGCAAGGGCAGGTGGTGCGGGGGGCTGGGAGGCAGCGATGGGCAACGGCAGGTAGCTGTACCCAGACCGGGGCGGGTGCATCCCAGAGCAGATGCAGCAGGCGGATGGTGGGGCTGGCTCTGGAGGGAGGCGCACGGATGTGGGGCCCATCACCAGCACAGGGGGTCTGGGGTCACCAGCATTTCTCATGGTGCAGGGAAGGGGAAGATGGCAGCGTGTGGGCAAAACCAGGGACTAGCAGCACATCATGCCCCGGACTGGAGATGTGGGGAGGCGCTGCGTGAGGAGGAGCTGAGATGGAG
Source organism: Falco punctatus (assembly GCF_963210335.1). Classification (NCBI taxonomy): domain Eukaryota; kingdom Metazoa; phylum Chordata; class Aves; order Falconiformes; family Falconidae; genus Falco; species Falco punctatus. Next base: position 178,463 of record NC_137600.1, on the reverse strand, counting down.
TGGAGCTGTGAAGCTGCCCCACGCCGCACCCTTTCACCAGCAACAGGACCCACGGAGGAGCTGGTGGGCACATGGCAGCGCAGGGCTGAGCTGGTGGCACAGGGTGGCCGGCACCTACCAGCTCGTGGCTCTGGGGCTTGCCCTGCAGCTTCTGGTGGTAGTCAAAGGTGAGGCGGTCTAGCACGGCATGCTCCTCCTCATCCACCGTGGCCATGGAGCGCTCCTTGTTGATCTTGTCGATGTCAATTTGCTCCTCGCCCTCCAGGATGGCATTCCACCAGTACTCGTCCCCCTTGTTCAGGTTGATCTGGGGACAAGGTGCGGGTCAGAGGAGAGCGGGGAGAGGAGCCTCCGTCCTGCCCCTGGGGTGCGTTACCCCCCAGCTGCTCCACACCTCCGTGCCAGCGATGCTGTGAGCTCGGCTGTGCCCGTGCATTGCTCCACAGCATGGCCGGGGCTTGCCCGTGAGCAGAGGTCCTGCTCACCACCGATCGAGCCCCAGATCCCCCCCATGGCTGGCAGAGGGGGAGAAACACTCACCCCCCTCTCCCTCGGCGGTCTGAGGGCTTTGCACCCGCGTGCGGCAGTGCTCCACAGCCTCTGGGCTGGAAGGCACCGCTGAAACCTTGGCCCACGCCGCGGCTCGAGGCCAGGGCCGGTGTCCTCCACGGGGGGCCTGACGTGGGCAACGCCAGCCGCGGCTGCGAGGCCAATGCAGCAGCAGCAACATGGTACAGGGCCCGGAGAGCCGGCCGGCTCGTCTGCAGCCACCCAGGAGCTGAGCCCGGGCACCTGGCAGATGAGGAGGCCCTGCCTGGCAGAGCATGGCGCCGGGGCTCCCAGCGCCGCAATTTCACATTTCCCTAACCCAGAAGGAGCCCTCGGCTCGGCTCCCCCGCTGGGCTTGCTCCACAGGTGGGAGCGTGGCCGCAAAGGAGGCAAAAATGTCACCCACTGCTCCATGCTGCCCCTGCTCGCTGCCAGCACCTACCTCCCGTGGCACCACAGCTTGTTGGCCACCCAGGAGGGGTGACGTGAGGAGAGGGGACATCCCCTCGCCTCCAGCTGACATCCTCGCTGGCAAAAGCCACTGGCCATAGCCGTGGGCCTCCGAGACGCATGAGCACAAGCAGCACCTTGCATGGAGCTGGACAGCCAGAGGGGCCGCGCCGGCTGCCAGCAAGTGCCAGCGTGACCACGGGGCATCCCTTTTTTTTTTTTTGCCAGGAAGGGTGGACTTCTTTCTCCTGTATTATTTTAGCAATAATCCCAGCAGCAACAAAGATGTATGGCATCCGTCGGCCTCTGCAAAATCATCAATAAAGGCAGACAATACAATTTACTCAAACCTCCCTGGAAGCTCAACAGCTCTGGGGGGGGAAACACGGGCAGCCATTAGAGTTACGGAGCCGGGTGTCTCTCTGCTGTGCAAAGAAAAGGAACCAATTAATACAGGAGGGGGTGGCTGGGGCTTAATCCTTCTGGGAGAGCAGAGCCAGTAAAATATTCCATCTTGGGGAAGGCGTTAGTTTTTCCAGCTAGCCAGGCGTGCTTCATCTCCTCTTAATTGCACGGTTCCACTTTTGAGGGGAAGAAGAGCCGCTGAGGGTTTGCTCGTGGGCTTCCCAGCCCTGGGTGGGCAGGCGGAGGAGCAGCAAGCTCCCTGGGGAACATCGCCCCCTCAGTGGGCAAGACCAGCCGTGGGTCAGCAGGCCCGGCCAGCCCTGGCCTGCCACAGTAGCACCCTCCAGGCTCACTGCTGCTTCTCTGGATGTGAAACAAGAGGAATGTCCCCACAGTGCCGCCAGCAAGATGTGAGCTGCCCTGGTGACGGCTTCAGTGCAAGCTGTGCTCTCATGGCTTCGCGGCCCAGCATGCATGGCAAGGCCCTGCTTGGGATGTCCCCGCCAGAGCCAACCCGGCAGCAAAGGGATGAAGGGATGCTGGAGGACTTCCCGGCTGATCAGGCATCGCCTCACATCCATTTGACCATCAGGGGAAGGAAAATCCATCCCCTCTCCCTTCCCTACCAAACCCCCTTCCTCCCTGGCACCCTACCACTGTTCCCCACCACCAGCAAACCCCAGGGAACCCCCACGGAGCCGCAGACCAGGTGGGAAACACCCACGAGACCTGAATCCCCCTCGTCTGCAGACCACCCGCGGTGAAAGACAGCGGAGCTGCTGCTGTGAGCGCCAGCCTGGGGATCCTTTCCTCCTTCCCCGCCCCATGCGTGGCCCTCACTTTATTTACCGCATACTGTTTCCCACCCTGCTGGGAAGACAGAATTATTCATTTCCTCACCAGCTTTTCTTCAGTGTGCATCGATACAGCACTGACTGCTTTGCAAACAATAATTAATTAACCTCTGCAGCCCGCCTTGTGCACACAGGGGAATTTGCTCATCCCCCTTTATTCCACAGTGGGACTCGCTCCATGGTGGGAGCCCCACTTTCTGACATGAGCCTCTAAAACACCCATGAGCCAGGGCAAAGCTCCCGTCACCTTGAGTTTGGGGTATTGTGACTCAAAGCGGTGCTAGAGCACTCACTGAAGACAGGTCCATCCTCCGGGACCGGAAGCACAGGCTCAGGTTGATTTCTTGAACATGGTTCTGCTGGCAATCTCAGTTGATTCAGCCCATCACTTGCCTGGGCACCTGGGCTATGAGAGCTTGCAGTGATGGAGACGTGGGCTGGAGCCTCACCAAGTGCTTGGGTGCACAGCTTTGAGGTAAGGGAGAGCTGAGAGACCACGGCAGATCTCCAGGCTCAGCCCAGGCAGGGTGATGCCCTGCGAGCACCAGCCATCACCACCTACAGAGAAAGGCTCTAGCACCTGACCGACAGCACCATGCGAGGCTGCACACTTCCTCAGGTAGTGCTCTGGAAACCCTGGGGCGCTCCAGGAAGGCGCAGGGCTTTTTTCACAAGGACAATTCTCAATCTGATTACATTTCTTGCTTTGAGACAAGGCAAAAGCTTTGCTTGCACTTGATGCTGCCACTACAAGTTTCCCAGCCAGCAACTCGGGCTGATCCTCCAGGGCCCTAGAAATGCTGATGGCCATTTGCCAGAGGAAGGATCAGGTCCCTGCAGCACACCTGGGCTCTTGGTCAGACTTCTTCCTCTCTGCTTTTTAGATTGGTGGGTCCCAAAGGCCTCCTGGGCTGTCAAGAGATCCTTCACCCACAGCCAAAAGGGGCCAAAGCCTTGCTGAGTCTTTTGGGGTGTACAGGAAAGCAGGAACAGCCTCTGCTGTTTCTCCCTGAGAGGGAGGCTTGTTGGCGGGACAGCCCAGCTGCTGTTTCCAAAGTCGGCAGCACCCTTGTGACCCAGCACACACATTCCCAAAGCTGGTGTCTTGAGACGTGAACTGTCAGCCAGGAGGGGCAGGGGCTGCTTCCCGGCCGGTGTGCTTGGCATCGACAGAGCACAGGGGCTGGCTGAGGACCTGCCGGGCAAGGAGGATCGCTACAGGCAGAGATGGGCATACGGGAGGCACAGGACACTTGGCAGGCACATCTGTGGCCAGGAGGGATCCTCCAGCAGCACATGAACGGGGTGACAGGCATCATTGGCATGGACACAGTGTCATGTCACATCTCCGTGTCCTGCCAAGAAGGTCACAATTCTTCACTGCTGGTGCTGGGCTTTGCCATAGATGAGGGTTCTTCTCCAATCCTAAATACCTTGTCAGAGCTGGAGAGATGCTGCCAAGGGATATAAGCAGGTCTTGGAAAAACAACCTCTCAGCACTTGCTTTCTTTCTGGAACAACAGCAGCCACTGCCCCAAAAGTCAGTGGAAGATGTTTAGAGGGTACGGAGGAGGCAGCAGGCGACGTTTCCAGCAGCATGTGGAGGGCAGGGTGGAGGGAAGGCACCGCAGATTATTATTAACTTGGCCTCACGGCTTGTAAGATGACAAGCTGAAGACTGTAATAGCTGTTCAAGGTAGGACTTGGTGACAAGAGCCCAAGCATGGATAATAAATGCTGGAGAGGAGGAGAAAAAGAGAGGGAACGGGAAAGAAAGTCCTGAACAACAAAAATGATCCCAAAATGTGTTGTGCACAACACCCAGCAGAGATTTCTAAAAACAGCTCGTGCAAAGTTATTTTAATCTCACTTTTGACAAGCAAGCGGGTGTGACAGAGAAGGGAGGGCACCGGGATTGTGCCCAAGACCAGGGCTTCGGCATGGCACCGCAGGCAGAGGCACAAGCCTGGGACATGGCTCTGAGCAGGAGGAGGTGTGGACAGAGCCGCTGCCACGCATCGCGGCCATCAGCAGAGTGTTCTGCTTCGAAATGACACCCGCTGGGTTTCTGCTGCAGCCGGGCTGTTGTGCAAACCATGAGTATGCCAAAGGATGAGATGGGAAATGTGTTGGTGCTCAGCCCAGGCTCCAGCAGGGAGAACCTCACAGAGCAGGAGCGGTCTCTGAGCGCTGGGAAGAGGGGAGTGCTGGGGCTGCTGGAGAGTGAGCAGATGTGTGATGAAGAGGATAAGTTGATAAGAACACCAGATAGGATTGGGGAAAGCAGAGCTAGGAGGGGTTATAAGGCAAATTAACCTTCTTTGGGTAAGAGCTGGGGGGAGAAGGGAGGCCAGTTGATGAAAACCCAAGAACGGCCACCCTGGAGCCAAGGAAGGGACAGGGGAAGCTGAGGACGCTCACAGGAAGTGAAAGGCATCACAGCTCAACAGCAGCATGGAGAGCGCAGGGATCCTGATGAACCTTGATGTATCCTGCCAGACTGCACAGGACTCAACAGCCTCTCTGCACAGAACTGGGTCTTGCCCAGATGGACAAGACCAAGCAGGAGAGACCAAGTACCTCCTCAGTGCATGGACCAAGCTCTGCCCACCGGGATTGCCTCAACTCACAGACCACAAAAACGCAAGCATGGACAGGTTTTTTCTCCAGACAAGAGCTGCTGAGGTTTCCCAAGCAGTAGCCAAGGTGGCCAGGATCTCCTCGGATGATTTCGACGCTGGCACTGGGTGAATTTGGTTTCAGCTGCATCCTCACCCTGCCAGGGGATGTGGTTCCCTGGGTTGTGGGGAGGGAAGCCAGGTAGCCAGGTGGCACCTTGTGGTATGTTGCAGGACAAAGACGTTCCCGGCCACCACATTTGGAGTTCACAGGCAGCTGTGCAACATGCGGGTGCGAAAACTCGGGCACAGAAAGGGCCTGTATGCCCCGTGAGCCCTCCAACCAAACCCAAACGGCTCCCATCCAGTCCCCTCCCAGGCGCTGAACAAAGCCATGCTTTAACACAAGGCTGGGTGTCTCCTGATGAATGAATCGGGAGGAGTTGCAAACCACTTTTGGCTACTCTGAGCACGGAAAAAGGAGATGCTCTTGGGTGAGAATTACTCACTCTGCTCCAGTTACCTTACAATTCTTCAAGCGAAATTTCATCCCACCATCAATATGTTGGCAGCCAGCTGGAGATCCTCACAACCCTGCGCTCGCGCTAATTTGAGGCAAGACCCAGCTCTAGGGTTGGAGGTAATGGGACCACTCCCCGCGCTGCCCATGGCCGCTCCAGAAAACCCTGAGTCCCGCTCCACCCGCATGCCGTTCCCATCCTCCTCCAGCACTGGATATTTAACAAACATTGCCTCCGTTGCTGATCCTGGGAACACCCACCAGGGACTCTCATCTGCGCTGCAAAGCCACCCATTGGGCCACCTCCTCTTGTATGGGTTTACTTCTTCCCAAGATTGTTTCTCTTCCCAGATTAGTTAATTTTCAAGAAGCTTAAGAACATTCAGAAAATGCAGGTTAATGATGCCACTGTCTCCTTTTCACATCCTTTCAACAGCCTAATGGAGTCAGAGAGGCTCCTCTCTCTTGCAGGGACCTCATCCTTTTGGTACCGGTCTGTCATCCCAGAGTACATCCATACAGATCTGCAGTGGCCAGGCAGTGCCCGTGCAGCATCTCCCCGCACCACCCTCAGCTCTTCTGCCTCTGGCAGCACATTCCCACTCGATTTCCTGCTGTGGGGGCTTGGCTTTGGGTGCCTGTCTGCTGCCACCCTCGTGACATGAGGTGGAAGGCTTGAAGCCGGCTTCTTCCCTTTCAGGGACGGTGCTGCCTGCATGGGGTCAGGAACAGCCTCACATGCCTGACCCATGCAGCCAACATCCCCTCCTGCGGCTCGCGACAGCCTTGATGCTCCTGAAACTCTTCCAGGAAAGCCACTGGGTGGAAAAGGAGAGGACAAAGATGGCCACAGGTGGCAAAACCCAACTCCTGGCACAATCCTGGCTCCAAAACTCGCCCAGGAGTTTGGCAACTGTTTGACACTCAAAGATTCCAGGCTGATGGCCACCAGCACAACCCCCAGGACGGCTTCAGCTGTGGACACAGCCCCAGGATAGCAGAACTCAAATCCTCAGCCTGGACATCTGGAGCACACCAGAAATGAGTCACAAGGCTGGGAACTCACCAGTAGTAACACGCTGCCGGGCACCAACAGCCCCCAAAACATCTCAACAGGGAAGATAAATCTTCCCTGTTGAGGTACACAGCAAGCCACGGTGCCTGCTGAAGGCAAACAGAGAAGTAGCCACAGTGACCCCTTCAAACAGAGTAAGTAAGAAACATAAGGCAGAACAGAAATGAATGGCAGGGAACAGGCATCTGCCGGGATGCCGGGGTAGGACCGAGGCCAGGGGAGCGAGAGGGCAAAGCTAGCAGAGACAGGTGCACAACATGGGCACCACGGTGCCGTGCCATGGCCTCCCTCCGCTGGCAGACCCCGTGTGCTGGCATCAGGGGACAGTGACCACCTCTAGGTAACAGATGTGCTCCCACCACCACAGGCTGGAGCTTGCGGACCTTCCTCATCCTGATGGATGCATTGCTCTGCCAGCACCCCGCTGCCACTCACCCAGAGGGGCAGCTCAGGAGCTAGAGGCAGGGCATGGCACACAGGCAAGGGTAGAATGAACTGGATGATGGGTAGGGGAAGCCAGACACAGCCAGATCTGGCTCAGACTTCCAGCTGCTCCGGTTTTCCAGGTCAAGCCCAGCAGAGCTGCAAGCCAAGGTGCAGAGACATGGCTGGAGCGGACTGCCCTTACCAAAATGCACTTCCCTGGCTCCAGGCTCCAGAGGGAACTCTCTGTATTGATCTTGTGGGTGAGTTTCCCTTCCATGAGGACGCGCTGGTTGCTCCCCTCCAGCACAGCTACGCGAATTGCGTTGTTGCTGATACCCACAGACACCTGGAAACAGAGAGAGAAAATAATCAGGAAGGTCCCTGCTTGCCCTCTGGCTTGTGCTAGTTGGGATGCAGGGTCAAGTGCGCTCGCTGGGGATGAGAGAGAGAGAAGAGCTTTCAGATCTGCATGTAGCAGGAGGGTGGGAATCCCACTATTGTTTCAGAGCAAACAGCAACACCTTGGAGGAGTAAGGAAAGCTCTCTGGGGAATGAAAGGCAGCAGGGCCCAGCAGACAGAGCCCTAGAGGGATGTGAGGCAGCTGCTTCTGCCACTGCGATTGCCCCGTGCCTCAGTTTCCCCACAGAGAAAACCGGCAGCACTACAGGCCTCCCCCATACAGTGCTCAAAGGTTGGACGCCCACCTGGTGCAACCGAGATCTTTAGGAGCACAGTGGGTGCCTGGTTGTCACCGTGATGAGCTGGGCATGGGTATGCATCTTCCTCAGGGCTGAGTGCTCCCCTACCAAGCAGAAGCAATTCGGGGATTTCTACACTGGGAAAGGCTGCAGCAGCTCATCCCCACTTCTGCTGCACTGCACCGAAAACATGCTCCTTGGCTCCATTTCTGCCGCCGGAGCCAGCGCTGGGCTCAGCCCAGGCCTCCCATCGGGCATGCGAGGAGGGGCCACGTGTGGAAGGGACACTGCGGCATGGCTCCCTTTCTCCCCCACCACGGGGGCGAGGGGATGAGGCAGCTCCATCCCCAGGAGCAGGGCCAGCTCCCGCCTGCAGGAACCATATGGGGAACCCTGCTCTGACCTGCTGCAGAGGTGACACGGCCCTCCCCCGAGGAGACAGAGGCAGACTGCGACTCTGCTGCACGGCACGCAGTACCCTTGCTCTCCGGAGAGACCATATGCTCTCTCCTTTCCCCTTCGGCCCTGAGCTGCTGCCAGCAGAGAGCCTGAGCCAGGCCAGGGGATTAGGGGAGGACCTGGCTGGGAAGGGGCAGGTTTGTTGCCCCAGGTGCAGCCCCATCTCTGGCCAGAGAGGAGGGACTGCAGTGACATTTGCCTGCATTCTCTCCCAGAGTTCCCCCAGATCTTCCTCCCGCTCTGCAGATCTCATTTGAAATGTTATTACATTATCCATTACCTAGGAGATTTCCAGCAGCTCACTAGCTCCACGCAGGCAAGAGACAGGCAAAGCTGCTCCAGCCGGGGAGGGCACCCTGGCTGCATGATTGATGCCACCTAGATAAAGCCCCCAGACCTGCAGCGTGTGACAGGGAGCTGCCAGGGCTTCGACAGGAGCAGAGGAGGCCCAGCACACACGGCACAGGGCGACACCGGGAATGAGATCTGATGCTGACGGCTGGGAGCAGGACCATGACTGGAAGGGGATCGGGGAAGGGACAGGAGCTCCAGCTCTGCCAGACAGGAAAGAATACCTTCTGGCTTCCACCTGGCATGTGGCTGCAGACAGCCTCTGTGAAAGCAGCTCCTCCTGGATGGGAAACATCTCTGAGGAGGCTGCAGCCTGGAGCAGCTTCCTGCAGTCCAGGCCTGAGGCCTCACCATAGGGACAAGGTGTGGGGCTGAGGCTCTGCTCTCTCCCACCACCTCGTGCCCTGGTGCCGAGGCACATGGACAGGGTTCCTGACACCACATTCTCAGTACAACAACAGGGCCTGCCCAGAAAGGGTCAAGGGCAATAAAACAAGGTGACCCCCAAGTCACCTTCTGGGGGAGCTTCTTTGGGGCATAGAAGGCCAGGGAGGCTGGAGATATGGAAGGCACAGATGCAGCATCATGCCTGTGGGATCCAGGGGGACAGCAGCAATCGAGTGCGAGAGGGGTTTTATACCGAAGTAGATGCACAAGACAGCTGGTGGGGCTGAGGGACATCTCTGAGATCACCGGGGCATTAGGACAGGGAGTGGGGAAACTCAGATGGAAGAAGAGATCCAAATGGGGCAGCCTCAAGCCAGCCACCTGGCTGCACAACCAGCCGGCCCAAGAAGGAACTGCAATACCCGCTTCTACCTGCAGCCAGGAAAAAAGGCCCCTCTTGGCACATCAGCCCGCTGGGAGTGGTGACAGGGGACACAAGCAAAGCATGCGCTGCTGGAGAGCCCTGACTGCCCTTGCGTGGAGAGAAATGTCTGAGAGGACTCACGTGTGCACATGGTCGTGCCCAGTGAACGCAGGGTTTGGCACACATGGGCAGTGGCTCCTTCTTGGGTGCCTTGGTGGAAAAACTGCCTCTGCTTGGTGGAAAAACCTGCCCCAACTCTACTGAGCAGGGTGGCCAGGTTCTTTGAGGAGCTGCCCTTCCTTCCCCTGTCCCCTGCCACCTGAACTGTCCTGCCACGCTGTGCTCAGGGCACACACAGCCAGCAAAACCAGGGTTTGCCAGAACTGCATGGACAGCCTGCACCTGACCCCAGCGGGAAGCCAAGGGCAATCCCGTGGAAAACATTGTCCTGGCAGCACAGCCATCAGCAGGGGCACCCCCAAGTTTCTGATAGCTGCTTGTCCCCCAGCATGTGCTCACCACAAACAACTCTGCCCCCCAAAATGCCTGGCTTTCCTGGCGCTCGCAAGCAAACCCAGATCTCGGCTCTCTGCCGTGGCTTTCCACCACAGTAATTTCTGCGCACACTAAAACGCCCACACCCGCCCACACAAATCAAACAAGCAAACACAAACCTATGAAGGAATCTAGCTCGTCTCCTCTGAGCCAGGCAAAAAGAGAGGCTTGTTGTCATTATCTCTATTTAAGTGCTCAGGAAGTGCTGAGATCCATGGGCCCCTGTTGCGCCCGTAAGTAGATCAGAGAGGTGGAGACCACAGAGGAAGATGCTCCCACCTACCCCATTGCCCATTTGTGCTCCATGGACACTTTTTTTGAGCTCCATACAAGGAAACCTTAAGCTCACCCGAGTGAAAATGTGCCATAGCAACAGCCTGAATCCAAAAAAGTGTCATAAGGAAGATTCTGAGCAGCATTAGAGCTGGGCGCACTCTGAGCCCAGGGACCTAATGGGGGAGATTTTTAATCTTGCCTTGGCAGGCACAAGCCAAAAACCTGATAATTTTTTAAAAAGATGTAGCTGTGTGGTGAACATAGGGGAATGCTTCTCTTTTGCAGGAACCCATCAACAATGTGTCTGAAGTCCATCAAGCTTTAAAATGGCTCTGAACCATCTTGCTTTGGCCTGTGACCCAGCCTATCTGCTTCCAGCCCCCTGAGGCTGGAGGACATTTATAGGATCACTTTAGAAGGAAAACTCAGCTGCCAAGGAGCCCCAAGAGGGATGGAGGAACCAAACACCAGGAGGCACATTGCAAGGATAAGGAAAGTCCAACATCTGAACAATCCATTGTCCCGAGAGGGCAGTGCAGGGAAAAACCAGGGCCAGGGCAGGCAGAGCCACACCACTAGCAACAGTGTGGGAAGGAGCTGCCCCAACACCCCCCCCCCTCTGCCCCTCACTGAGGTGCAGGGGCTCTTCCACAGTGATGGCACAGTCTGAAGTTGAGAAAAGGTCAGAACAGCGCATGCTGCCCCTTCCCCAAACACCTGCAAGGCCCCCATGCCTCTGGGTGGCAAAGGATGGGGCAGACAAAGCCTGATGCGGTTTTTTTTGGCAAGGACACAACTCCCCCAGCACAAAGGGCACTGCCCTGAGCAGGGAGAGGCATCGTGATTGCAATACGATGCAGACGGATGCAACATCCGTCTGGATGCTCCCAAATCCTTCCAAGAAACAGCCTGGGTTTGTTCTAGAGACCCACTGGGAGAGATGCATCTCCTGGTCTCCCTGCTGTCCTCGTGGCAGCCGTTTGCCCCCGCACCCCTCCGGTTCAGGTTGCTGCTGCCAATTACACTCTTTTGGCATGATCAGGAGCTGTGTAGGCTGGAGCTGGTGAACAAACCCAAGTGTGCTCATTTCAGCCACCCTGGAAGCAGAGGAGAACGGGAGGTGGGAGAGCGTGGACTTCCCAAATGGAAAAATACAGAATCAGCCATGGAGAGGGCAGTACTTGGGAAAGACAGGAGAGTTCAGCCTTCTGGGTCCAACTAATGCCAGCCACAAGCATGCTCCTCTTGAGTCCCTCACCAGGAGGGAACAGAAGTGATGAAGAAAAAACAATGTGACCGCTCCTGGCCGCAAGCAGAGAAAGGGAAGTTCCTGCCTGAGCCAAGGAGGGAGGTGAGACCTCCCTGCCCACACAGGTGGCCAGGGAGAGGGTCTGGCTATTCAGCCCATGCCCCAGCCCCAGCTCCCTTCCACCCAGAGGTCAAGTCTCACACAGGCTGTGCCTGCTCCAGTTCCTGAATGCCAGAGGAGCCATTGCAGCAGCTCCCACTTGCAAACAAAAGGCACGAGACACTCCAAGCCAGAGGGAGGAACTGGGAAGGGAGCATCCATCCCCAGCCAGGCTCAGAAACCTGCATGTGAGTTTGCTGTCAGTGGAAGCAGAGAGGAAAAATGCAGAAAGTGGCATACAGTGCCAGGGAACCCCCCTGCGGCTGGAGCAAAGGACACTGCAGTTGTAACAGGAATGTGGCCAGGCTGGGACCGTCGGTCCCCACCAGCCACATACCCAGCACTGGAGGAAAATGCACAACTACACCCTGCTCGTTGAGTATGAAGGACAAGGAGCCTTTCTGCTTCAAACACAGCTTCCTGGGAAAGCTGGGTGCCCCAAGGGAAAGGGAAATGCTGAAAGACACACTATTTACACCACTTTACCTGTTTGCCTTTTACAATGTGCTTGGGCACAGGCACTTTAATTTCCAGGTCGCTGTAGTCTTGGGACCAGGCGTAATTCTCTCGCACAGCTCCGTTGTAGCTGTCGGGGTTTGTCTGGAACTGCTCCTGTCTCCTGGAGGGGAAGAGAGGGGTGACATGCTAGGTGTCAGAAAGGACAGAGCCTAGAGAGAGCAGGAAACCTGAAAGCAGGATACAAGATGCAGAAAGGGAGGGCAGAGCCTCTTCTTGGCCATCCTGTGAGCATCTCTAATGCTTCAGACTGATGCCCAGTCCCTCCCTCATTGCTGGCCCTATCTAGGAAGGGAGAAGGTTCAGGCCAGCAGCCCAGGACCCAGTGGGAGCCCTCTCCCCAGTGTGCCACAGTGGAAGTCAGGCTGCTAGTGGGACAGCTGGTGAGACACATGATAATTTGGCTGCCCAAAGGTGCAGAGCTGGTCCCGGATGGCTTGGAGCACCTTCCTGGCTAATTCTGCATCAGCATAGATCTCCTCTTCCTCTCCACTTCTCCGCTGCATCCACTGCACCCCTTGCAGCTGGTGCAGGGGATACCATCACGTGCTGGAAGGCGTGCGCTGTCTCCTGAGCCACTGCCATGGCTACAGAGGTGGTGGCCCATCACTGCAGCCTAGGTTCACCAAGAAAAAACAGAGCTGGTTGTCCTCCTCCTGATTTTAGTGTGTTTGGGAAAGTCACCAGCTGCTGTGACCAGGGCAGTTGCTGACAGAGGTGATGGAGCTGAGGAGCCGGATGCCTGAAGAGCCAGCACAGCATGGCACGGCACTGGAAGGAGGCAACTGGACAAGCAGATCACAAGCAACAACTTGAGCAAAACGCTGCCACTTCCAGCTGCAGAAATCTCAGGAGACGGATGAGGCAGAGGTTCTGGGGGTAGGATGGGGTTTATCAGATCAATAGCAATAATCAATACAGCATTTCCAGCCAAGAAAGGAGATCTCCATCACACCCATGTCCCTTTAAACTGCTGGCAGGCTCAGGATCTATTCCATTGAAACTCTTGGAGAGGGCTTTCAAATAAAATAAAATATTTTCTAAAGATAGCTGTGGTGCTAACAAAAGGCAGAGTTATTTTAAAATGTTTTGATACGCACCTAGGCTTCAATCTGGAGCTGTATAAACATGGGGCTGCAGCAAGTTACATAAGGGGGGGGCCGGTGACAAGTGGCACCAGGGTGCAACTGGCCCCAGGGACTGCATCTTTCCACGCCCCGCTGCCTTCCTGACACCCCCACACCGAGGGACCCTCGCCAGCACTGAGTGGGGGTGGCTTCCAGCAGTGCGGCGCCCTGAGGATTATGTAAGATCCATCGATTTTAATTAAATTAGGCTCTAAGACGGTTGGAGTGTGTTGCTAGAAGAAGCTGTGTGCACATCATCCCCAATTCTTTTTTCCTGATGGTTCCGCGGAGTGCACGGAGGGTTCTGCCTGCCCTACCCCAATGACCCGTGCCCCGGGTTGTTCCGATCCGGTTCGGGGCCCCGCAGGCAGCATGGGGCCTGGCAGTGACCATGGGCTCAGCCTCAGGCCAGCGATTTCGAGGGGGGGGGGGGGGGCACCGCATCACTTTTTTTGGGCATCTTGGCCTTGCCTGGCAGTCGCCCATTGGGTGCCCATTGCCATGGAAACGGGGTTGGCATGGCAGCACCGAACCGCGCTGGCGCGGGCTGGCTCCAGCTGTCAGCTCCCAACCGCCCCCGGGATGTAGGAGTCGAACAGGCTGGAGGGCGAGGGGGATCGGTGGGCCACCCCGGCTCTGCGGGGCCCCGCTCGCTCCGCGGGAAGCAAATGCGTCCCTGAGCCAGCCCAGCAGTGGCACCCGGCCCCGCTCTTGGGGCACAACTGTTCCAGAGACCACCCTGCACAAGCGCCTGACAGACCCCAGGGATGTTTCTCTCCCAGGTCAGGATCCATGCACTGCCCGGGGCAGCAGGACGTGTCCCTGCGTGCAGGGTCTGCCTGGGCACAGTGCAGGTCCACAAGGCTCCTGTCCTCTGCCCCAGCTCCCTTGGGTGGAGCAAGCGTGTATGTGGCCATGCAGCGAACCAGAAAATAAACCTGACCGGGTTTTAAAACCAGCTGGGTTTTTTCCTCCTAAGAGAGCGTTTCCTTCTAAGCAGCACGGGCCCCTATGTGGTCCTCTGTGACCTCCAGGGGCAGCTCTGTGTGGGGGTTTTCTGACAACCCACAGTCCTTCCTGCAGCATCCTTCAGTTTGACTGTATCCTCCTTCCATGAAAAGCCCCGTTTTCAGGCTCAGTGGTCGCACCAGCTGAGGCAGAGCTCACCGTGCTCCTTCCAAACCTGCCAGTGACACACCAGAGGGAAGCTCAGCTGGGAGTTGCCATCCCACGCATGGGTGACTCTGTGATTGAGCAAAGAACCAGACAAGAACCAGCAAATGGCTATTTACTTCCACACCCGTCCCCTCCTGGCCTTCCTCGGGAAAACCGCAAAGGCTAAAGGAGGAGGCAGCAAGCCTGTGCCCAGCCAAGGCTTGTTAGAGCATCACTGATGGGAGAAAACCCATCAGTGCAAAGGCAAGTGTGCGCAAGATGCCAGCTGCAAAAGTCTCATGGCCACAGCACAGGTAAGTATGATCCAGGGGCAGCTGCTTGCTGCCACAAAGCCACCACGTCTGTCCTTGATGCATCTCCTCTTCCTCAGGAGGAAAGTTCTGGGACTGAGCAGACCCTGGCCAGTTGCATCCTGGATGTTTTACCCCTCCTGAGAGCTCGCCGAGCATGATTTCATTGCCCCATGAGGGCATGACTAGTTTCACGGCAGCCCTGGGAAAAGTCAGTGTTAATTGGGTTACTTGCACATGGAAACTGAGGCAAGACGTGCACTGCAATGACTCTGTCAAACTTCTCTTTGCATGGCACCGCTACTGAACAAGCGATAGCAGTCTTCTTCCCCCGTCCTCGCTCCCCCCTTGCCATAACTAGAGCAGTGCACTGGGTGACAGAGGGACGTTTCACAGCCATCTCTGCTGTGTCCCCACGCACAGCTTGCTGGGACAAGCTCGGCCTCGCTGCCTCGCCCTCCCTGCCTGGCTGGGCAACACATGCACCAGTCAACCCATCCCCATGCTCAGCCAACTTTCTGCGGGGAAGTTTACCCTTGTCTAAACCTCCCCCCAGCTGTGGCTGCTTGTCCCAGGGGTGCAGGGACCACTGCCATCACTTCTCTGCTGCCCTCCTCCCTAAGAGCTAGCCCAAACACCTCCAGCTCCTCCTGCAAGTCATCACCACTGATCCCTGCTCCAGCTCTGCTCCTAATGTTCAAAATCCTCAGACGTGAAACTAACATGAAACTTTGTGCCCCAGAACAGGATCACAGGGGAAACTCATGAAGGCCTCTTTAAATTCCCCTGCAAGTTTAACTGCCTGCTCTTGAGCAAATGAAGATTCAGGGTGGCGAACGCAGGCCTCAGCCTCATTAGGTGCCTCTGACAAACTGCTGACAGCCCTACCATCTCCTGGAGCAACACGTCCTTTCCTGGAGGTTTTCCAGCCAGCTCCTTGCCCGGTCCAATTGTGCTTAGCACACGCCACCCTTCACGCTGGCGGCACTCAAGAAATTGGACCCAGCTCCACAGTTGGGAGGCAGCTTCCCTCGCCATCCGCAGGAGGCAGCCCCAGCTCACGCCGCGCCAGAGGTGGCTCTCCTGGCCAAAGCTGTCCCCTCCTGGCCAAAGCTGTCCCCTCCTGCCGCTTCAACAGCACCACCGTGCAGTGGGCGAGAGAATTTCCTGCCCGAGCACTACTGCCAGCAGACATCCCTGTCCACAGACCCACCAGGCAAAGATCGAGGCTGGATCCAGAGTGCAGTGTGGGTTGGATAACAATGCTGCCAGCAGCCTGGCAATGGCATAGCTGCTCCCGGTGTGATGGTCAGCTCGCCAGGGTGCTGCACCACCCGCCAGGCTGGGGCAGGTGGTGGCAAGGCTGAGGAGAGGGAGGGTGAAGAAGCATCAGCTTTTAAAACCAAGGGTTTGGCACCGTGTGCACTTGGCTGCCGGGTGGTGGGGATGGTGTGGGTGGGTCTGTGTGTTCTGTCTTGTTCTATTTTTGCTCGCAATGTGTCATTTTGGGGGAGGTGAAACCTTTAACAATGCACCGCCGAGAAGCAGCCGATATGTTTTCCACTCCTAGGAGCTGCACTGCACGGCTGCGCTGTCACCAGTACCAGAGCTGCTCCCCTCGCACAGGGTCAGACCCTCAACGGTAGCAAGAGGGGACTGGGACCTGATGAGAGGTGGTGGTGTCACCAGGAGGTGCTGCTTGAGCAAGGCTTGCCAAGGCAGAGTTGTCTCTGGTGTGCAGGCTGGATGCCCGATGGTTGAGCCACACACTGGGCCCCATTTACCAATTTCTGGGTATTTCTTATTCCGGGATTTCCAGTTCCGTGGGCTGGTGATGCACGATGAGCTGAGTGACGCGGGAACAGCGACAGAGCAATCCCCTCCTCTGCGGACACTTGGCTGAATGCATTTCCATCCTTAGAGCACAACAGTTCCAGCACCAGCTCTGGAAAAGCGCCAGACGCAAACCAAGAGCAGGAACCAAACACAGAAGGATTTGGTGTAATGTTTTACACGAGGAGAAGCAGGGCAGCTCACCGGGTTCCTTTTTACTGAGGATTTTTGGTGCAAGAATGCAAAAGCTGAGGAACAGATACAGCAGCATGGGCACAGTTGTCCTTCAGCCCGATGCTGCTGAGAAGGTGCAGAGGTGGGCAAGCGTCATGGGAAGGAGTTCATATGGGCCTAATCCCAATGGACTTTTTTTTCTCCTCCGTAAAAAGAAGAAAAGAAAAAAGTCCTAAGGATTTTCAGAACTTCTTAAGAAAACTGATCCTCTTAGCCTGGAGCATCTCAGCTTTCTGATGCAGGATCCCTGCCCCCTCAGGAAGCAGGCTGATGGAAGTCCAGGATACCTGGGTTTTGCAGAGGCAGGTATGCCGACCTGATGGCTCAGTGTCCACCACCACCAGGACCGAGGACACACCTCAGCCAGTGCTGGTTCTTTGGCTGAGCAGACCGCTGAGCTCAGGGTGGGAGTCTGTAACTTGCTGGCACCACCACTGCCGAGGGCCAGTACAGCACACACCCTCCAGTCACTTGGCATTCAAAGAATGCTTCCTCTGGGGCTGGCACTGCTGTTTGCTTTTAGTCAAGGTGAATTATTTAGGCAGCTTTAAGGAAAATGTGTCAAGCCAGTTAAGTGATGCAGATGTGGAGGTGGGTGGAGAAAAGAAACAACCGTGACAGCCGATGCTGGGCAAGCGAGGCTGGCTGAGGCTGAAGAGGATAATGTGGGGAGAAAGCTGGGCTGGCATGGCGAGGCAACGAACCCAGCACACAGAGAAATGGAGACCTAGACTCCGCTGCCTTCTGCAAAGCTGCTCCTGAAGGAGGTATTTATAACAATCTTACCCTGCCTGCGCTCTGCCATCAACAACACATCCCATCGGGTCCCACAAGCACATCCCAACCACAAAAGAAAGCCTCTACCCTCCACAAGACCTTCCTCCTTTTAGAGTGGGGAAAACAGAGGGAGAATGGTGCTGTACCAAGTCACCCTGCCAGCAAACAGCTGAGAAAAAACACCCCAGCTCTGTATTTTAACCACTGCCAGAGGTCCTGTCCAACACATGAAACCTTCTTCAAGCTCAAGAGGTTGCCAAGAATGGAAAGATCTCATTAAGTAATAATGAAGTTCTGAGCAAGTAGGAAAAGAGAAAATCAGGCACAACGTGTCTGCATGCCTAACCCAAATAAGCATGCAGCAAGCGAGGCCTTCCAGGGAGATGCACTGCATTCCGTCAATCCAGCCAGCATTTATTGCAATGATCAGACATTTGGATCAAGGCTGTTGCTCCATGACAGGAGCCTAGAGCGAGTGGCGTCCATCAACATAATTAATCCCACGTCCCCGGCTCTGCAATGACTCAAGGAAGCGCTGGCAAATTCAGGAAGAGAAGCTGCTGCTGACACGAAGCATGTGCCTGGGGCAGGCTGCTGCGCTGCAAATCACCCAGCACCTCAACAGGGCTGGAGCCAAAGGCTTTTCCCCTCTGACTGGGATGGAAACACCTGCCCTGGGGTGGGTTTCTCCAAGCCAGATGCCTCTGGCAGCTCCTAGTGCCAGCACTAGCAGGACCCGAGGTGTGGTGGAAGAAAGGCCCTACCTCCTGCACATCACGGTCCCGCTGTCTCTCCCTCAACCAAGGCGGCAGCAGATCTTGTAGCTCACAGCCAGCGTTGCTTGGCTCAGAGCATCTTGCTAGGCTTCCCAGCAAGTGGGGAGGATGATGTAGAGGAGGATGAGAGGAGTGTTCACAGTCTGTCCCCCTGAAACCACTGCAATATGCTCAGCTTGGCTGCTGCAAGTAGCACAGGGTTGCTGGGAAGCCGCACTGTGTCAGCTGCCACTGCCCTCCTGCCCGGGCAGCAGTTGGGTCACCCACCCAGGCTCCTGCTCCCATCAGATGGCTGGCAGCCTCCAGGCCTTCACATGATCACAAATGCCCTCTCCCTCCTGGGGAAGCACCCTGGACCACACCTGCATCCAGCCTTCCCAGCGCTAACAGGGCTGCACACAGCCGGTGGAAATCATCGTGGGAGAAGCAAGTCAAAGAGCAGCCAAGGTGGGCAGGCAGCAGGCAATGGCACAGTCCTCTCCACATTGCTATGTAAAGGCCACATTTGCCTGCCAGCACCAACACACACACTGGAATACAGATTTCCAGAGCTCCTGGCTCCTAGTCCCCTGCTTGCCAGCATGACCAGATGAAAACTCAAAGCCACCTTGAGCCACAGGATGGTCTGTGCACCCTGAACAGCTTCTGTAAAGCCCCAACCTGAGCTGGATTACAGCCAGAGCTACAAACCCGCAGCTTTTAAGATGAATCTGAAGAGGGTCAAACGTGCCCTCTGCTCCTCAAGGGAGCACCTATGGGTGCAGGAGCAGCTGAGCAACAGGTAGGGAAGCAAAAGTGTAACCTCTTCAGAAAGCTGCGTTTCCAAAGCTGCAGGGATTGCATGTGTAGAAAATGCCAAGGTTTGTGCTCCTTCTGCAAGCACGCTGCCAAGAAGCCTCCCCCCCACCTCAATTTGACATCTTTTGGCATGAAAACATCAGGCCCGCTGCACTTTGTGTCTCTTGGTTTTGCCCAAGCAGTGCTGAGGCAAGAAGCAATGCTTACTGTGGGCTCTCCTGCACCTTCGGTGAGGTCCTGGAGGCACCCAGTATTTCATAAAGGCTCCCTCTGTACAGAACACAGGTCTCTGGCAAAGCATTAAGTAATCTGAATACCAAACCCTTCCCTATGAAAACTCAATTCACACCCACAGTCAACAAGCCCCAGGATCCACTCAGATCTACTCTGATGCTCTCTGGCTGTCAGCACACTCCAGCTCTGAGCGCAGCAGTGGCCCAGGGTGTGTTCCAGGGCCCTCCCAAGCCTCAGTGTTTCTTCCAGCCCATGTGTGTTTGGGTTGCTGGGGCAGAACAACCCAAATCCAATTTTGGAAGGTCTCTTTCACCCCCAAAGTGGACAGAAATTCATCAGCGGTTCCCCAGTGGCCCACTACCCTGTCTTCAGGGCTCCTGAGCACACACCTGCAAGGCTACAATGTGCAGCCTTTGTGGTCCTGCTCAAAAAAAAAAAAAAAAAAAAGACAGAAAAATGGAAGCCAACACCCTCCCCCTCATCCCCAAAACTCAGGCATGGCCCAGTCAGGCTGCATGGTCCAGGCTCCAGCCTGTGGTGCCCACCATCAGCTCTACAGAAGGTCTCTGCACCTTCAGGAAGCCTCATAGTTTCAACTCATCACCAGGATGGGACCAATGACCAAACCCAGAAGACATCAAGACACTTTCCCCCTTACCACATTGTATCATCAAGCCTGGATGATGCTTAGGGAGAAGGGGCCCAGGCTCCCCTGTACGAGGTGTCCAACACAACACCCACGCAAGACGAAGAAGCCTTTACTACTCAACCCAGCAGCCAAACAGTGAATCCCCCCAGCCCACAACAGCTGGAGTCCCACCAGTCCCAAGCATGGCACCAAGATGCTCTGCCCCTCTCCCTGCCAGGCAAGAGGCTTGCTCTTTTCCAAGCTCACACACTCTTCAGGGGAGCTTTTAGCCTTCCCTTTCAGTTTCTGAGTTATTTACGGAGCTGTTTGACAGAGCCAACTTACTGACATTAGGCAAGTTTAAATGCCACTGCCAGCTTACAGGAGAGCTTCAGAGCATCATCACCAGAGGGCTAGATCTCACTACTGCTGGGATATTTAGGTCAAGGACAGCAGGACACACTACTGTTCGGGAAAGTCCCCTGGGATCTTTATTGTTTGCACAGAGCTTATACAACCTTGGGTTTCAGAGGTCTCCTCTGAGAGACCTAAACACAGACAAACCAGGCTGGATCCAATTATGTCTCCCCTGAAAAAAGGGGATAAGGCCAAAGAAATCCAATGGGATTGAATTGTGGGAGCATAGGACAAGGTGGCCTCTCAGACCTTCACACCACTGACAGGACCTGGCCCAGTCTCTCCCAACACTCGATGGCACGACCACACTGTGCAGACCCGTGTGGTCATGCTAGTTTTCCACATTAGGCCACTTCTTTTGGTGAACAACGTAAAACAAGCAAATAGATAATGCTTTTTTAAATAAGAATCAGGCACACACTGTCCCTCGGCCTCCAGCCCTGGGATTTTCTGCTTGTTAAGAGAAAAATTTATAGGTTTTAATTTAGTTATTTTTGGTCCCAGGACCTAATTTTGGAGCTCAGTACCTTGGTAGGGCAACCAAAGCCCTAAGCGATTCAGTGCATGACAGGGGAGCTGGCACTTTGCTGCTGATCTCAGCAACCCAACTGGAGGAGTCCGATTCCTCATGAAAGTGCTGGAAAATTGGACCCCAACCGACTCTTCATCAGCTGCAAAAGGCTCGTTACAGTTGAGGGCTGCACCAGACAGAAGGCTGGGGGATCTCCTCCTCAGCTCAAGCATTTCAGCCCTTTGAAAATACGCTTCCTGAGCAGCTGAGCTTACACTGCTATGGGAGAAGGTTTACATATTAAAATAATTCTCCCAGTGGGAAGCCACGGCCTCTCTCCATTGCAAGAAGAGAAAGATTCTGCTTGGCAGGGAAGACTTAAAGTTTCCCTGCTTCCCCCAGTATAACCTGGACACGTCCTTCCTAGAAACCAAACGTGACAGCACTGCAAGTCCAGTGCTGCAGCTCCAAGAGCGAAGCAGCCTTTGCGTTACACGACGGGCTGAGGACACGCTGCCTTTCCTCTCTTGGGCATGTTGGAGGAGGGAGGTCTGGCCAACATGGAGCTTTTGAGCAGCAAGGCTTTTGTGAAGCTCACGTTACCAGCCAGAATGGGCTGCAGCTCCCACCTGGAAAGTTGGTCATCAGTGTTGGGGAGCACTGGGAGGGAAGGAAAAGGGTTCCCTGGCCCCACCAGAATAGCCCAGGAGCAAAGAAACAGGGTAGGAAGTGGAGAACCCTGATGGGGACAGCTCTCACCACCCCAACATCAGCAAGGAACAACAGAGGAGTTGTACTACCAGGAGGAGCATGAGGATGCTTAAGTGGGAAAAAAAGAAGCAAATGAGAACTCTTCAGCCTAAAAACAAGCTTAAAGGGGGAATGGACATCACAGGAAAACCCTACATAGGGTGAAGGCAAATGGGGAACCACTCACTGCCTCGCCACCTGCACAGATAAAAGCCGTGCTGCACAATGGAGGACCTGCTGCAGGACACTGCCACAGAGACCCCCAGCATGTGAGGGCTGAAATTCAGAGACAAAAGGAAAAAGAAAAAAAAATCTACCAGGACACACGAAAGACCAAGCACTCACTCTGGCTCAGAAAGCCACTGAGCTGCAGTTTGCTGGAGGCAGGGGTAAAACACAGAGGAAGTATCACCGCACACTCTTCTGTTCTTCTCCTCTTCCCCAAGCATCTGTCGTTGACGGAGACAGGATACAGGGCCAGATGGAGCTTGGCTGTACCAGGTCAGGCCGTTCTCTGGAGGTCTGTCTGGCTCTTGCTCACGATGGGCCTTGGCCGTGTCAGGGGAATTCCCTGCGCACAGCCCCGGGTGCCCTGCAGCACCACTGCGCAGCTCACGCATGTGAAAGGAATCAGAACCAGGACAGACTCTGCCTTAAATATGGATCAGGATCGGCTCTGACTTTCTGGGTCAGGCTGGAAGAACAGCACAGACTGTGGTGAGCTCACCAGGAAGCCCACAGGGACACAGGTGAAAGAAACCAGTTTAACTGGCTCCTGGTCTGGATGGTCCCAGACAGAGCCTGCTGAACAGAAGCATCCACAGGCTCCCTTCCCTTCTCCTGCCTCTTCTGGAAAATGTTTGAGAGGAGAAAGCTTGGGACAATGATGCCTCCGAGTCAAACAAAACTGGCCTCAAAGCCAGCAGCGTGCAGCAGTACCTCCTCTTCATAGCCCTGCTCCTCCGCCGTGAGTGACCAGCAGTGAAATTCCCCTCCATGGCACCCCAAGGAGAATGAAACCATGCCAGAAAGCCCATCCTGCAAGCACCTCGCAATGAAAAAAAAATAATCCATCTGGGCTTCCGGCAAAGCCAAGCCGTTGCTAAATGGAATTAGATTAACACAGGAGCCTCATGGAAATTTCCCAGAGCACTGCTGTGTCATCTCCGGGATGCTCCCCAGCACTCCCCGCAAAGGGTTAACCCAAGGCCCCACAGGCTCCAGGAATGGAAGCAGCAGCTCTCAGGAGAGGAGAGAGCTGGAGCATCAGAGAAGTCAGCTCACCAGATTAACACATTTCAGTTCAATTTTGCTTTGCCTCTCACTAGGGACAGTGAGTCGGAAAGTACACAAGTGATTTTTGTAGGTCACTGCTGAGCCCCGCCAGCCACCCACTTAAGGGGACAGTAGAGCAGCGAGCGGCCAGCTGGCCCATGGCAGAGCTCACTTGGACAGGGTGGTCAGGGCTCGGCTGGCCAGCAAGGGCCAGAACAGAGCGCAGACAGCACTGCTGCCTGTTTGTCCCCTTCCTCAGCACAACCGCACTACATGCACAGGGCAGGGGGAGTCTCTTCCCCAGGCCACACATGGCAAAAGACCTGCAGTCTCCTCCAAGGCCCGACCAAGGCAGTGGTGGAACTGTGAACAGCCCCTTTCTCACCACAGTCCCCTCCTACAGCCTCTTCTTCCCTCTCCACGCCAAAAGAGGTGAACAGTTAGGTCATGGAGACCCCAGGGTTTTGCTCTGCTCTGGCTCAGCAGCACGAGTCGCTGTGACAGGTCCCCCAGCAGCAGCCACAAACCCTCCCCAGGGACGAGATGCTGTACGTCTTTTTCCGCCTGCGTGGTGCTCACCGGTGCTCCGTGTCGCGCTGGTTCTGTTTCAAGCCCTGGGTGTGCTGTGCA
The DNA here is from genome assembly GCF_963210335.1 of Falco punctatus. Taxonomy (NCBI): domain Eukaryota; kingdom Metazoa; phylum Chordata; class Aves; order Falconiformes; family Falconidae; genus Falco; species Falco punctatus. The sequence goes on along the minus strand of NC_137600.1, from coordinate 155,035 downwards.
CAGCAAGGCAGCCCAACCTGGAGCGTGCAGGTGCCACACCACCATGCCAGCTTGCTCCAGCCCGAGCTGTGGCCCTACACAGGTTGAGAAGCAGAGGGATCAGCAGCTGCCCCAAGTCCCTGCTGCCTGGGGGGAGGCAGGAGCTGCGCTGGAGTCACCTGGGGGGGAACCATCATCTTTTTTGGGGAACCTTTCAATATCTGTCCACCCCCAAAGATCCTTCTCGGGGGGGGGACCTCACCTGTCTGACAATCAAATGCCCTGCTGCTCTTTCCAGCAGGTCATTCTCCCAAGGTCCAAGACGGTCTCAAAGATACAGCCCAGAGCTGCCCCATCCTGAGCAGGCCTGGCTGAAGTACCCAGGAGAGACACAAAGACTGGATGGAGAAATATATGAAGGTGAGACGTTCACCATCATGCACAGGCTTCCAGAGCTGCTGCTACTAACCTCCTGCCGCCATCTCCTGCCTGCACACAGAGTAACCCCTGGGATGGGGCTCACGGGACAAGGTGAGGAAAGCCTTCCCCCCAGTTCATACTCAATGAAAGAAAGCAGAGGGAAGCCAGGAACCAGAGTCAGAAAGCACAAGCCAAGCACACAGGCTGGGCTGCGCAGTGCCACACGTGGGCTGCCGGGCTCTATTTTAAATGCTTTGTGGCAAATATATGCAGGATGAAATCCAAGCTGGGGGAAGGGGAGGGTGCTGGGCAGCGGAGGTGTTCAAAATTAGGAGCTGAGCTCAGGCGAGGATGGCTCCTGGGAGCAGATGGGGAAAAAGCCAGAGCTGGGGCCTGCGCGAGCTGTGCAGCTGCAACACCAACCCCAGCCGTGCACTCCAGGGATGAACAGCCCCATGGCGGGGGGGAGGGGGGCAAGGGGGCCAAGTGCCCCTCTGCCCTCCCGGTGAGGTGGGGAAAGCAGGAGAGCCACAACAGCTAGGGAAGGATGGTGAGGACACCCAGGGCAGCTGCAAGCCAAGCTGAGGAGCCGGCTTCTTCAGCGGCATGGAGACCTCTGGTTCCCCTCAGCACAGCTCCTGGCACATGGGTCACCCAAAAGATACCTCAGTCCTCAGCGTGTTTACAGGGCAGCCTTCCTAGTGGAGAGGAACTGCATCACCTGCCTTTCACAGGCAGGTAAGGTGAGGGACTCAGGGAGACCTGGCCAAGACGCTGGCAGAACACAGAACTGAGCTCTGCTACCCTCCTCACTCGTGGGCAAGCCTCTGCATCTGCAAAGCTGGCTTGATTCTGCTCTCCGCTTCCGGATCGACCCCGAAAAAGCCGCTGCCATCTCACAGCGCTTCGCAAGATGCACACGAACAACCTCAGCATCCGGGTGCGCAGCAAGGCTCTGATGGGAGTTGGCAGATCTGGGATGGTACCTGCCCTACATTTATGGAGCAGTCAGGTTGACAGAATGAGCGAGTTTTTATATAGATTTTGGTGGCAGCGGTTTTCTTCACCGGCAGCAGGGGAAATGAAGGGAGATGGACAATATTTTCGTTTAAGCTCCTTTCTGCATTCTTGCTGCCAGAGTTGCGCATTATTCATGCGCCCCTTGTAACCAGGCTGGTGGCTCTGGGTTTTGCTCAGAAGGGGCTGTGCGGAATTAAGCAGCCGGTTAAATTATTAACAGTCTGTCGAGGGGTGCCCAGGACACCCGTTCCTGGTCCCCGCTGCCTTTCGGGGGGCTCCAGTGCCCCCCAGAGGCACCGAAACCAACTACAGCCGTCTGACAAACCTGCTGGCTGCTCTGCCCTACTTAGAGCCCGCAGACACGCGGTGCTTCTGGCCTGGAAACCACTGGGCTGGGAAGCCTCGCTGGACGGGTGCTCCTGCTCCAGGTCTCACGCACCACGCACCCAAACTGGGCAGGCACCAAGGGCACTGCAAGTGTTTTACCCCACCAGCCTGTTTGGGGCAGCAAGAACAGGCGCAGGCAGGAAGAGGAAAGGGAGAAAAGCCTGTCAGGCAGGGCAGAAGCCACAGGGGCACTTGTATTCAGCTGAAGGCACCTTCTTTTCAGGGCTAGACTGGTCGGAAAGCTGCCACACAGGCCTCTGTGTTCAATGCCACATCTGTACCTGCAAAACAGCATCCAAGTGTCTGAAGTCTGTCAGGGGCCACTCTCCAGCTGTGTCATGACAAATACCCAAAGAGGTGGAAGATGCAAAGGCACGGGCTTAGCTTTTGCTGGGCTCTCTCCACCCGCAGCAGACACCATCCCCATCAGCTCCAACACACTCGCTGTCAGACACATCCTGCTCCTGCACTTGCCCTCAGCTTCCTTCCTAATCCCTCTACTTTCCTTCCCACAGCCTTGACATCTGTTTTCAGGCAGCTAAGTACCACTCACAACAGCTGCTGCCCCCACAACAAAAGGCTCCAGTCAAAATTTCATGTGGCAGAATGCAACAAATGCAGACTGCAAGGGCGCACAAGCAGCCAGTGCTCAGGCCATCCCCAGCTCCCTCCTGCTCATGGCTTCCTGGGGCGGGAGGGCGCAAGTTTCTCCTCTCCTTTCTGTTTAGGTTAAAGTTGGGCTGGAAACACAGGTCAGCACCATGACCGTGCAGCCTGGCTGCAGAGACCTGCCAGCTCTAACAGGGCTTTTTTTGGCTCGTTAGTTTTGTGCTGGGAGATGTGTCAGACTGACAGCACCAGGGACAATCTTTCTTTCACAGGACAGCTCCAGCACAGGCAGCAGAACATGGCTTTTCAGGTGATTTCATTTTTGGCTTCTGGCTTATTTTTATCCTGTGGGATGTGTGTCAGACTGATTGAGTCAAGCACAAGTCCTCCTCCTCCCCACTGGATCAAGTTACTTGGCAGGTACTTTGCCAGTCGCAGCTGGTACCCCTCCCTAGCCCCCAGATGGCTGCCACGCTCAGGCCTTCTCTACCACTGCCTTGAGCCGAGGCTGCAGACTCTGTCCATACCACAGTCCTGCCACTTATCGTTCCTCTGTGCCCAAGATTTTGGTCCTCAGACCATCCCTTCCACATGCCAGGGGCTGACAGCCAGAGGTCTGGGTCCAAACCCTCTCTGCCTCTCAGGGGCATCAGCCATCCCGGTCCTTCCAGGACCTGGGGCTCTCCCAAAAGCCTGCTTCCCTCCAGCAGCTTGCTCTCACTGCTGATGTGTTTAAAACTGGCCCAGAGGACCAGGATCACTGGCCCAAGCTTTCCTCCTTCCCAGGCGCCAGTAGGACAGCGGGGATGGACTGCAGTGAAACCCCACGTACGGCATGGAAATCAGCAGGGAGCAGATGGGGGGTGGTGCAGCGATTGCACAGGGTTCTGACCACGAGAGACAGCAGGGAAGGAAGGAGACGGCGGTCTGCCATGGCCTGCTCACAGCATCACTCCTGCGGGAGAGGCAAAGCACTGACTCAGGCAGCAAGGCAACAAAAGAGCTTGAAACAAAATGCGTGTGAGGCCCTGAGCAGGGGCCAGGCAGCTTTGCCTCAGCTCAGGGATCAAGGTGACACTCAGAGAAGGATGAGTGAACCCGGCACAGGACCCTGCGCTCAGGTCAGTGGTTCATAAAGGCCATGCCAGCCTGCTGGAGCTCACCTCCCACTGCTCAGCAGAACCGAGCTGGAAGAGTCACAGATACCCTGCAAGCACTTTGAAATAAGGACATTTTTGTAAAAACCAAGGCTGCTTAGCCCTGCTTGAAAATGACCGAGTCTGGCAAAAGAACACAGCTAAAGAGAAAACTCTACAGCACTTGACTGATCTTCAGTCGGCCCCACTCTGAACAAAGGGTTGGGCCACAGACCTCCAGGTCTCTGAATGCATTTTTTTGCTGCGTGTATTTGATGCCACAACTGGCCTCAGCGCCCACCATGCAGCCGGGCCTGCCTGCACCAACTCACAGGTATTCCAGGTATCTGTGCCAGCTCCTAGCCAGCTGCCAGGATGCCTCACAGCACACCAGAGCAGTCAGACACCGAATTTCCATGAGAAAAGGGTTACCAGAAGGTACCAGGGTTTCCCAGAGCTGTGACAGACAGGATCATCAGCCCAGCTGCCCTATGGCGAAGGCCAGAAAAGGGACGCTGGGACGCTGCTCACGGTAGCCAGCACAAGGAGAAGCCATGTGGACCAGCCCAGCTCTGCCAGGCTCTGTACAGGGAGGTGCCACCTTCCCTGCTCAGTGGTGGGGGAGACATCAAACCACCCATAAAGGAAAAATCTCTGCCCTGCAATGGGGAATTACACAATGCCTCTGGCCACAGGAACCTACAAGGGAAATCCTCACAGCCGCCCAAAGGGCCAAATGCCTGCAGGGGAGGGCCACCCCACCCCCCACCCACCCCCCGAAAAGGGCTGTACAGAAGGACAGTGAACAACACCTCCATGTTTTTGCCCTCCCCCGCCAGGAGCATGAAGAAAGTAAGAGACCCTTACGTGGGCAGTTCTGCTGGCTGGGGCTCTGCTGCGGCAGCAGCCCCCGGGGGCTCCACTGACACAGGACTGGGGGCTGTGTCCTGGGCTATGGATGATTCCTGTGTCCCCGCAGCTCCCCCGCCATCCAGTGCTGGGACATGCTCTGCTGTTGTCTCTACCTCAACCTCCTGAGCTGCAGGGTACAGTTTCACCCTCTCAGCAGCTGCAGCAGCTTCCTCCTCCTCTTCCTTCTTCCTCAGTTTTGCCTCCAGTTCTCGGCGCCTCTTCTCATCATCCTGCCAGGCCATCCGCTCAAAGACTTTGAATGCCTGAAAGAAAAAACAAACCAAGCAGGTCATCAAGTTGCCAAGCTCTGCCTGAGAGGCTAGGAGAGAAGGAGAGAAGCATCGCACACTTGGGGCACTTATTCCTCCTGTCCCTCCCTCTCTGGACATCAGCCCACCCCCCACTCCCTACACCAAGTTGTTCAGTCATCAACAAAACCAGCTGGCAACTATTTCAAAAGTCACATGGCCACATTAAACACACCTCAAGGGAAAGCCCCAGCTCCTGGGAGCCCTTTTGAAATAATTTCTTGGGTCATGTTCCGGCAGCTGAGCTCCCATCAGGCTTGAAAGAGGGCTGCTTACTCCAGGGAAAAGGAAAGCAATGAGCTCCAACTCCTGGCAGGGAAGGGGGCTCCAAAGGAGCTGTTGTCCCTCCAGCCTCCTCTCACTCTGAGTTCCAGCGCTCACCAAGGGGTCATTTGCAAGCTTGGACCGAACCTCTGATGTGCAAACAGGATGAGCCGCCCCAGGAGAAGCTGGAGGACAGCTTCGTGGGTGCTAGCTGAGCCTGAATGGAGCAAAGCGATCTTGTGGGGCTTTGAGCCAGAACTGACTGATTCAGGCCAAAAACATGCACTGGCTCAGAGAAAAGCCATCTCTCCTCAATCCCAGAGGTGGGGCAGGGAAGAAGGTGGCTGCCCAAGCCAGCAGCAGCAGGAGAAGATGTAATCCCACCCTGCAGTTTGTTTCTAGCCCTGCCTGTCTAGCACAGGTTGAGTTAAACCTGCAGCTGTAGGATGCAGCTGAGGGAGGCACGGCGATCCGGACCCACGTGTGCTCCTTGGAAGAGCTGAAGCTCCTCTCACCCAAGCACCAGGCCATTTGTCACTGTAAACACACTCTGGAAAGTGAGCAAGTGTCAAACACAGCCCTCCTTTTGCTTCCCAGGAATATTCGGGAGTCAGCTTCAGTGCTTCCAGCAGGAGACTGACACTAGGCTGTGCACCCAGCCCACAGCACCACTTAAGTCCAGTCTTCCTCTGGGTACAGGAGGTGCAAGACAAAGGGACACAGCGCTGGGAGGGCTCCTGCCGGTGCAGCTGCAGTGGGACAGGAGCAGCTTTATCTCAGTGCTTGCTCACACCCCTCACCCCAGGCTTCTTCCCCACACAGAGACCAGCACATGGGATGACACGGGAGAGGCAAGTGCTGGCCATCACCCCCGCTCCATTTGCTTCTTTCTTTGCAATCACTTTTACTCCATATGAAGCCACAGTGCCCATCCCTGGCTCCTTCTCCCCAGTGAAAGCCTGAGCTCAAGCCAGCCCCACGTGGATCATGCTGAACAGTGCCTCAAAACAGTGTCCGTCCCATGGGCTGCAGCCAAGACGGGAGGAGGAACAACTCTGTTCTGAACTGCCCCCACCCTCCAGGTCCCTGTGGCTGCAGCCGCAAGGTTGCCCTGGCCAACACCTTTCCAGGGAACAAATGCTGCGGCTGCAGCACTCTGCCTCCCTCCTTGTGCTTGGGCCCAAAATAGTTCCCAGGGAGGACATGAGAAATGTTTCCCACGATCACTGCCCCACTGTTGAGCGGTTTGGGCTCCACACTCTCCCCTCTGCAGCCTGAGACTCCTCTGGGCTCCCCACTCATCTGCAGAGCCCAGTGTGCTCCCATGGCAGGGACTAACCTGGGGACATGGAGGCCAGGGGGTGACGAGGACCCCCTCGTGCCACAGACCACCACAAGGAGAGGGGCAGGTATCTCCCACCAGCCTGCCTGCATCATTCCCGGGGCCTGATGCACCTGGGAAGGAAAACACCTGGTCCGAGCAGATGAACACCCCAAATCCAGCATCACACCTAGTTTTATTAACGCATTTCCTCTCTGTCAATAAATATTAAGAACAGCCCAGAAAAGCCCTGAGTCAGAGACCTCCAGCGCTGCCCCAACACCAAGTCCAGCCCAGCTGGGTGGTGTAAACAGCAAGTCAGAGTTTTTACCACCTCTCACCCACAATCAAGGCGAGCCCAGTGCTAGCCACGAGCTCCTGCTGAGCAGAGCCCAATGCAGCTCCCTGCACGACTCCCAGGGCCCCACCACGAGACGAGCCTGGCCCTGTGCTGCCAGCAGTCGGTCTCAGGCTGTGAGAGATCTCTCACACCCCAGCTCTTGCCATAAGTCTCACAGTCCCCGCCTGCTCCCGGGGCTGCTCAGCACCTTACACGAGGGATGCTTCCCATCCACGCACCCACCGCCCTGCCTCACCGGCCACGACACCTTACCCACCTCCTCCACCCCTCCGGGCAGGGTCGGTAACCCGGGGGCTGCTGTGCTGCCCGGTCCCAGCCCCACCTGCCCTGCCTGGCTCTGCACTGCAGCCGTCACAGCGTAGACCCGGCTGTCCCGCGGGCACACACCCGTCCAGCCCCGGGGGACACGGCCCGCGCGGCTCGGAGGAGACAGTACCGGCCACCGGGGCCTCCACCTCCCACCCGACAGGCAGCACGGCCCGGCCTCGTCACCTCCACAGCTTGCCGAGGCCCAGCGGCCCCGGGAGGCCCTCAGGGCCGAGAGAGCGCAGCAGGCCCGCGCGGCCCGCCGATACCTGGAGGGTCATGGCCTGCGCCGCGCCGGGCGGGAAGCCCAGGCGGTCCCCGGGCCGCAGGAGGAGGCGGTAGAAGTCGGTTTTGCGGTAGAGGAAGCCGAAGAGGACGCGTAGAAACTCCTCCACGTTCCCGACGTGCTGCAAGATTCCCAGCAGCGCCTGGTCGTACATGTCGGTGAGCGCGGCCGCGGCCTCCATAGCGGCTCCGGGCCCGCTGTCACGGCAACCGCGCCCGGCCGCGCTTCCGGTCCGCCCGCACCCTACCCCGCGCTTCCGGTCCCGCACTTCCGGTTCGGCCCGCTCAGAACTCGCCCCGCACCGCGACGTTCCGGACGCCCGGGCCCCCGGCCCTCTCTCTGGGGTTCCCCGGGGGCCCCCAGCCCCCTTAAAGCGGCAGTGGGACCCCCAGTGGCACCGGTGGGGCCCCGCATCCTGCTCCAGTACCCGGGGGACACCCAGTAGCCCCCAGGCCCCCCCACATCACCTCAACGCCCAGAGGATCCCCCGAGCCTGTGGCACCGGTGGGCGCTCTGCTGTGCTGCAGTGCCCCGGGGACCCCCAGCCCCCCAGGGTGGCAGTGGGACCCCAGCCCCACTGTGGCACCTAGTGCCCACCTGCCCCAGCCCCACTGCAGCCAGCCGGGGGGGGCTACACGGCCACTTCTCAGCCTCACCCTGGCTGGTCCTGGCACAGGGTCCCCCTAGGGCACAGCACCCTGCCCCCCATGGGGCAATAGCACCCCGCCACTCCATGAGTCCTGGGGGGCCCTGGCAGCAGGTTTGCCTCCACGGCCACCCCCACGGAGGGAACCCCAGCTTCACATCCAGCCTGGTGGCACAGGCTGCCATCCCTCTGGGGGTGCAGGGGTCCTGCCCCCCAGGAGCGTGAGGGTGCCCCGTGGTGGGGGGAAAGCACCCCCTTGTCCCTTCTCCCGAGATCAGGGGTGCGATGGGGTCCCTCGGACCCTCACAGGTGGACAGGCCCCCTGGCTTGAGCCCCGCACCCTGGCACTGTCCCCAGTGTTCCCCTCACCCCACTGTCCCCCATCCCCCACAGCTCTTCCCCCTCTTTGGCCCCACGTCCCCACTTGCCCACATGTTCCCAGCCACCCCCTCCCCATTCCTGTGTCCCCAAGTCCCCTGTCACGGTCTGTTTGGATCTCTCAAGTTTATAGGACTACACACACTGTAAATTAAGTTTTAATTTACAAGCTCATTAGGAAAGCGACAATGATGTGAACGAGGGCTCCGTCCCCCTGCAGGGGCTGGTCTACCTCCTGCACTCACTGTCTTGTCGCTTACATCACACGCTTCTCACCTGCATGTTCTCGAATCCATAATTTGTGAGTCCTGCTCCTGTGAGGTGGGAGAAGGTGAAAGTGCCCATCCCTCCTCCTCCGCCCCAGCACGGTGTGTCCCCGGCGCAGCTGTGGCCAGGCCCCCTTCCAATGCCCCCCAGGTGAGCTGAGGTGTTCGCACCTTCCAGCTTGGCCGGGTGCTCTGCACTGCTGCCTGCAGACAGCGGGTTCTGCAGAACCTGCCGGCGATGGATGGGGAAGGATGCTGCTGCAGGAGAGTGTCTGGGGGCCCTCAGGGGTCTCTTCAGGGGACCCTCTGGGTGACCCTTCAGGGGGCTCCCCATAAAAGTGTACATCGGTGCCCTCTGAACTCTCTGTGAGACTCTCTGGAGAACTCTGTGAAGTCTCCACAGGACTCTCCTGAGAGGGCTTCATGGGCCTCTCTGGCAGCCAGGTGGGGAGGACCGCTGCCAGCCCACCCTGGTCCCTCTGGGGCTGCAGCAAGGGAGACATCACTACCTTGCCCCAGGAGGGGTCAGTGTCCCCCAGCATCGCTGTCACTACTCAGTCCTTGGGGCAGTCACCCTCCACCCTGACTCCAAGTCGGGCAGCTGGCTGCGGCAGGGGACATCAGGGATGGTGTCCTCACCATCAGCAGTGTTGAGCCAAGCCAGCATATCACGGATGCTGGTCATGTCCATGGTGAATGGCTGCTGGTCCTGCACCTGTGGGATGTCCCCTGCCAGCTCAGAAAAGCCTCCGCCAGGTTCTGGGCACTGCTGGGTAGGACATGGAGCACGGTGGGGCTCCATGCCCAGTGCTGAGCCGTGGGGTGGTGGGTGGTGGGGCCAGGGTGGGCAGTGTTGTGAAGCAAACAGGAGCCCACGGGGTACAGGGGCTTCCCCTGCACCCTGGCCCCATCGGCTGGTGGGGCACCAGTGTCCCTGGTGGCATGGCCAGGGCGGTGAAGCTCACACCAGGCACCTCTGATGCCATCGGCAGCTGGAGAAGGAACCTCTCTGTTGGGGGGAGCAAGGAGGGGTGATGGGACGAGATATTGGCAGGCAGAGCCAGTGGGGGTGTGACCTGGCAGTCAGGGGCCCCACGAGGAGCAGGAGCCTGCTGCTGTACCTGCTCTGGTGTTGGTCAGTGGGGGTTTGTTGTGGACAAACAGTGTTCTGGGGGGTCCATCCCCATGGCGATCTTTCTGCCAGAACCTGCTTCAGCCACCCTTGCGATGGTTTCATTCTTCATACTGGAACTTCCCACCTCAATGATTTCCCATCCTATTGAACTCAGCGATGGTTTCTCATCCCTGTGATGGTTTCCTATCCCACCAGTTTCCCACCCCCATGATTTCCTATCCCAAGCATGCTTTTTGTGGGGAGGTGAATTTCCTATCCAGGGGGAATGGGTGAGGCCAATACTGGTGGCCCTACAATGCCAACACATGTGTGCTACCTCAACACCACTAATGGGGGGGGGAGTGGAGGGGTGGGGAGCATGTAGCCATTCCTGGAGTTGTCTTGCTGCAGTTCCTTATCTCTAATGCCACATAAGGGGGGGGTTTCACAGAGGTGTCAGAAGGACTGGGGTGCTGGTGTGATCTGTGTAGTCCAGAGGCTGTTCTTAATGTTTATTGACAGGGAGGAAAAGAGTTCATAAAACTAGGGTGAGGCTGGATTTGGGGTGTTCATCTGCTCAGACCAGGTGTTTTCCTTCCCAGGTGCATCAGGTCAGGGTGGGGTGGCGTGGGTGGGGTGATGCAGTGTCCTGGTTTCAGCTGGAATTGCATTAATTTTCTTCTTAGCAGCTGGTGCAGTGCTGTGTTTTGGCTTTGGTGCGAGAGCAATGTTGATAACAACTGATGGTTTTAGTTGTTGCTAGGTAATGTTTATAGTAAGGCAAGGACTTTTCCAGCAAGAGGGCTGGAGGTGCACAGGGAATTGGGTGGGGACACAGCCAGGAGATCTGACCCAAACTAGCTGAAGGGCTATTCGATACCATAGAATGTCACTCTCAGTATATAAACTGACCAGGGCCTGCCAGTCGCTGTTGGGGACTGGTTGGGCACCGGTCAATGGGTGGTGAAAATTACATTGTGCATAACTTGTGTTCTTTTCTCCCTTCCCTTTGGATTTTCTTTCTCTCCCCTTCTCCCTCCTTTTCATTATAAATATTATTACTAATACTATTGGTTTTATTTTATTTAAATTATAAAATTTTTCTTATCTCAGTCCTTGAGTTTTACATTACTTCCTGATCCATCTCAATCCTTGAGTTTTACATTCCTTCCTGATCCTCCTCCCCATCCCTTGGGGAGGGAGAGAGCGGCTGCATGGTATTTAGTTGCCAGCTGGGGTTAAACCATGACACAGGAGTATCCTTTCTTCTTCAGGGTGGGGGCAGTCCTCCTCCTTGCAGTGAGCTGGGGTCCTTTAGTTGTGCTGACTGAACCATGACTGTGCAGCATACAATGTCAACTAGATGTACATCTATCTATCTGCCTATCTTAAGGAATTTTACCCAATTTTATACTCTTTTAAGATAAATTGGTGCGATAGAGAATGAGGCATTTGTAAGACAGCCCCTGGGGTGCCCTTTGTGGGGGTCCCCAGGAGGTACTCGTGGAGGTTGTTCAAAGTGTGGGGAGGAGGGTGCTGGTACTGGTGGTTATGGTAGAAGGGTGGAGTGGGGTGGGGGTGCTGTTCCTGGGGATGCTAGGAGCAGCCCAAGGTGGGGGACCAGGGCAGGCAAGGGTCCCCAGGCCAGGGAAAGGGGACAGTGCTGTTTGTTCATCTCCATTTGAGCTGAAGGCCTTGACCCAAGATGAACTTCAGTTTCTCAGCATAATTGTCACACTGCAGTGCTTTGCCCCAGTCTAAAGTCATCCACCAGTCCTGGAAACCCTCAGCTGAACAGTCCCAAAGCAGCAAGGGCCTGAGCACGTTCTGGTTTGGCTTGGTATAACTTGTGTGTGTCTGCATCTGCCTTTGCACATTATCTGCATCTTTCTCTGTGCAGGGATGACCTCTGGGAGGTTCCGCAGCACGGACCTCCTCCCTCCATCGACCTGTTGCAGTGCACCGGCATTCCACGCCTGCTGTTCCACTCCCTTTCCTCTCAGAGCTGTGCTCAAGACCTTCATCCAAAGGAGAGCTGTTAGCCTCGTGACCTCATGAAGAAAATCCAAGAGCACAAGGATGAACTGGGCCTGATGGTGGACCTGATGTCCAGAACTTGCTGCTGTGGGCCAGAGGTCACCCTTGGTCTTGCCATCAGGACAGCAAAGCTCTGCAACGTTTACGTGCCGCTTCCCGGGGAGCACCAGCAGGGCCATGCCGGGGGTCCGTCCCGGGCGCAGAGAAGCACCATGGGGCAGCGGGCAGGTGTCCTTCCCTGCAAGGGCTGCCAGTGCAAGGGGCCTGCCGCAGCTCGCCTCAGCGCAGCTGGGCTCTAAGAGTGTCCCCCACGGGTGCTCAGACCCTGAAGGAGGCCAAGGAAGATGGAAGGCCTGGAGGCCGGGCAGGCTCGGGCAGGAGCTCCTGGGGCACACGGCGTGCCGCCGCTCCCGCAGCCCCCGGCCGCAGCCTGAGCGCGACACGGGAGGGGTGAGAGGGACGGGAGCCGAAGGAAACACCGGGGGGTCGAGCAGGAGCGCCCAGGACCCCCGCGCCGGCCTCAGAGGCCTCCCCCGCGCCGAGCCGGTGCGGCAGCCGCAGCCGCAGCCGCCACCCCCCGGTGCAGCGCAGAAACTCTTCCCCCGAGCTTCCTTGCCAGCACCGAAAGGCCCCGCCGTGCCGCCGGTGCCGCGCGGAAAGGCGTCCCCGACAGCGCCTCCGTTTGGCAGAGGGCGGCATCACCCGGGTGCGGGACCTGCCTCGGGGCGGGCGCCGTCACCGCGCCTTCGGCCGAGCCCGGCTCCGGGAAGGACCCCCGCCACCTCGGGGACCCGGGGAGAGGTGCCGGGACGGAAAGTGTTGCTTGGTGCTTCCCTGCCCATGGCGGCCCTGTCCGCCGCCGCCAGCGCCGGGCCTCGGCGCGGCCTCGGGCACCTCGCGATGGCCCGCGCTGCAGCCGAGGGCGGGCGGCAGCGGGTGGGAAGGCGGCTGAGGCGGTCAGTGACATTTTTGCCTCAGTCTCCACTGGCAGCCCCGCATCCCACACTCCTCGAGTGAATGCACCATAAGGCAGGGACTGGGGGGGGGGGGCAGATTCCCTCCCCCTGCAAGAGCAGATCAGGTTCGAGACCATCTGCGGAACCTGCACGTACGTGAGTCTATGAGGCCTGACAAGGTGCATCCCGGAGTCCTGAGGGAATTGGCTGATGCAGTTGCCAGGCCAGTCTTCAGGCCATTTGAAAGGTCACAGTGGACAGGTGAAGTCCCTGGTGGCTGGAAAAAGGGAAAATGCACCCATTTTTAAAAGTGTAGCAAAGAGGACCCTGGGAACTCTCAACCCGTGCCTAGGAAGATCACGGAGCAGACCCTTCGAGAAGCTATGCGGAGGCGTGTGGAGGACGGGGTGATTTCAGCCAGCCCGCATGGCTTCACCGAGGGCCAGTGCTGCCTGAGTAACTTAGTGGCCTTCTATGATGAGGAGACTGCCTCTGTGGGCAACAGAAGAGCTAAAGGTGTCATCCATCTAGACTTGTGCAAGGTCTTTGGACACAGCCTGCCCCATCCCCGCCCCCAGCATCCTTCTCCCTAAACTGGAAAGATAGGGATTTGATAGATGGACTATTCGGTGGATAAGGAATTGGCTGGATGGCTGTGCACTCCAGAGAGTCGTGGTCAGTGGCTCAGTGTCTGGACAGAGATCAGTGACTGTTTAGTATTTTCACCAATGGCGTAGACAGTGGGATCAAGTGCACCCTCAGCACATTTGCAGATGGCATCAAGCTCAGTGGTGCAAGTGTAAGCTGACATGCCTGAGGGATTGGATGCCATTCAGAGGGACCAGGACAAGCCCCTTGAGAAACGAGCCCATGTGACCTCATGAGGTTCAACAAGGCCAAGCGCAAGGTCCTGCATTTGGGTCAGGGCAACTCCCGGTATCGATATCCCGGCAGGGGGATGAAGGGATTGAGAGCAGCCCTGCCGAGAAGGACTTGCGGGGTATGATGGGTGAAAAGCTGGACATGAGCACTCATGGCCCAGAAAGCCAACCGAATCCTGAGCTGCAACAAAAGCAGCATGGGCAGCAGGCCAAGGGAGGGGATTCTCCTGCTCTATTCCACTCAGGTGAGACCCTTCCTGGAGTCCCGCATCCAACTCTGGAGTCCTCAGTACAGGAGAGACGTGGCCCTGTGGGAGCGAGTCCAGAAGAGGCCCCAAAGATGATCGGGGGCTGGAGCTCCTCTCCTGTGAGGAAAGGCTGAGGGATTTGGGGTTGCTCAGCCTGGAGAAAGCTCTAGGGAGATCTTACAGTGGCCTTCCAGTATCTAAAGGCTTATATATGAGGGGGGCTTATAAGAAAGGCAGGGACAGACCTTTTAGCATGGTCTGTAGCAACAGGACATGGGGTAATGGTTTGAAACTTATGGAGGGTAGATTCAGACTAGATATCAGGAAGAAATATTTTATGATGAGGGTGGTGAAGCACTGGCACAGGTTGCTCAGAGGCTGTAGATGCCCCATCCTGGGAAACACTGAAGGTCACATTGAACAGGACTCAGACCAACTTGATACGGTTGAAGATGTCCCTTATTACGGCAGTGGGGTTGGACTACCCGGCCTTTAAAAGTCCCTTCCAGCCAAAGCCATTCTGTGACTCTGTGAAGAGCCCAGATACAAACTGGCCAGATAACACCTCACTGACACCTCACCCTCACCACAGCCCAGCTCTACAATGGACTCCACCATGCAGTGCAGTGCAGGGAGCCTATGGGATGCCGCAGCTCTGCATGCAGGCAAAGGTGTTCAGCTTCAGGTACAGGCAGGAGATTGTAGCTCCCAGCACAGGCAGAAGCGCAGGCAGCAGGGCACAGCTCCAGCTGGAGGTAGGGGTGGTTGTGAGCAGGGAGTACAGGCAGTGGCAACCACTACAGGTGCTGTGGGTGCACCCCACAAGAGGGCACCGGGGGAACAGCCCGCCCTTGCTGGGCCCAGAGTAGTGAAGTCTTACTCTCACCCAGGCAGCCTTCAAACTGGGAACACCGGGGTCATCCTAGAACTGGGCACCATTGGAACCAGCAACACCAACCACCCCAGCACAAGTTGCAACTGAACCGAGACTCTTAACAGAGCTGTGCACCCCCAAACCAGGACCATTGGGATCCCCTCAAACACAGACCTGCCGCCAAACTGGGTTGGTTCAACTGCGAACACTGGAATCCTCCCAGACCCAGACTCTGCTTTACTGGGAGCACTAGGATGCCCACGTTACCACAGCCCAAGCCAGCCAATGCCATCTGTTCATGCAGGTTCCCAAGGGACCCTAAAGTCAGGGGGCACCACCACTTTCATGCCAGAGGGACAGGTTTATGTAGCTGCAAGGGAGGCAGGGGCTACATCAGTGGGTAGGTGAAGGGGGTCCCAAACTGTTTTAGGACCAGCTGCCTGCACCTATTCCCTCTGGAGCCTACCAAGGACACGACATGGCCACACTGCAAGGGGCCTTCATGCTCCCCCCACACCCAGGCCCCACACACCACCCACCCCAGTAAGGGGGGAAAAGAAGGGGTCCACTGTGGTTTAACTCGTTTTATTTAGACTCATAAAGGTAACTGCGGCCCAGCTGGACCATGCACATGGGGCTGAAACCCAGTAGAAACGCAGCAGTAAGTCAGGAGCAGGGTGGGATGGTGTGAGCTGCAGCAGGGCACAGTGCTCATGCTGCCTAAGGAAGGGTCAGTTGCTAAGAGAAGGGTTTATGAGAGCTGCCCGCAGTCGGTAATGGTGATCTTCTTGCTTGTTTTGCCATCTTTGGAGCCACAGCGCTCCATAGCCTCCACCACATTCATCCCCTCCTTGACACGGCCAAAGACAACGTGCTTGCCATCCAACCTGCAGCGAAAGCACTGGTCACAACTGGCACCTACTGTCCCCACACAGGTACCTCAGCACCAAGCCTGGCATGTCACCCTCCCCACCAGGGCGGGTGCCAGGGACCCCCTAAGCTTGCCCTCCCACAGCCCAACTCACCATTCAGTCTTGGCAGTGCAGATAAAGAATTGAGAGCCATTTGTGTTGGGGCCAGCATTGGCCATGGACAAGATGCCAGGGCCTGTGTGCTTCAGGATGAAGTTCTCATCGGGGAACTTCTCCCCATAGATGGATTTGCCACCAGTGCCGTTGTGGCGTGTGAAGTCACCACCCTGCAAAAAAGCGGCATTCAAGGTCACAGGCACAGGAGAAGACTCTCAAACCAGGTGCAACAGCCCCAAAGAGGCTGCAGACAGAGCCGCCTTCCCACCCCCAAATATGCCAGCACCCAACTCTGAAACACACACAAGCACCAGATCCACTGCAGCAGGGAGGTGGGTGTGTTAGGAGGGGTACCACGCACCTGGCACATGAACCCAGGAATGATTCTGTGGAAGCAGGACCCCTTGTAGCCAAATCCCTTCTCGCCAGTGCTCAGGGCACGGAAATTTTCTGCAAAAGAGGAAAATCACGATGAATGGTTTGTTTGGTCTCAATTTAGGGAGAACGTTAGGGTCTGCTGCAGCTGCAGCATGGCTAATGCCACTTTACCAACCTGCTGTCTTGGGCACCTTGTCTGCAAACAGCTGCAAAAAGAGAAGAAGCCATTAGTCAGGTTGGGGTGAAGACAGGCCACTGTCCCCACTCCACAGGGCACTCCCAGCCCATGGGGATCCCCTCCCTTCCCTGTCTGGAGCCCAGGGACCTCCTCTGGGAGGTCGGATCTCACCCCTGTCTGCTACTGCACAACACTTCCCACCTCAGTTTCACCTGGAAACCCTGGACTAACAGACAGGGCACCCAAACGAGTTTAGGTCGGGGGACAGCTGCACGCATTTGTTCTGCTAGCTGGGATTAAATCAGAACCCCCCATTTTACTCGAGCCTTGCCCGGCAGAGCACACGCCGCCTCCCATCCACTGCAGGAGAATCTCGGGCAGCGAGCAGCCATCTGCGTGGCGAGGGGCAGCCCGGCAGGGAGCAGCCGCAGCGCGGCCATTCCCGGGGCAGCGCCCAGCCAAGCCAGGGATGCTCCGCGGGGCGAGAAATGCTTCCCCCGCAGCGACAATCCCGCGGCGATCCGGCTTCCGCTGCTCTCGCTCCCCGGCGGCCTCCCCACACCCGGGGGGCACCACGGGCGCCCTAGAAGCGACCCCCGCAGCGATGTGCCCCTGGGGCGGCTGCCGCCTGCCGAGGGGCGGCCCCGTTCCGGGGGGACTGGGACAAAATGGCGGCGCGGGCAGCCGCGGCCCCGATCCCGCGGCAGGGGAAGCCGCCGCGGCACCCCCGCCCCGCCCCGGGCCCGCCGGACCCCCTTCCCCCCCCGCGACTACCCGGGCGCGGCGAGGCGGCCAGTGACAGGGGGCTGGCGCTGCCCGCCGTTGGCAGGGCGGCCGGGACACGCGTTGCGGCGCGGCCGGGCCGGGCTACCCCCGGGCGACGGCACACCCTGGGCTGGCAGCGTGCCGCCGCTCCCCGGGCGAGCCGCGCCGTGCCGCATCCTCCGCCGCGCTCAGCCCGCAGCGGGGACGGCGCGGCGGGTCCGGGGGCTGCGGTGGGTCCTTTGTTCCCTCCCCGCCGCGGCCCGGAGCGCGCTCCCCCCTCGCCCCGCGGGGGCTGCGGCCACATGGAGGCCCCCCACCGCCCCGGCGTGGCGCCCCCGCCCCTCCCCCCGTTCCCCGGCGAGGAAATGGCGGCAGCGCCCCCCCCCGCCCCCAACCTCGAAGGTGACGCGGCCCAGGGGCTCGCCATTAGCGGCGATGTCGAAGAAGACGACGGGGTTGGCCATGGCGGGGCAGGAACGGGTCGTCAGCAGCAGCTCCGTGCGGCGGGCGCGGCGCAGCAGAAAGAGACCAACTGCCCGCCGCGCGTTATATAGGACCAGGCATGGCCCACCTCCTCCGCAGCGCCGGCCAACGGCTGCTGGCGTTGTGGCGGAGCGACGGGCTGGGCGGCCAATCGGCAGCGCCGCCTTTCGAATGAAGGGGGGGGAGCGGGGGCGAGGGACGCGCGGGTCTGGCGGCTCGGCAGGGCGCGGCGCGCATGCGTACTGCTGTGGGGTGGGGGTGGGCGGGGGCATGGGGCCCGGCGCGCCGAGCGGCGTGGGGCGGCCAGGAGGTGTGAGGCAGGGCAGGGGTCTGTGGGGGTGGCCCCAGCTGCTGGACCGCGTGGGTTCGGAGGTGGCGGCCCCCCCGGTCCCGCAGCCGCCCTGGAGAAAGACCCGAGACGCCCCCAACCCGCTCCCGGCAAGGCCACCCACGAGGGACGCCCTGCCCCGGGGGATGGAGTGGAGCGTGGGGCCAGGGCCCCAGCAGGGTGACAAAGGAGCCAGGGGCACACGCGGGGGGTGTGGCCTGGCCAGCGACAGGCGTGATCCCCGCCGAAACGAAATCCTTTAATAGCCAGCGATGAGCAGACGGTACAGGGAGCTCGACGGCGGGGGGGGGGGGGCAGGGGGAGGGCCGTGGGCCAGTCGGGGGGGCCAAACCCCACACCCCCCCGGCCCAGCACGTATGTTACACAGGGAAGCAGCGTATGCACATTTATACAGGGGGCGTGGGCTGTCCCCGTGGTGACGTGCTTGCCTTTAAATACGGGGGGGGGGGGGTCGTCTTGGGGGGCAGGGGGCCAGTAGTGTTTCTACACTATGTACAGCCTTGTGCTTCTGGGGGGCTGAGCCTGTCCATCTGTCCATCCCATCACATCCCTTCGGGGCAAGCCCCCTTATAGGTGGGTGTCCCGGCTCTGCAGCAGGCAGGGGCATGCCAGTGCTGCACCCCCGGCCCCGTGGCGGGGGGGGGACACGGACCCCGTGGGGCAGCAAGGATGGCTCAGTTGTTCTCGAAGAGGGAGAGGAGGTCGTCATTGCTGCTGCTGGGGAGGTCGGGGGGGCCCAGGTAGGAGAGCAGCTCGTCAGGGTTCGTCAGCTCGGGCAGGAGCTGGGGGTGGCAGTGTGTGATGACCGGGGCCCCCCCAGCTCCTCCCCACCCACCCTGTGGCAGCCGGGGTCCCAAACCGGCAGTGGGACCCCCAGCCGCACTCCCCAGGGTACTCACGTCGAGGGCAGGCTCCGACCCGTCGCCCGCCCCGGCCACGCCGGGCGCAGGGGGGAAGGCGAGGTCGGCGGCGTGCGCGGGGCCGGGGGGGCCCAGGGGGAGCCGCGCCGGCGTGCTCCGGTGGTGCAGCGGCTGGCCCGGCGAGCTGCCCAGGGCTGGGTTGTGCAGCCCCGGCTGCACCGGGGGATGGGATGGCTCCATCCGCCCTGGCGGGGGCAGCTACAAGGACAAAGCGTGGCAGTGAGACCCTCCCTCCGCTGGGACCCCCCCTGGTCCCACCACGGAGAAACACGGGGTCCTGAGGGAACCCCCACCCTCAGCCCAGCTGACCTGTGCAGGGAGAGGGGGTGCAGGGGGTTTCTCAGGGGCCAGGAGGCCGCCAGGGATGTCGGACTGGTAGGAGATGGGGGGGGGTCCTGGTGTGAATTCGCTCACTGTTGGTGTGGTGGGGGCGCCAGGGGGGGGAAATGGCTCTGGGAAGCCCCCTGGTCCTGGAAAGCTGGAACCTGCAGGAGGAAAGGATGTGATTGGGGGGGGGGGGGGGGGGGGGCGAGGGTGGCACGGACACATGACACAACACGGACAGGGCCCATCCCTGTCCTCCCTGCGACCCCAATACCTGGGGCGCTATAGTCGGCAGCAGCACCCGCCGGCGGGAGCGGCAGCGTCGGGAAGGGTGCGGAGCCAGGCCCCAGCGCTGCGATCATCTCCATGATGTTGGGCAGCACCATGTGCGTGGGACTGAGTGTCCGGCAGCGCTTCAGTGCTGGCCCCTCTGGCTCCTCCTTGACATGGACATCAGGTTTGACTGGGACAGGTTTCCAGCTGCAGGTCGGGTCAATGGTGATCTCCTCGTGCTCCGAGCTGGGGGTGGCAGGATAGTGAGCGGCAGGGGGGCTCATGTTGGGGGTCAGGGGATCAGGGATCAGCTGCACAGCCCCCCAGGGTGGCACAGTGACAGTCACAGATGGAGAGACAGAGTGGAAACACTTACTTCTGGATGTAGATCAGGATGCCCAGCATGTACTGGTCCACCTCCAGCCCCTCCAGCAGGGCTGTTTTACTGCAGGCAGGGAGAGGCAGGGTGAGGGCAGGGAACCCAACCCCCACTCCAGGCAGGGAAACCAGGGCACGGCCCTGCTGGGGCCCCCACTCACTTGCAGACAGGACACCGCCAGGTCCCCCTCTCACAGTTGAGCTGCAGGTAGGACTCCAAGTCAAAGCACTGTGGAGGAGGAGGAGCAGCGGCTGAGCTGGCAGAAGTGGGAGACACCGGGTGGGGGACATCTCCCAGCCCTGTGCCACCATCCCCCCTACCTGTATGTGCCGGCAGTCATGGCCCCTGGCCGGGAGCTGAATCCTCCGGAAGGTGATGGGGCACTTAAGGGACACCTTGATGGCCGTCTGCTCCACGCCATCCTCGCCATTGGGCCCTGGGGTCCCCGGGATGGTTCCGCTGCTGAAGTTGCGCTTGACTGGGGAAGGGGGGGGGGGAAGCGGGGCAAGGGGCACCAAGGGTCAGAAACAGGACACCTGGGATGGGGGTGGCACCGTGGTGGCACCTGGGCATGGCATCCCATCATCCCAATCATGCTTCAGCCCCCAACCAGGGTGTCCTACCACCATGCTGCAGACCCCCCCATCCCCCAGGACCCAGTGGGCTGGGGGTGCTGGCCATGGAACTCACTTTTGGCGATGCAGTGCTCGGCAGGGAGCAGGCGCTTCTTGATAAGACCCTGCAGCACCGAGCGCACCGAGGGCCGGTGCACCAGCTGCAGGACGAAGAGATGGGACTGCAGAGATACGGAGAGGGAAAAGGCTGAGCTGCGGCCCCAGCCACAGCCCCCAGCCTTGCCATGGGACCCCCCTGGTGACTTACACAGCAGCAAGCAGTGACAGTGATCTGGATGGTGTTCCTGCCAGGCTGGCAGACGTGCTTCAGGTAGAGTGGCTTGTGGGAGGTCTTGTTGTCACCGCGCTCGATGGTGAGCGGCGTGGCGTTGACACTCACCTGCACAGAGGCCGGCCAGTTGGTGTTCATCTGCCGGTCCTCGTGGTGGTAGCACTTGAACTGCAGCTCCAGGTCAGGCCTGGTGGGGCGGGCAGGGGTGTGGGCAGGGGGGCGGTCAGGGCACGTGCCCGCACACAAGCCGCTGCACCGAGTACCACCGCACTGTACAGCACCGTGCACCATCACACCGCACAGCACTGTGACAAAGCGCACCAGGCGCCACTACGCAGTGCTGTGCCATGACAAGCCAGGCCACATACCACCACACCATATGGCGCCATGCCAGGCCAGGCCACATGCTGACCCACCACACACGCAGCACTGTGCCATGCTACGGCATAGAGGGTACCACTGCACCCTACAGCACCGTGCCGTGTTGAACCACACCGAGCCACACCACATGCTGTGGTGCGATACAGCACTGTGCCAGGCTGCACCGTGCCACGTACCACCACACCACGCAGCACTGTGCGGGGAGAAGCTATGCTGGGTAGCACTGCACCACTCCACGCCACACCGTGCTGTGCCATGCCGTGCTGCACGGCACTACGCCAAGCAAGCGCTGCGTGAGGTAGGGCAGCAGGACACCACCCATGCCATACAGCCTCCCGCTCTCCCCACCTCATCATGAGCGTCTTGTAGACAGAGTCGCGCAGCTGGAAGACGTGGTTGCTGACAGCCAGGTTGTGCTGCAGGCGGAATGGCTCCAGCACCACACCATCCCGCACCGGGAAGGTCAGCCGCAGCTCCTCCCCCGGGGCTGGCCCTGCCAGGGACACCCTCAGCAAGGACCCCTGCAGCAGGGACCCCCTGTGCCCCGCCCCTGCCCCACCAAGCCCCGCCCATGGAGGACCCGCCCTGCAGGAAGCCCCACCTACTCCAGGGCACCCCACCCCATGCAAAAAAGCCCCTCCCACTACAGCCAGCCCCACCCACCCAAGAAGCACCGCCCACTGAAGACCCCTCACACTCTGGGACATCCCACCCTCTCCAAGAAGCCCCTCCCACCCCGAGGCTCCATCCTTGCAGAAGCCCCTCCCACCCAAGCCGCCATTGACTGAAGCCCCTCCCACCAGCCAGTCCCGCCTTCATAAGCCCCTCCAACTGTCACAATCTGCTCTCCCATTGGCCAATGGCTTTGAGGCCCGCCCCCAGCCCCTGCACACCCCGGCTGTGGCCACACCCTCTTTGCTTAAGCCCCACCCCTTTCCTTAGAGGCCACCCCCTGGCACCCTGCCCTTAAAGGGGCACTGGCCACCAAGCTGCCTGCAGTCACATCCACACTAATGACCTGGGGCATTGCTGGGGGAGGGTGAGGTGTCTCTATAATGTGCCCCCTCCCCCAGCCCCGGCAGCCCCAACCCCTGCTGGAGACACCTACCCGAGGGGGATGGGTGCAGGGAGGTGACACTGGGCTTCATGTCTGGCAGGAAGGGCGACTTGACATCCTGACCCGGGGATGCGTAAGGGGGGATGCCACTACCTGGCGTCATGGGTGGCGTGGGGTTCCCAGCCAGTGGTGAGCTGGGGTACCCTGGCAGCGACCGGCCTGGCTGCGGAGGCACCGTGCACCTTCAGCACCCATCCGGGACGGCATTGCCCCCCACCCCCACCAGAGCTGAGACTCACCCCATTGATGGCCGCCTGGCTGTAGGTGCTGAAGCCGGTGCTCTGTCCATTGAACTGGTCGGCTGGCTGCAGAAGGAGGAAGGTCCCCAGGGGCTGGCACCAGAGGATGGCAGACACCCGGCTGCCCTGCGCCGTGCCCCCTGTCCCCGCTGTGGTACCTTGTAATAGGGTCCAGCATTGCCTGAGGTAGAGAGGTACTGGCCCATGCCTTGCTGCAGCCTGTGGCCAGGGTAGGAGGCGGACGGAGCAGAGGGCTGGGGGGCGCTGGGGGCATACTGGGCACCAGCCGCAGCATACTGCCCGCCCTGGAGGTACTGCTGTGCCGGGTACCCCTGCAGGGCAGGGGAGGTCAGCGCTGGCAGGGGCACAGGGGACAGTCATAGCAGGCTGCGGCCCCCGCCGGTGCAGATGCTCACCTCGTTGGAGTACGCCCGCTTGAGGCTCTGGCGAGGGAGCTGCTGGCTCGGGGGGGGGCCAGGATAGGCATGCTGGGGCATCCGCTGCCCGCCATAAAGGGGGCTGGTGCCGGGCACCCGTGCAGGGCTCATGCTCACAGGGGAGACACCGGAGGGAGCCATAACACCCGCCATGCCAGCTGGGCTCATGCTGGCAGGGCCACGGGGTCCAGCATGAGGCAGGAACTGGCTGCTGAAGGGCTGCCCAGCGCCTATCTGCAGAAGGGAGAGAGGGGGGTCATGGCACAGCAGGGGCAGCTGCCAGCTCCCTGGCTCTGCCATGGCTGGGCTCTTACCGTGCCGTACTGGCTCAGCTCCTGGCTCTGCTTCTCTTGCAGTGCCGCCACCGTCGCTGTAGCCGTGGCCGTGGCTGTGGCAGCAGCGGCAGCCACAGCAGCAGCAGCAGCTGCCTGGGTGAAGTCAGTGGGGGGCCGGCTGGCGTGTGAGGGGAGCCCCATCCCACCGGGGCCACCAGGGCTGCCAGCATAGCTGGAGGACAGAGAGGCGGGGAAGGGGCGTGCAGCAGCCCTGCTGTAGGGCACGTACCAGGGTTGGGAGTGCAGGGCCAGCCTTACCTGGCAGTGAAGCCCGGCCCGCTGGGGTAGGTGCTGCGGCCATAGACGCCTGGCTGCACATACCCCTTCCCGGGTGCCCCCTCGGCAAAGGGCTGCTGTGGCAGGAACGGCGGTGAGCTCATGCCTGAGCCAGTGCCAGCCATACTGGGCAGCAGCGGGGTGCTGGAGCTGCTCCCCCCGGGGCCTATGGGGCTGCCAAAAACCTGGGGAGTGGACGGCAGTTGTTGGGGGAGTGGTAGGTGTGTCAGGCAGAGGCAGCCGTGCCCAACTGCTGGAAGGTCTGTGGGGTGGGGGACAAAGATGCTGCAGGTACCTGGCTCTGGGAGGTGTTGCTGACACCCCAGACAGTGGTTACCACGGAGAGGGATCCCGCTGGCTGATTGGTGCTCGGTTGCCAAGGAACAGCCTCATATGCAAATGAACCATCACTAGAAAGAAAAACAAATTAATTAAGATGAAGGCCAGGAGGGACGGAGGCCAGGGGCCAGGGTGGCAGCGGGTGCAGCCTCAGGGTACCAGCGCTCACCCGTGCGGCGTGGGCGGCAGGGAGGGTTTCATGGGGTTCATGGAGTTCATCAGTGGCGGGCGGGCGCAGGCTGGGTCTTCCGAGGCTACGGCAGGCGCTGCGGGACGGTGTCACCGTCACCGGGGCTGCAGGAGGCAGAGGAAACGGCGGGTGAGGGGGCGGCCATCCCCAGGAGATGCAGGGGACCAGGGACCCCGCGCGGCGGGGGAGGAGAGGGGCCAGAGCCTGCATGGTCCGGCCTCCGTCCGGCACCGGGACTTGGCGTCCTGCCCGGGTCTGGCACGGGGTGCCGGCCGGTACGTGCCTGCCCCCGCAGCCCCGAGGGGCGTCTGTGGCCACGCAGAAAGGCCCCCCTGCCCCGTGCCAGCCCACCGCGGCATCCACAGAAAAATTCCCGTGGGCACAGCCCCCGCGGCCGTGGGCTTTCCCCCACGCTTGCGGGTGGGGGGAACCGTGGGGACTTTCCGAGGCGACACCCGGGGGAGTGGAACGCGGCCCCACCGGCATCGCCCCCCGCCGCGGGTATTCCCCGGCGCAGCAGCGCGGGGGGGGCCGCGGGGTCACCCCGCAGCTTTCGGTTCCCCCCGACCCCGCGGGAGGGCGGCGGGGACGGGGCCACCGCAGGGAAGGGAGGGGGGCGCCCGCGCCGCGCCAGGCTCGGCCTGCCCCAGTCCCCGGGCGTCCCCTCGCGGCGCTGACACCCCTCGCCCCCCCCTTCCCCTGCCCGCGGGCCCTGTGGCACGCAGGGGACAGGCCCCGGGGCCGGTCTGGGTCGGGCCGCCACCGCCCCCCCACTGCCATGGCACCCCCCCCGGGCGCGGTGGGACAGGGGGCGCGGTGCCATCTTCAGCGGCGGCGCGGGTCTGCGCGCAGGGACCCGCCCGGGGCTGCCCGCCCCGTCCCCGCCCGCCCCGGCGCTGCCCGCACTCACCGTCGGAGCAGCCCAAAATGGCCCTGGCGGCGCCGGGCGCGCGCGGCTGCGCGGAAGCTGCGCGGGATTTTCAGCCCGCGCGCGGCCCCGGCTCCATGACGGCCGCGGCAGAACGGGTGGGGGGCGGGGCGCGGCGGGGCGGGGCGCGGCGCGCGGGGCGGGGCGGGGCTGACCCGAGCCAAACTGAGCCGGGCCGAACCGGGCCGGGCCGAGCCCGCGCCGCCGGCGCCGCCGCCGCCGCCGCGCACAATAAAGCCGCGAGCTGGGTGGTGTGTGCGGGCGGCTCCGCCCCGCCAGGCGCAGACAGCCGAGCACCGAGCGGTAGAGCGCGGCGGGCGGCAAGCGCGGGGCCGCGCGTGTGCGTGGCCGCGCGTGTCAGCAGGACGCGGCGCGTGCCTGTGTGCAGGGCGGGGGATGTGCGACACGCGTGTATCACACGGCGCTGTGCCGGCAGGGGCGGGACACGGCCGATGGGTACCAGGGCGACCGGGAGGCAGCGGCACAATGCGTCACGAGGGAGGCGCGACGGCACGGCCACCCACCTGCCTTGTGCCAGCAGCCGGTGCGAGTGCCACCCGCCCACCGTGACTCCCGGCCCCACGGCTGATGGGGAGCTGGGTGGCACCGGGGGGACGCACCAAGGAGGCAGGAAGCGGCCCGCAGCCAGCGCCCAGCGCCCCGCCCCCCCCACCTCCACGGCAGAACACGGAGCCGAACGCCCCCCGAGCAGCTGCAGGGCCCCAGGCCGGGGTCCCAGTGCGGGCAGGGTGGGACAGCACGTCCCCGGCACGGCCGGGCTGCCCTGGAAGCTGGGGCGGGTGGGGTGGGCATCACCCCCAGACTCGCCTTGGTCCCACGGTGGGGGCAGCCACCCCACGTCACGCCCCTCCACGAGCAGCAGGGGCAAGTGCAACAGCAGACTGGGAGGGACTGGGAGATGGCCGGGCACATTGCACTGGTCACCCCCAGAGGGGAGCCCCAGGGAGCAGTCCCCCAGGGGACCAGGGGCACGAAGGGTCTCCCCCGCGCCACAGCAGGTGGGGGCAGCTCCCAGCCCCTCTCAGCTGCCAGGGCAGCTGCGCCAGCGCTGGCCCCAGCCCCGGTGGACAAGGACTCCAGCTGCCAGTATCGGGTTGGACAAGGTCTGTAGTTACGGAGGGAAGGGGGAGGCGAGCGCGGGACAGACACGGACAGACACAGACGGGCGCATGCTGCTGCCGCCGCCGGGCTGGCACTTAGGCCAGGTCCTTGAAGGCGTCGAGGTTGAAGGCTGTGTCGAGGAGCCGCTGCAGCTCCGTCAGGTGGGTCTTCTTGTTGCCGGTGGCAGGGGCAGCCGCTGGCTCCCGCCCTGCATACCTATGGGGGAGAAGACAAGGGGTGAGGGGAGGTCTGCACCCTCCAGCCTCCCCCGAGCATCACGACCACCCCCCAAGTTCCTACCAGACGGGCTTGGCGCGGTTGATGGTAGTGCGCAGCCGGGGTTTGACGTAGTCGTAGTAGCCCTGGTTCTTGTGCTCCTCCTGGCACCACACCAGCTCGGCAGCTGGGTACTTCTGGGCTTCCAGCTGGAGGAGGTCGAAGGGGAACGGGGAGAGCTGCGGGCAACATGGAGCAGCATCACAGTGGCGCCACGGGAGCAGCACCCCCAGCCTGTGGGCCCAGAGGTGGCCGGGCCCTGCTCACCTGCTCCACCCTGGTGACAGCCACGTCGGCCTCCATCTGCCGGGCCTTGCGCTCACGGGTCAGGTCGTAGTAGACCTTGCCAGTGCAGAACAGCACTCGCTTCACCCGCTCAGGACTCTGGGCCGCAGGGCCGCTGTCGGGGATGACACGGAGGAAGTGGGTGCCTGCCACGGGAGAGGGTAGCACCGTCAGCCACAGCAGCCTGCGGCACCGCACCGGCAGCTGCCTGCACCCACATCCCACGCCAGCTCCTCCGGGGACCCCAGCCTGCGCAGGCAAACCGGAGAGGCAGAGCCAGGCAGCTGGTACTGGGTCAGCTCCCAGTACAAACCATCGCAACTCTGTGCAACCTGCGGCTGCCAAACCCGGGTGGCACCGCTCTGGCGGGAAGGGGCTGCTGATGGAGGAAGTGCCACAGCAAAATCTGGAAAGCCGAGCCACCTCTCTCCTGGGCACCAGACTCGGCGCTAACAGGGGGTGGCTCCAATTTGCTGGGTAGATGGGTGCAGCCAGCACAGCCCAGCTGCAGCTGGGGCGAGCACGCCGCCTTGGCACCGGAGGGGAGCAGGGAGGGAGGAAGGCAGCCCACGTGCCGCGCTGGCACAGAGCTCTCTGCACGACTGCCTGCGATGCCCCCGTGCCAGCAGCATCAGCCCTGCTCAGCTGCTCTTCGGCACAGGGAGGCCGCTGCCAGGCGGACTTTGCCCGAGGCCACTGGCTCCTGCCCTTCACCCTTCATCCCGCGGATCGGCACGGGGTGGGGGGGTGGGGGGGTGAGAAATGAGCACCTCCGCGCCGCCCATACCTGGCAGCATGTCGTCAAAGCTGGAGCGGGCTTCGGGGTGGCGCAGCAGCGACTTTGGAGTGAAAATGATCAGCTGGAAGGAGGGGGGAAGAGGCAGAGCAAGACGGTCAGCCTTGCCAGAAACATCTCCCCTACAGACAAAGGCCAGAGCACCGACCTGTCCATCCTGCCTGGCCCCCCCGCCGCCCCCACCCCCCGAGCCCAGGAGCAGCCGCAGATTTGCTCCTCGCTCGGCTGCCGTGCTCTGCCAGATCTGGCATCTGCTTCCAACAGCACCAGCTCTCCCTGTCCGAGCTTCCCCCAGCGAAGAGGCCACGGTGCTGCCGAAACCTGCTTGGCCCGCAGCTGGAGCTGAAGGCAAGCGGCGGGACGGCGCTATTTACCGATGCCCACCAACCGGCCCTGGCGCCTGGCCTGCCCACACAGGAAGGGGCCACAGCCACCGCCGCCTGCGCAAGCCGGCCGGCAGCACATCATGCACCGAGCCAGTCCCCAGCACCACGAGGTCCTTGGCCCGGCCAGCGGCAAACTGCCCGCGTTTGCTGCCCAGGTGCAAGAACAAGCCCGCCCCAAGTCCCGTCCCCAGGCTCAGCAGGGTCATGGGGCTGCCCTGCCTCGGCACCGAGCCAGGCGCAGAGCTGCGGGCACTGACCGGTTTGCGGAAGGGCAGGAGGATCTGGCGCCGGAGGACGTGGAAGAAGTTGGCCGGAGTGGAGCAGTTCACAACAATCCAGTTGCAGTCGTAGAGCTGACGCACGTCAAAGTCGTCCAGTTTCTGCCTCGGCGAGTGCAGTTCAAGGGATTTCAAGAAACACAAGGTGCCTCTTGGCCTCACAGCTCCAGCAGCGGAGGAGAGAGCAGCACCCAGCCCCCTCTCCCTCCCCTCCCTCTCCAGAGCACATGGACACCCACAGAGACCCGGGAGAGGCTGCAGGTCTGTGCCCCTGCCTTGAGGTGGCCAGCAACACCCCCACCTCCTGCTGCTTTTGGACCCACCTCTGCCTTGCATCGTGCAGCAGCCCCGGGGGTGGTGGAGGTTCAGCCCCCTTCCCGAAACCCTCCAGCTGCAGCACGAGCCCAGGGCATCCCACACCTCCTGCTACTGGCTCCGCAGCCCCCGCTGCGACCGTAGCACTGTGCAGGGCCCACCCTGGTGGTGTTGCCCCCCTCCCCGTTTCAAGTCAGCAGCTGGATCCAGAACACAGGAGGGCCAGGCTGAGCTCAGCACGGCCGCCACTCACAGGGAAGACGTCAGGATCGTCATTGCACATCTGCAAAAATCGCTCTGGGCGGGCGGAGGAGTGCTCGGGACCCTGCAGGGACCAAGCAGCGGGAGAGTGAGAGGGGGGCGAGGCTAGTGCAAGCAGCTGATGCTAGGCGCTGCCACTGCTGCCCTCAGCTGCTTCTTGTGCAGGCCAGACAATGGGCACCCCTGGGTGCCCATGAGCTGGGGGCTCCTTACCATGCCCTCCATGCCATGGGGAAGCAGCAGGACAATGCCGTTCTGCCTCACCCACTTGGCCTGCCCGGGACAGATGAACTGGTCAATTATGCACTGGGCGGTGTTGTGGAAGTCCCCAAACTGGGCTTCCCAAAGCACCAGGGCGTTGGGGCTGGCCATGGCAAAGCCCAGCTCAAATCCTGAAGGATGGGAGAGAAGCGAGGGGGTTATCTTCCCAGAGTGGCCTCACCCCTGGGCAGCAAGCACAGACCTCCTCACCCACCGAGGACGCCGTACTCCGACAGAGAGCTGTTGCAGACAGTGTAAGGAGCCTGGTTGGGCCAGAGGTGGTTCATGGGGATACAGGTCCTCTTGTCCACATTCTGATCGTGCAGGACATGGTGGCGATGGCTGGAAGAGGGGAAAGCGTTACTTCACCGTCACCCTTCGGATGCCTTCCAGAAAGGCTAGAAGCACCTTTGCAGCCACCAAAAGCATGGCTTTACCTAAACGTCCCCCTCTCAACGTCCTGGCCACTCAGGCGGATGTGGATGCCCTCTTTGAGCAGGGAACCAAATGCCATGTACTCTGCCAGGGCCCAGTCCACTGTCCGGTTCTTCACCATCTCCCCACGGGTTTTCAGGATACGGCTCAAACCTGCCAGGACGGAATACGGGTTGTAGCCCACACAGGAGGGAGTTCCAGTGACACCGTGTTTCTCCCACAATCCACCCGCGGACCGACAGACTGCAAATGCCTGGAGGTAGAGGAACAGATTCACCTCTGCCACAGGGATGAACCAGGGATGAGGAATCATCCCTGCAAAGAAGGATCGGCTGCAAAGCAGAGCTAGCTCAGTTCACTTCCCTTAACCACAGCTCCCTTGTGAACTAATTCTCATAGACTCACAGGGTGCTCTGGGGTGGAAGGGACTTCCAGAGTCCCTCCTAGTCCAACCCCTCTGCCACGAGCAGGGACGTTTTCACTAGACCAGGTCGCTCAAAGGCCCGTCCAAGCTGGCCTTGAACTCTGCCAGGGATGGGGCACCTGCAACTTCTCCGGGCAACCTGTGCCAGCACCTCACCAGCCTCACCGTAAACACTCCTCCTTTATTTACGTCCAATCTAAACCGGCCCTCTTTCAGCTTCAAAGCCTCGCCCCTTGTCCCGTCACTACAGGCCCCCGTGAAGTCTCTCCACATCTTTCTCGTAAGCCCCGTTGCACACCAAAAGGCCGCGGTGAGGTGTTTGTGGAGCCTTCTCCAGGCTGAACACCTCCAACTCACTCAGCCTTTCGGCACAGGAGAGGGGTTCCAGCCCTGCGATCATTTCCGTGGCCGCCTCTGGACCTGCTCCAGCAGGCACACACCACAACACAGGGAGCTCCATCCGAACGTAAGGAAGGACTTCTTTACTCTGAGAGTGACAGAGCACTGGCGCAGGCTGCCCGGGGGGGCTGCAGGGTCTCCTTCTCTGGAGACATTCAACACCCACCTGGATGCAACTCTGCAACCTGCTCTAGCAGAACCTGCTTTAGCAGGGGGTTGGACTAGATGATCCCCAGGTGCCTTCCAACCCCGACCACTCTGTGATTCTGTGAACAGGTCCATTCTGTCCTGCGCTGCGCACCCCAGAGCTGGACACAGTGCTCTGGGGATGGGTCTCAGGAGAACAGAGGGTGAGAATCCACTCCCCCCACCAGCTGGCCACACGTATCGAAGCACTGTAGCAGGTCCCTTCATCTCAGGCCATGTTCCAGCCCTATCTCACATCTTCTCCAGAACGAACGCCCAGTTTGGCATAGCTTCTGCAAGCTCCTACCTCCGTGGATGGTGAAATCCTCCACTGGCACTGAGCTGGCCACCTGACCAATGTGCGTCAAGTCCTCTTCGTTCAGACCAGTGGAGGGGCAGGTCATGCTCCGGGGTTGGCCATCCAGAGTGAAGAAACCTGCAGAAGGAGCAGCAGCCCACCATGTTGTGGGCGCCATGCCCAGCTCTCTGTGAAGAGCTCAGACCACGGACACCGTCAAGCAAGGGCGGGGATTGCCAGGAGCGGAGAGCACCACCCCACCAGGGTGATTTACCAGAATATAGCTGTCACAGCTCTAGAGAAGCCAGGGTCTTTGCTAGGGACCTCCAAAACATGGCTAGCGGCTTACCAGGCCAGGGTGAGTCCAGCCAGTGCTTGATGTGCAAGATCTTTTCATCCTTGGATCTCGCATGGGCCTCCTCGCAGATCTTGTCATACTTGGCGATTTCCTCCTGAAAGGCAGAACCAGGAGGCAGAAAAGCATTAGCTTTTAGTTGTCTCCAAGCAAGGGTGATGAGCCTGGGGGCCTCGGCGTGACCTTGCGAGGGTGCTGGAGGACACAGCTGGTCCCCACAGCAGGGCAGCCCCAGGGCCGCACAGCTCAGCCTTAGAGCGCAGAGCTGCTGCCGGAGGCCCCTGTCCCCCTCAGGACAGCTCCGCTGCCATCCGAGCCGGCAACTCACATTCTGCCCGAAAGATGCTGCAACGTGGTACCGGGGGCAACAAAGAGCCGGCAGAGCTGCTGCCACGCTTGCTGCCAGGGAGGCAGAACTCGTGCAGGGGACCTGCCCCAGATCCCCCCAGGCCACAGCGAGCCCAAGTGCTGCTCAGCCCAGCTCTTCCGTGAGTCGCAGCTGCACTGCAGTGGCCCAGCACCGTATGGCTTGTGCTGCACTGATCACGGGGCATCCTTGAACTACATGTTCCTGTGCTGTTCAGGACGAGCCTTGGCTCCTGACCTGGTTGCTGCCAGGTTTGCATTGCTCACCCAACCCTAGCACAGCCCTGCCAGCTTTAGGTGACAAGCACAAGCAGAAACGGGCATCACTCACACCCAGGTAAGAACCAGACACGTAGTTTGTACCCGGAGATGCCGCCTGCAGTTTTCCTTCCAGGCCCCAAGGGACAGTACCTCGTACTCCAGCTGATTTACCACCCCCTGGGAAATCAGCAGCTCTGCGTATTTCTGCAGCACTGGCTTCTGTTTCCGGATCTGTTTGTACATCAGGGGCTGCGTGAACATGGGTTCGTCCATCTCGTTGTGGCCATTGCGTCTGTAACAAACCTGCCGGGAAGGGAAAGAGCCTTTGAAAGCAGCTCCTTGCAACCCGCGACTCCAAAAGCAGTCGGAGGTACCTGGATCTCTGTGCTAGGCAGGGTCTGAAACAGCCCAGGAGGGACCCACGCACGTCCTCTCCAATGTGGGAGGCGAGGGCAGGCTCCATACAGAGACAGTGTCACCTCTCCAAGTGCTATTACAGCCTCGCTGCCTTGCTTTACACCATCTCCTCCCTACCATCACGTCAAAAGGGCCAAACAAGCCCCGAGGAGAAACCTCAGCTTCCAGAAAATACACCCCAAGACGTATCAGCAAGCACCCACAGCAGAGCCACAGCTTTAGGATAACGCCTTTTGCCACGTTCCTCACCAAATCCACCACCACGTCCTTATGGAAGGTGCTACGCCACTCTGCTGCCACATTGCACACGTAGACGACGGCCTCTGGGTCGTCTGCATTGACGTGGAAAATGGGTGCGTTCACCACACGGGCGACATCGGTTGGGTATGGGGAGGAGCGGGCCATCCGGGGGTCTGTTGTGAACCCAATCTGTAGCAGGTGAGAGGGAACAGGACCAGCACAGTGGTAAGGATTTGGAATATGGCTCTGCTACTCAGCTCCTCCTATGGACACTCATAGACTTGGGCACTTGGGGCAGCTGTTTTACCAGCTCAGGAAAGCACCAGGTGAGCGCACACGGAGCTTCGAGGGCAGCTCGGCTGCTGTGCTGAGCTGGGGGCTCCCCCACCATGGCTGCACTGCTCAGTCATAGCACAACCCGCCCGACTCCTGCACCCAGGCACCGCAGCCCGTTCCGGTCCCGGCACCTAGGCTGTTGAGCCGCTGCACCCACAGGGGTGGGCTGGCCCCGGTGAAATGTCTCTGGTTTACATGGGGCGCAACAGAGCAGCCCTGCGTGATCTCAGATGCCAAGCACCAGGCTGCACCACCTCTCTGCCAGGCTGGACTCAAAAGTTGCTCCTGCCGAGTAGCCGGGTATGGAGTACCCCCTGCTGACCCCAGGATCATGGCTCACGCCAGGAACGTTGGCTGGGAAACAGCTACTGCCTGCTGCCAGCTACCACCTAGACCTGAACCTGCAGGGGCTGATCTGCAACAGACCTGCTTGGACGCAGGGGACTTGCTCCTCACCTGGTTGTTCACCACAACGTGAACAGTGCCGTGGGTGGTGTAGGAGGGAAGGTCGCTCAAGTGGAATGTCTCATACACGATGCCCTGCCCAGCGAAAGCGGCGTCTCCGTGCAGGAGGATGGACATCACCTGGGAGATGCGAAGCCACAGCAGTCAGCAGGGGCTCTGTGGGGCTGGCAGGCAGAGGCAGCCACCAGGAAAGGGCCCAAGTCTCATCCCCGTGAGCCTTTGGCGTCCCAGACAGGACATGGAGCAGCTCGCCAATGCATCTGATGCTTTCTCAGGGGATCGGAGAGGAGCCAGCCACGATGGGCGCAACTGCCAGGGAGAAGGTCGTGGCCACCGGTTCTCCCCCCACGCCAGGACAGCACACTTGGGATGCCTCAGCCAGGCAGCGGGACGGCACCTGGCGCGCAGCACCTGGGAGGCGAGTCCCGTTCCCAGACACACACTTCTCAAAGCAAAGCCTTCTGTTAACGGGGGAAGACAAGAAAAATGCCCCTTTCCCCCACGCTTTCACTCCAGAAGACCTCTGGGCAGGATCTAGGCCAGAAGCTAGCTCCAACTTCAGTGACGTTACTTTGCCATCATTCCCAGGGGCTGGCTGAGGACACCGCCTGTCAGATGAGGACAGTTTGTCTATTTATATCCAGCCCTCGGGGTGCAGGAGGAAGGGAAGCACTTTTGATCTCACCCTTCCACTTCTT
Organism: Falco punctatus; assembly: GCF_963210335.1. Classification (NCBI taxonomy): domain Eukaryota; kingdom Metazoa; phylum Chordata; class Aves; order Falconiformes; family Falconidae; genus Falco; species Falco punctatus. Next base: position 121,241 of record NC_137600.1, on the reverse strand, counting down.
GGTGTTGGAGATAGGTCTGTGATGAATCAGACCACAAATAAACCCCCCCACAGCCCGCTCCCCTCCTGCTCTCCCAGCTGGGTGTGGAGAGCTGCCTCCTGCTGCCGGCTCCAGCTTTCCCAGCCCCAGGAATGGTTATCCCCGGTCAGGCTGAGATCCCTCAGCTGGAGGCTCCTAGTGCCGAGTCCCCCAAGCTGCCCTGCTTGGACTGGCTTTTGGGAGTGCCCCTCATTTCCCCGCTTTCCACCAGGAGGTCGGGCACCTGCTGCTCCCCGCAGCCTGGCTGAGCCAGTTGGCTCAAAGACTGAGGAAGCAGCAACGGGAGCCCGGGGTGGGCGAGCCCCTGCCAAAGTTGTCCCCAAAGACAGCGGTGAAGGACGGCAGAGCAAAGTCAGGGTGACGGCAGGGAAAGGGGCACGGCAAACAAACACCAGCTGGGTTTTTTTCACTTCCCACCAACCTGCCTCCCACCAAACCCCATCTGGCCCGGGCCACTTCATTGTGGGTGTCTCAGCACCACTCACCTTCTTCCCTTCCGTGTCCCCGCAGTAAAACTGCTCTGCTTTAGTCTTGCCCTGAACAACGGGATCAGCTGCCTCCAAGTGCGAAGGATTTGCCACCAAGGAAAGGGTGATATTCCTGTCAGTGACACGGTTAATCCGCCGGTGGTACATTCCCAGATGGTACTTCACATCACCGGAGCCCTGATGGAGGGGAGAGGAGAGTCACCCCGAGGAACCTGGGTGGCTGTGGGGGCACAGGAGACCTGAAGCAGGATGGCACTGACCCCAGGGGCTGGAAAAAGGGGGCATTTTCTGGAGGCGGTGGCAGAAGGCAGCAGGCACTCACTTTAGGAACTGACCTGGCACCCAGCAAAGCAAAAGTAGCCTGCTCCAGGTGCCAAACCACCCACACACCTCAGACACACGTCAAGCCCACCTAGGTAAGGTTTAAGGTGCAGGGGAAGGACCAAGTGTAGCGAGTTTGGGGAAGACACTGGAAAACATGTCACGCTCACCCAAGCTCTAGTCACACTGCAGCAGTACAGCTGTCACTGGCACTGCTCGCAATATGCACCTTGACACCCCAGGGTGCTGCTTTCTCACCTCAAAACCCCATCTGAAGGGCACAGCAGGATAAAGCCAGCCCAGCCCAGCTTTCCAAAAGCCAAATGATCCCATCTTATGATGCTGGAAGCTTTGGAACACGAGTGCACACACAAGCGACTCAAGCCTTGGGGCTTTTGCATCTGCTTTAGGGCCCCACATGGGGGCCGGGGGCTGCCGCGAGGGTACAAGCCAACCCCCGCTCCCAGCTGCCTTCCCCTCACCTCGCCGTTCACCTCAAGGCTGCTTTATGCCCATGGAGAGCCGCTGGCCAGCCAGCCCGTGCTGGGGACACCAGCAGCAGCCAGGGCACGTCACCCCCAGGACAGGCAAGGACAGACCAGCACTGGCACCAACACGAAGGCTACAGTCGCACAGGTACGCGGGGAAACCCTTGCGATGCCGACGCCACCCAGCGACACCAGTGACCCAGTCCAGCTCATTCTGCACAGGCACACACCCAGGGACCACACGGGGACAGGCAACAGCAAGCAGCTACAGAGAGGAGGAGACTCACCTCATCAGCAGCCTCCAGCTTGGAGTCAAACTGGCAGAAGATCTGCTCCAGCTCTTTCCTGATCACGTTGGCGAGAACATTGAGGCGGCCCCTGCAAAAGCAAGACCATTGCTGGCCACCGGCCAACTTGGCATCGAGTGCAGACGGTGACTTGCCATCCCCCCATCAAGCAGAGGTGGTGCGCAACCCTGCCCCTCCTGCGATGGCTGTAGGGTCACCCAGGGAGGGCTTTCCCGAGAAGGAGACTGCAGACCCCTCAGCACAGGGACGGACCGCCCCATCCTGACAGCTGCCCCAAAGTGGGCAGGCTGGATCCTGCTCTGGGATTCCAGCTCTGCCGACGGAGCACCACGCCCCTCCAGGCCGATTTACAAACTAGCTGAAGCTGAAAACGCAGCAATGAGCGGAGAGCAGCCAAGGCCTGAGCTCTCCAGCTAAGGTTCACCCCCAGGCAAGACCAGTTAGGTGACGGCAGAAACCGGCGTGCCCTCCAGTACCGAACCCCGGCTGCAACCCCCTCCTCCACGCCCCAAGCATCACCACGGAGAGAGGCAGGATTACCTGTGGGGCATTCCCATGATAACATAATCCACTCCCTTCTCGCTTGACTTATCAATAATGGTCTTTAAGGCTGGGATCAGCACTTCACAGCCCTCCAGACCAAAACGCTTCTCTGAAGACCATTTCCGATGAAGGAACTCCTCAAACCTGGAAGGCAAAGAGAGAGTGGGATCAGTGCCAGGGCTACAGCTGAGGGCAGAAACCAGAGAAAGGATGGGGACCACAGCAGGGGAGCCACAGCATCAAGCGATGCTTTAAGCAGGCATCATGCAGCAGCCCAGTCACCCTGGTCTCCCGCAGAGCTTGGCTGGCCGCTCCCCCACCCCAACAATGTGCTGCACTTCAACCTTATTTTTAGGCTTCAGGATCTTTTATTGTCTTTCAGGATCACCCACATTTGCAGGTTCTTTGCCAGCACCTGAGCCTGCCAACCCAGCAGGTCACTGGCATCACCCTGCTGATTAAGCCAACCGTGACAGATGACGACAGACGACGTCAGATGGTGACTGCCTCACTCCAGCTGGGAGCAAACCACCCCAGGCAGCAAGGGAAGGGAAGGAGAAGGTGAAGCCCCCCCAGGGTACCTGGTAGAGCGGACCAGCCTGGCCAGCAGCGTGCGTTTCTCTTCATTGGTAAACTGCATGATGCCCGGAGTCTCAAACTTCTGCCGGATCCACTGGCACTGCTCCAGGTCGTTGATAAACATGAACTCTACGCCGATGTGCTGGCAGTACGCCATCTGCCCCAAGGGGAGGAGAAGGGCCATGAGACAACAGCCAGGGCTGTAGGACCTCCTCACCCCTCGGCAAAGACAGGCACATGTGGCATCGTATGGGACCGGGGTGCCAGGGACTCTCTGATCCCTCTCTTCAGCCTTCCAGCAAGACAAAGAGCCCTCTTGCACCAGCGGAGACACAAACCCTCCTGCCTGGCAGCCCCACCACGCTGCCTGAACGCCCGCAAGTGCTGCCTGCGGCAGTGGCCCAGGGGACCCACGAGCAGGGCCGGGCAGCCAGCACCGTGCCAGCCCCCCCGCGGAAGCCCCATCTGAACTGTTCTCCCAGGAAAGGTGACGTGGCAGAGGACAACCTGGGATGCTGGGGGGCAGCTTGGAAACTGCACACGACCCAGCATCAAAATGTTGAATTCCCTTTCCCCAGTGGGCCCTGGATCGGACCCTCAAGTGCTTTACATCCACCTCGGAGGCATGTTTTCCCTCTTGGTGGCATCAGGTCCACAACACCACTTCACATGGCAGGGAGACAATCAGCAAAACAACCACCTCCAACAAATAAGGAGCCCGTTCTTACAGCTTGTCTAAGGTGTCGGTGCAGCTTTGCTTCTCCCAAGGTCAACCTGTCCTGGCAGAGAACAGCTGAGCAAGTCCGCAGCTTGCCTGAGAGCTGTCTGCGCTCTCAGACCAGGCAGAATAGGATATGAAATTTGGCAGGAAAGGGGAACTGGCTGCAAGAGGTGGAAGCCCCAGCCCCAGGTTGGAGCTCCTCCTGCACCCAGACCCTCCAAGAGGCCACCACGCAGGGCAGCCTCCTCCTCCAGCCCGCTCCTGTGCTCTCCCAGCACAGTTTGCTGCTTTCAACTCGAAAGCAGCTGGAGAGGTTTCAATAAATGAACGGTTCAGCTGCCTGGGATTTGTTCCACCTTGGGCAGAGCAAATACGTTGCCCCAATGCAGCATGAAGCTGGAGGTGATCGGAGGTGAACAGGTAACATGGGGCAGCTGGCAAAAGCGGGGCAAGCACCGAGGAGCAGCTCCCAACGTGAAAGGCTTAAGACCTGCAGGTTGGCCCAGGCTGCGGGCAGCAGCAGGACCCAGGACCTTCAAAAAGCAACTACTCTGCCCCAGCCCCATCTGCACACAGGTCTGGCAGAGCCCCCCCTGCCCTCCTCACCTCCAGCCGACGGATGATCTCACGGAGCGGAAGAGCCGATTCGTTTCCACCGATGAAAGTGGTTGTGGGCAAGTGGAAGACCTTGTCGAGGTCAGACTCATCCAGCCCGTAAAAGCCTGCAGGATTTTTCACGGGTGGGACAAGCGAAAGCAAGAGAGAAAAGGAAGGAAGGGGGATGGGGGGGGACACCGTCACGCAGGGACCGGGTGCAATTGGGAGAGGTGGGGAAGGGACAAAAAAGGCAGCATAAAACCAAAAATAAGCATGAGGGAGGTTTATACAGATAAAATCCAAGCCATAATGAAACAAAAAGACATTGAGCACAGAACAAGGTTATCATGAAAGGTAACGCAGGAAATGAAAACACAAAGCAATATACGTATGTATATGTATATGTATGTGCAGGTAAACCAGCAATTAAAATCCAGGGTAAGAGTCAGGAAGTTTGTAGCCCCAAGAACACAAAAAATACACCACAAATCGTAACAGAGGGGAGAGAACGGGAACAGGAATTGAAGAGGAGTCACCGAGCACAACAGAGGTGTCACCACATGGTGGGAATTAAAAATGAAGAGTCAACGCAAGAGAAGGAAACGGTTAAAACAGACAAACCCCAAAGAGGGAGAGAGAGAGAAAGAGAGAAGCGAAAGAGAGAAAACGGCATCAGGGCTCTGCGATGACGGACTCTCCTGAATAGCTCAGCCCAGCAGCAGGGCAGCCAGCTGGCCCCTCAGGGGTTTTGGTGCCCAGATACCCCCTCACCCAATTAACAGCCTCTCAATTAGGGGTTTAGCCTAGCTCTGCTCAGCAAACTCCCTCCTTCTAGGTCCTGGCACCTGGTGGTGTGTAGGTGGCTGCTGCTTGCAGCAGGTGGGGCTGCGGGGGGCTGGGCTGTGCCTGGAGAAGGTGCTGAGCAGTGCTCAGAGCTGAGCATCGAGCTGTAGAGCTGCAGACAGGCCCCGACACCACCCACGGCTGCAACAGCGTCGGCAGGGCCCTGCCAGGGCCCGCAGCAGCTCCACAGCACCCCAAAGCCATCGGAGGTGCCTCAGCACCCGCTGACACTCACGGTTGTCTTTGGGGAAACTGAGGCACGGAGGAGCAGCGGCAATGGACTCGCTGGGCTGATGCAGCAAGGCAGAAGCGGAGCCGGGAAGGGCCGTCCCAGGACCCTCGGGAAGCAGGAGTCTGGCTGGAAGGGGCGGGCGAGCAGAGCTGCCCGCTGCTGGCCCACAGCCCTGAAGCCCTTCTCGGGCTCCTGCTCCCTGCCCCCCGCAGAGCCAGGGTTCAGGGCATTTTCTAACCCAGGGCCGGAGCCACAGAGGAGGCAGCTGCCACCGCTCCTCCCGGCTCCCTTCACGCCACCCAATGCCCCAGCCGGGGGCTCCTGCAGGGAGGGCACAGGGGATGCCACCTGCAAGCGCTGCAGGGCAGCGTAACCCACCTTCCTCTGAGCAAAGGGAGGCAAAAATCAGACCCTCCTGGGCTGGCCCTCCTTGAACTTCACCTTAAAAAGAGTCTGGCCCTCGCTCTCTGGTCAGGAGCAGGGGATGAGCTGAGGATGGGGCTGGCCACCGCTCGTCCCTGTGCAGCCTCACGCACAGCGCTTGCCGGCGGCTGGGAACACCCACAGCAAGCCTGGAGCAGAGGTTTTCCTGGTTGCCACTGCCGCCCATCCCCTGCTCTGCCCACACGACCCTCCCGGGCACTGCCAGCGCCAGGGAAAGGAATTAAGCTGGAGCCCGGGGAGCTCAGCTCCAGAGCGGTGGTGCCTGCAAGCCTCGAGCCGCAGCCGGCAGCCGCCGCGGGTTTGGCCCCATGTCTCCAGGACTTCTCTGTGGCTCCTAGGCAAAGAGAAGCCCTGGGGAGAGGTGGCGTTAGTACGCACCATCCCAGAGAAACCGCTGGTTGCAGGTTTCAGGGAAGCTTCATGTAACTTGCTGTGGCTCCCACCCTGCAGCACAGGGCTCCGGCTCGCTCTGCCGTGCCGGTTTGAAGATTCAGGCACGCTCCGGGGGGGGGGGAGCGGGTATCAGATTTTGCAGGAGTTTCCAGGGCTCTAAGCATCTCTGCTTCTGCTTTGCTGCAGCCTGCCAGCCTTTTTTTGACAGTGCTCAGTATTTATAGGCAGCGATACCATCAGACGGGAGGGGAGGCTAGCGATGAGCGGCCAAATTTTCACCATGACAAAACCAGGGCAGAGTCAGAAGACAGCTTGGATTTTTAGGAGACTTGAACCAATTGGGGAGATTGAGGCCTTGTAAAATGAACGTTCACAACAAAATGTGTAGTCTAGCAAGCTAGGCATGCAAACACACAGTACGGAAAAGGCCAGCAAGGCTCTACATTGGGGATCTCTACAGGTGAAGCATCACTAACCAAGCACCTACATCAAGACTTTTAGCGGGACAAATTAAAAATAAGCATGTTACAAAAGTCAAGAGTGGTGTGAGACGGGAGGGGTCCGCTTTATCAGCTTGGTTCATGCCCAGAATAACCTATTCAAAGAGAGTCCTGCACTCCAGAGGGTTAAAGGCTCATTAATTGCATACCTCCTACTGTTAACACTCTCAGCCGCTCCTTGAACACTGCGAGATCTGGGGTGGGTAGGGAAGGGGGTGCAGAAAGGGAGAAGACAGAGAGACGCAGTCAAAGTTAGTAAAAAAAAAAACAAACCTGGAACTGTGAGAACTAGTCATGGAAAGCACAAGTCAAAAAAATACAGTATTTCAAATACAGTCAAAAACCATCAGAGGCAAAAGGGTTGGGATGGAGGACGACTACGCGCCAGGCGGAAAAGAAATCCCGGTGGAAAGTCTGGTGAGAGGAGGGAGGGGCAGGGAGAGGAATGGGGGGCATCAGACACTGGGGAGCAGTTGAGCTGCATGGTTTGAGATCTCCTGTCACGTGCACCCCTCGGATGACAGAGGGAGACCGCCCACCACGGCGTCTTCACCTGCTACGACCAAAAAGCACCTTCCCAACAAGCTGCGTCAAGGGCAGCGCTATCCGCCACAGAGCGGCGAGACGCCTCCCGGCAACATCTGCTCCCAGAGGGTTTCGCTCTGCTCCTCGCTAACCAGATTTCAAGGTCACCCCCAAGGAGGCACCGCTACTGCCTACACACAGGCAGGAAGGGGATCAGGGTGTTAATGAGCAGGCCGTTAACGAGGAAGACCAGCACCGAGGCAGGCACGCAGGATGCCATCATTGCTCGAGCATGCTCAGCACAGGCGGGAGCGCCGGCGCACCGTGCCGGATGCAGGCAGGGCTGCCGGAGTGGCGGGCAGCGCGCCTCACTGGAGCTGTGCCTCCCGGCTAGGTTAGGTGACCCAAGTGCCTCAATCTCACCTGGGTTACAAGAAATGCTTTGAACACACTTCTCCTTTCAGTCAGCGGGGGAAAATCCCACGTTTAGGTGAGATGTTTGGGTAGTAAGGTCTCCAGCTGGGGAAAGGGGAGGTGGCGGTGCTCCCAGCGCATCTCCCAGCAGGGCTTGCCTGGCTCTTCCCAAGCTGGAGGACTATTTCCTTCCATTCCACTGGGCAAGAGGCACGAGCAGCTGCCTTCCACAGAGAGACAGACAGACGGACAGACACTCAGACACACACTGCCTTCCATGCACCACCTGGATTTCAGTGTGCCAAGCTATTATTTCCTTGAACAGGTCACGTCAAGTTCCTGCAGTCATCCTGTCCTTGTTTGACACCACTTACCATGCCAGATCAGCTGCAGCAGAAAACCAGGATGAGATGACTTTTGGGTTTTGGTTTGGGTTTGGTTTTTTTTTTTCAAATGGAAAAGACAAGAGAAAGAGGAATTTGGTGGCTCCAGCCCCACCACTTGTCAGACCGAGTACCCCCAGGGAAGCTTTCTCCCCTTTACATTTTCTCCAAAGCTCACACTGCTTAATCCAAAGAGAGCTTGCAAACCAGACACAAACCAGTTGCTAAACAAAAGGCAACTGAGAAGAAAGATCAATTTCTGAGATTACCCATGCAGCTCCTTTGAATTACAGCGGTGCTGGGCCATGGTTTAAGCTGCTGGCAGTAGAACTTGCACCACAAAAGCTGACCTTTAAGGATTTCACTGCTCAGAAAGAGGAAACAAGATCGTTTCCAAGTTTCAAAACCACTCCTGTTATTAACTGCTCTGTCAAGTCTTAAGAAATACTCTTTCAAAGCAAAATAAGCCAGCAGGATCTGCTTAGAAATTGGCTTTCTCTGCCACAAGCCAGCAACACCCGACCTTGGGCTCGGCCGGAGCTCTGCCCACGCTCCGCACCAGCGCCGCTCTCTTCCCCTCACGCTAAGCACAGTTTGCAAGCTACATTTGCCAAGTTGTATTCTAAGACTGACCAGACGAGGCTTTCCAGGATAAGAAGACCAGAGGAAAGTATTCAGTATAAATAATACTTACAGCAAGATAATAAAGCCTCCTTTGGCTGGACATAGCCAGCCATTTGAGTCCTACCACGAGACACACCCCCAGCATGAGCTAGTGGCTGATAGCAGCATAGCTTGTTTCCAGGACTCATTATTTCCAACGAATTCACGGATTCCTGGTAATTCAACCAACACCAGGAACTGCAATGACAGACACGTTGGTATGAAAGCCACAAAGGAACCAAAATGAAACAACGCTTGGCTCAGACACGGAGGTCGCAGGCCGAGATTCTCTTCCAGCTGATGCCCACAGACCAGCCATGCCTGAACTCCTTCCACCGCGGGGAGCCCAACCGGGTCACGCTGCTGGGCTCATGACCGCTCACCCAGGAGGAACAGGAAAAATGGAGCTTGTATCGCTGGACCTGGATTCTGTTACAGCTGACGATGCTGTCAGCCCAGCTCTGCAGTTGGGGCTCCAAGAGAGGACCTGCTCTTGGGTCACTTTGGGCTCTCCTTCCTCTGCAGCAAGGATGCTGCTGGAGCACACCTTGCTTCAGAGGAACCACAGCCTCAAAGCAGAAGAAAAGCCCTCTGAACTGGCATTTGCCATTGAAGCAGCCCTGTGACTTCAACGTCACAAAGTGGAAACAAGCAAGGAGCAGTGTCCCTCAAGGGTCCATACTGGGACCAATACGGTTTAATGTCTTGATTAGCGGGGACAGCGGGATTGACAGCGCCCTCTGCCCGGTTGCAGGTGACACCAAGCTGAGTGGTACAGTCCGTAAGACTTGAGGGAAGGGATGCCATCCAGAGGGACCTCGGCAGGCTGGAGGAGTGGGCCCATGTGACGTTTATGCAGTTCAACAGGGCCAAGTGCAAGGATCGGGGCAATCTCCAGTCCCAGCACAGACTGGGGAATGGACAGATGGACGCACGGACAGATGGATGGGTGGATGGATGGAGAGCGGTCCTGCAGAGAAGCACCTGGAGATGCTGGTGGGTGACAAATTGGACATGAGACAGCAGCGTGCCCTTGCAGCCCATAAAGCCAAACACATCCTGGGCTGCATCCAAAGAAGCGCGGCCAACAGGTACGGGGAAGGGATTCTTCCTCTCTGCTCCCCTCTCTCGAGACTCCACATGGTGCTCTGCATCCAGCTCTGGGGTCCCCAGCACAAGACAGACAAGGACCTGCTGGAGCAGGTCCAGAGGCGGCCACGGAAATGATCGCAGGGCTGGAACCCCTCTCCTGTGCCGAAAGGCTGAGTGAGTTGGAGGTGTTCAGCCTGGAGAAGGCTCCACAAACACCTCACCGCGGCCTTTTGGTGTGCAACGGGGCTTACGAGAAAGATGTGGAGAGACTTCACGGGGGCCTGTAGTGACGGGACAAGGGGCGAGGCTTTGAAGCTGAAAGAGGGCCGGTTTAGATTGGACGTAAATAAAGGAGGAGTGTTTACGGTGAGGCTGGTGAGGTGCTGGCACAGGTTGCCCGGAGAAGTTGCGGGTGCCCCATCCCTGGCAGAGTTCAAGGCCAGCTTGGACGGGCCTTTGAGCGACCTGATCTAGTGAAAACGTCCCTGCTCGTGGCAGAGGGGTTGGACTAGGAGGGACTCTGGAAGTCCCTTCCACCCCAGAGCACCCTGTGAGTCTATGACTTACTGATCGGCATGGTAACTGCTCCCCACACCCAGCTCCCTTTTCTCGTAAGGGAGAGCAGTCACTGCTACCACTTGCAGCCGTCCGGCTCTGGGTTTCATGCAGACCCTGCTTTCCTCTCAAAAGGGAAACACATCCAACAGGCACAGGGCTTCAGGGCTCTCTGTTACTGTGATTCAGAAGGATCGTAGTGCCCACAGCACTGGAGCACTGGCCAAAAACTCTGAGCTAAAAAAGGTTCCCCTCACGCCGCCTTCTCCCTGGCCACTGGGACTGGCTTCCAAGTCACCTAAAAAAAGTCTCCCTGCTCCCCTCGCAGCACCAACTACGAGCACATGTCCTCTCCTGCGCCTGGGTCCACGGCCATCATCTCACCGCCTCTTCCCATCAAAATCTCCCCAGGCACAGGGCTTGCTCCAACCCAGAGCCAGCCAGCTCCTGAGGCACAGCCAGGGCTTGGTCCTCCAGACAAGCATGTCAGAAGTCCAGACCTCGGGATGAAGCAGCTTCCCCATCATCCAGCGAGCTGGGACAACTGAAAAAACCTAATCCTTCCCTACAACTCCCAGTACACATAATCCTACACGAGGGTCCAGCAGGTCCAGGGTGGGTGTCCCTGTGCTGGCAGCTGAACAAGGAATCAAGATCATTTACATGCACCGTACGCTCTGATCGGCTGTTTCAGCTGTGCGAGGTTAGTAATCATCACTGCTGCTCTAAGTTAGAAGCATGCCTCTCGAGCACTCACAGTGCCAGGGTAATGACCCTTGGAAAGCACCAGCAAGGTGGAAGAGCTCAGCGCCACAACCTCGTTCTAGCTAGAAGAATGGCAGCATACTATAGAGATCAAATCTAAAGCATGTTGGCAGGTGCTGAGTTTAAGCACTTTCAGACTAGGATTTCAAGTCCTAGGCACCACACACACTTCTGTGCAACACTCATGCATCTTTCGCTCGAAGGCACTGGGATTTCCACTTCTCTACTTGGACGGGAATGCATCCCAAAGCTTCCTTGTTATGATCACTGGCAGGGACTCATAGCTCAGTCTTGGAAAAAGGGGGCAATTAAGGGATTTACCAATGCTGTGGCAAGCTGGGAGCAAAGGAGGGCCGAGCATCGTTGCAGGGGCACACCAAGAGGCACTTCTCAGCCCTGCAGAGACAAAGCTAGCCCATTCCCCCCAGCTCCCGGGGCCCCCAAGAGCAGCAAGAGGAGCTGAGGGAACAGACCTCCAGCTCTCACCAACACAAAACCTCTCTCTGCTTCACATTTCCAGAAGATGCAATTGCTTCCACCCCTGGATGAGTGAGTTCAGGGACATAATTAATTCGGCGCCCCGCCGGCTCTAAATTTAGAGTGATCATTACTAAGGAAACTTAAGACCTTTCCCCCCTTACCGGTGAAGCGATCTACGTACAAAGCTGTGAAAGAGAGAGGAGCTCAAGCAATGCAGCACTAACTGCTCTCAAAGCCCTCACCCAGTTTGTCTGTGGATGTGATAAGATCAGCTGGAAGGGAGGAGTCCAGATCTGCATCCAAGATGCCCAGTGGGTCGAGTTGTGCTACATGATGCCCTCGAATCTATGAAATGGGCCAGGAATGGAAAGGAGAACAGGTACCAAGAGGGAGAGGGGAAAGGGAGAAAAACAAAAGAGGGGAGGGGTAAAAAAGTTAAATTACATTATAATTAATTTGCAGAGTAATTCTCACCGACGTTTGGAGAAACAGTTACTGGCGCATCATCAAAATTTACACAACTAATGCCGAGAGGATCAAGCTTTGCAATGTGATGACCCCTGACCTGGAAGCAACAACACAGATTAGTCATTAAGTTAATTGAAAAGACGTTCCTTAAAAAAAAAAAACCAAAAACATGCAATCTCCTCTTTACATCTTCTGCAGAGCCACCCCGATTTCTACTTTCAGCTACAGCAAGTAGGTGTGAGTGTCTCCAGCTGCTGCGACCGCTCTCCTCCGCCTGAAGCCAGACTTCAGCGGGGCAGGCAGAGGGACAGCGATCTCCTCCACAGCAGAGACCTTCCAGAACTGAGGTCTGAGGGTCCCCCACCGCTTTCCCAGTGTCCAACCCCAGCACCTGCTCTCTACAGGTGCAGTAACTCCACACCAATGGTTTCTTCCTAAGCATCACAGAAACGAAGAGGCAATCTTCCAGATTTTGGCAGATTCTGCCAACACGGCAGAGAAAACAAGCATCACCACCAGCAGTAGCTCCCGAAAAGGCAGAGGAACGTGTCTGAGGAACATCTGCCTGTCTGTGCTATTAAAGGTCAGCATTTTGGAGAGAGGAGCCTACGGCAGGACTGGGAGCCCTCTTCTGGGAAGAGGCAGGTGCAGAAACACCAAAGAGCTTTGGCACCAAGAGCCCTGGTGGCTCCCAGTGGCGCCAGTCAGGTCAGGAGTCACCACACTGGGTTTGAATCCACATCAGAAGCCAGGGAACAATGAGAGGTAACGAGGAGTTCTGCTTCTCGCCTTCACAGGAGAAGGTGCCCGCAGACAGACCCCAGCGCATCTTGCTGGGCAAACTGAATTCACCTCAGTGGCCAGCACCACACGTGGGCAATCCACAGTTTTATTTCTTGACAGCTCCTGCTCTTTCTTGAAGCTTCAGGCTCAGCTACGCTGGGAGCGGGGCAGGAAACACTGCTGCCATGGTACAGGGCGCGGTGCCTTCTTTGCACTGTGACAGTGATCCTCCCGGTCATCAGGTCTGTTACCAGTTAGAAAAAGCACTTGCATCCATGGGGATTACTAAACCCCTTGTACAAATCGGACATCCTGATCCGACCTTATTTACCAGAAAAGCATTCCTATTCTGAGTATCTCAAGGGTACTTCAGGAAAGAATTTTTGTGGCTTCACCAGCCAGAGCCTGGAATCAGCCATAGACGTTACAGCAAACCAAGAAAGCCCCGAACCCCACATGCTCGCTGCAGGGCCTGACGACAGCGTGCCCCTGCACACCGGTGGCTGTGTGGAAAGCTCTTCTTCTGGACCAGCTTTGTCTGGGAACTTTTTGCTTGTCCATCTGGCAACAAAGCGCTGGGGCTAGCCCATCACTTAGCAGCTGGCAGGACGCAAGCTCACCAGCCTGATCCCCATAGCCAGGATGCTCTCACCGGGACCAGGAGGACACTTTGTCCAGCAAACAGCTTTGATCTGAGGGTGACCGGTAGCTTTGAGGTCAACTCAGCAGTCTGCAGGTACACAGCAAAAGCTCAAATGGGTGTGGGAGCAAGGAGATGGCCTCTTCCCCCATAGGAGCCATGCTGCTCGTTATTCTCCACATGCAACACAAGCCGAAACAAGAAGCCCAATGCAAAAAAAAAAGACCACAGCAGATCTCTGCAGGAAGCATCACGCTCGTAGGCTCTGATCGTGACAGGGGACTTCAACCACCCAGGTATCTGCTAGAAAAGAGGCGCAGCAGACTGCAAGCAGTCCGGGAAACTACTGGAGCACGTTGAGGACAACTTCCTAGTAGAGATGATGGAGAGCCCGACCAGAGGAGAGGCACTGCTGGACCTGTTGCTCCCTAATGCAGGAGAATAACTTACTGGAGAAGTCAGGATTGGAGGCAGCCTGGGTGGCCACAACCACATCCTGATGGAATTCTCAGTCTTGAGCGGTAAAGGACGGGTAACAAGTGGAGTCAGGACCCTAAACTTCAGACAGGCAAACTTTTGGCTAATTAGGGTGCTAGTGCATGGATCCCTTGGGAAAGTGCCCTTGGAGACAAAGGAGTGAACAAGAGCCAAGAGATGTTTAAGGATGTTTATATTTATATATATTATATATAAATACATAAACATATATCTCTGTGTGTGTGTGTGTGTGTGGATATTTAAGAGGGAAGGGATACCATCCAGAGGGACCTGGACAGGCTAGAAAGGTGGGTCTGTGTAAACCTCATGAGGTTCAACAAGGCCAAGTGCAAGGTTCTGCACCAGGCTGGAGCAGATACAGGCTGGGGGACAACTGGATTGAGCCCTGTGGAGAGGACTTAGGGGTACTGGTGGATGAAAAACTGACTGCAAGCCAGCAACATGTGCTCACAGCCCAGAAAGCCAAGCATGTCCTGGGCTGTGGCCAAAGAAGTGCGACCAGCAGGTTGAGGGCAGTGACTCTCCCCTCTGCTCCATTCTGGGGAGACTGCAGACTCCGTTCTGCAGTGCTGCCTCCAGCTCGGGGACCCCCAACACCAGAAGGACATGGCCCTGTTGGAATGAGTCCAGAGGAGGCCATGAAGATGATCAGGGGGCTGGAGCACCTCTTAAAAGGACAGCCTGGGAGAGTTGGGATTGCTTGGCCTAGAGGAGAGAAGGCTCCAGGGAGACTTTAAAGCAGCTTCCAGTGCCTACAGGGGGCTTCAGCAAAGATGTGGAGCGATGCTTCATCAGGGAGTATAGTGATAGGATGAGGGGTAATGGTTTTAAACTGAAAGAGGGCAGATTTAGCTTAGATATTAGGAAGAAATTCTTTACTGTGAGGGCGGCGAGGCGCTGGCCCGGGCTGCCCAGAGCAGCTGTGGGTGCCCCATCCCTGGCAGTGCCCAGGGCCCGGCTGGACGGGGCTGGGGGCACCCTGGGCTGGGGGGAGGGGTCCCTGCCCACGGTAGTGGGCTTGGAACTAGATGATCTTTAAGGTCCCTTCCGACACACACCATTCTACAAGAAACAATGACTTGGACATGCAACCACAGCTACAATTAAGAAGCCACTGCTGACGCTGCAGTGGGTCGGTCACTGCTCACCTATGATTACAGGGACAATCCAGCTCGATCCAATTACGAAATTAATTGCCTGGTGGTTTAAGCAGTTTACCCGCACAGGCAGGACTTCCTCCTGCCTTCCCACTCCTCTCTACCTCCCTACACTGCACTGAACTTCCCCGCCTGGACACCCCACTGCAGCCACAGCCCTGTGGTGACACCGGGGTAGGAAGGGAGGTGAACTTCTCACTGCAGACAGCTTAGAAAAATACATCCAAGAGCAACCACCTCCCAGTGGTGTCGTTTGGAGACTGAAGAAGCGATGGGAATGCAGAAGAGGTTACAGATCTTTTGTTCAAACCGCTGACCTGGAGCCGCTGCCTCCAACCACACCAGTTTGAACTCGGTATCTGCCCGCTTGTTCCAGCAGCGAGAGCCGCACGGCCTTTAGAAACAGCTCGCCAGGATCCGCCCGGACTGGAGAGCGGCAGGGTGGTCACCTCCCATGAAATCAGCCACGAGGAAAGAAGCAGGTCCTCACAAACAGGTCCCAGCTTCCCCTTCTTACAGAAAAGCACGGCAGTGCCCCAGCATTGATGTCGGCACCTCAGCGGTGAAGGCGGGCAGGGCAGGGGCACCTTCTTCAAGCCGGAGAGCAAGGCCAAGGCTGGGCAGGCCTTTGGACTTGTGCAGTGCTGCAGTTTTTGCCTTAACTGCAGCAATTTGTTGAATTCACGCTGTTGTTCAGCAGCAGACTGTTGAATTTTCCCTGTACCTGAGCAGGAACACAACCTGCAGCGGGTGCTTTTTCACAGGAATGGGTGAGAAGACCACGGTCACACCTCCACAGCATCCGGGTTTGTTAGAACTTCACACGGCAGCCCAAATTGGAGCCCCCGCGCCTGACAAACCAGGGTGCAACCACATGTATTTAACAGATGTTCTCTTCAGTTAAAATTGGCTGGCCATCCCCTAGCCAGAGGGTGCTTCCTTCCTGCTCAAAACTTGTTTCTCCTGAAAGGCCCAGCGGCACCACAGCCCTCTTCCGTGCCACAAATCACAAGGGAACATTTTCTGAACTTTTATCTTAGGACCTCAGAAGTTCTCGCAGCAACATGGGGCAAGCAGGGTGTGCGTCCCGCGCCACTGTTGGGCATGGCAGGAGCCCACAGCACAGAGGCATCGTTCCGGAGGCCAGCAAATCACCCTGTGAGGAGAGGACCACCCCCTCCCTGCCACTGTAATTGCTCTGTTTGGGTGACGATAGCTTTAACCTTCCTATTGTTCAGCAAAGCAACAGCTGAGCTTCTGCCCCAACAGATCAGCAGCTCCTATTAAAATCCAGGCAGCGCAGCACGCAACCTGCATCCAGCACGCATCCTGCATCCAGCACGCATCCTGCATCCAGCACGCATCCTGCATCCAGCACGCATCCTGCATGCTCTTCATGCAAAACACATGCATCAGCCACACTAACCCCAGCCCCCTGCAGCCACTGCACGCCCCTCTACAGAGGGCATGCTCCTCCTCCGCACAAAGTCAGTCTCTTTACCTGATAAGCTCTGATGAGAGATTGCACTGCGAGATGGTCCTCCACCAGTTTATCTACGTTGGGCTGTGCTTGACCCAGGAACTGCGCTTGGGACAGCACGGAAAGGCTGGTACTCAGCGGAGGGGGGCTTTGGTAAGCAGTGCCTGGAGCAGCTCCAGCATTGGCGTTGCGAAAGAAGATGTCCCATGACTAGGAAAAGGGAAAGAAGAGAGGCAAGAGGGTCATTACCTGTGACTCAAACACATCCTCACTCAAGGTTACTGGGGTCTCAGCAGTATTGCCAAAGCAGGGAGCACAATTCCTGGGGGGCAGAGCTGCCTCCTCCCCCGTGCCCCAGCACCATATAGCTGCTGCCAAAGACACCCACCTGCCTGGGGCAGGAGAGCCCTAAAGCTCTCCCACTATTCCAGTTACACCATTGTCTTACTTCTCATCCATCTGGATTGTTTCTTTTAGGATGAGACTGTCCCCAGAGCCCCTGCCCCAGGCCCCTGAGCAGCACAGCTCAGGACAGGACATGGGTGACACCCCTAGCTTGGCTCTCAAAATCACTACTGTGAGCAACGAGCCCCAGCCTGGTCTTCAGGCTCTTCTTCCCTTTTCTACAGGGCAGGAGACTGCCCTCTGAATACCCACAATATTTTCTGGAAAGTATTTTTGCCTTGTAGTCAAATGCACCTCTTCCTCTTTTCCTTTGTCTAAATGGCTTGAGACCCAAGTCCCCGCATAAGCTGTGCTGTAGAGCCCTCAGCCAGCAACGGCTTTTTTCTTTTTCTGTCCCCTCTTCAGCTTTCCCCCCACCCTTCCAGCAATGCCAATGCCAGCGCTATGTGGATACTCCCATGCCAGCTCTCCTGTGCCCTTAGCGAGGCAGGTATCACCTCTGCTGCTGTTCCCCTCTGCAGATGTGTATTTCCAGGTGTTAAGACAACAAAGCAAAAACTCCCTAAAAAGCCCTCAACAGACTTGATGTAACTTGGTGGGATTTACCAGCCCTGCCTGAAGAGCTCACAAATGTCCCAGGCCAAACTCAAGGTAATCCATCTACTTGGAGAGGCAGCAACGGACCTGGGGCAGGGGAGAGACCAGCACAGCAAGGTCCAGGCCAGGGCCTCCATCACACTGTCACCCCTGCTGCTTCCTACACGCTACTGACCGACAGCAAAGGACAGGGCCAAGGTGGAGCAGCACCTGCCTGCCCACACGTACCGAGGTGCCAGCTACAGCAAAGCCCGTCAGATCTGTGCGCTGGGTTCAGCCCGAGGGTCTCTCCACTGACTGGGAGCAAGAGCCCAGCACTCAGGTCCCTGCGCACCCTCAGACCTTGTGCCCGCGGGGAGCACCTAACCCAACCTCAGCAACGCAGCGCCGCGCACAGTGCTGCCCAGCCAGCCCCAGCACATGTCAACCGAGTCAACAAGAGCCACGAGAGCAGCTCTAGTGGGGGTTTGGGGCAAAAAAAGCAGCTTTGCACCTTGGTAGCAGGGTGGAGGGGACTGAGAACCTGATCTTCGCCGAAGGAACACCCGCTCTCCCCTTTTGCTGGAGCTCCTCCAGCTGCAGCACCCATCACATGCCCCAGGAAGCTATTTACAGCCTGGACCTACCCAGACGCCCCATGACACGGCTCTGCAAGGTGAGTAAATTTAGAAACGGGTCACGCTGGAGGAGCATAAATGAAACGTGGAACAATTTGGCACAATAATTGATAAACAACAGCTTCCCCAAAGGAAGAAAAAAAAAACAACCCACAAACCAAGAAGCAAAATCAGAAAACACCCAACCTCATTCTGATCGCTGTCTGCTAAAGGAAATTTCGACAGGAAAAGAGGGAGAGCTGCTTTTTGTACAATCTTTACTGCTGGCCACTGGTGAGAGCAGCCCAAGTCCCTCCCTCAGCCTCAGAGCTCAGGGCTGCCCCAGAAGCCTGCCAGCAAGAAGGACGAGCACCCCGGGGACAGGCTCGGTGCCCTTCAGATGGGGAGGGATCAGGCTAGCTGCTTTGCTCGGTGGTTCAGGGTTGTTTAACAAACTGGAAGATAAAGACAGGCAAGAGAAAGGGAGCACCTGCTAGCCCCAGGAGGGGCCGACAGCAGTGCTGGGGACAGAGCCAGGAGGCAGAGGTGTTGCCTTTGTGACCTCCTCCCTGCTGACATTTACCAATATTAACCTCTTGGAGATGCAGTTTGCTTCTGTTTTGAAAGAAAAATTCATTTGAAGCTCTCCAAACAAGGTGCAGCGCCGGCTCGGTCAGCTCAGGCACTTTTGCTAAATGCTTTCCTGCCCAACGGAATTACAGAAGTTCCCAGGCTACCTGGCTGCAGGCTTTGCCCCCAGTGAAGGCTGTGGCCCTGGTAAGCGCTATAAAAATGTCAGCTTTCAAGCTGCTGATGCAGTTCTGCGTTCAAGAGTATTCAAGGGCCGTCCCAGGGGTTGCTGGTGACCCATGGCGGTGCCTCTGGAGCTCACGTATCCCGTGGGAGAGGCTGAACAGCCCCCTCAGCACCATCCTGCTGTATCACGAGAAGGAGATCTTTGCCTTAATCCAGCACGTTATTCCCTCTCTGCCCACGGCAGCCCTGCAAGAACTCCTCCAGCTCCAAGCTCAGATTTTTGAGCACCTCATTGCTACCACTTCACCAAAGCCAGCACCTCCCCAGCGCCCAAGCCTACAGGCAGCTCCCAGGTCTCAGCACGCTGAATACCACCAGCCCCAGGTCCCTGCTGTGACCGTCCCGCGGCCACATCCCACCACAGCCACAGCACAAGGCATCAGCCCGGCGCAGCTTTCCCAGCGCTCTTCTGTGCCGCTGCTCCTGCGCCGGCGAAGCCAGGCGGGAGAGCCAGCTGCCCCAGCAAAGCCCGGGTAGCCCAGAGGGATTCTGAGCTTGGCTCTGCCAGCGGAGCTCACCCCAGGCTTCTCTGCTGAGAACAGCCCCAGAGCAGCTCTCCAGGAGAAACCAGCACCTTTCACTTCATTTATCAGACTCTTCTCGGAGAAGGGCACAGGCTCAGATGTCCCAGCCTCCGCCACAAAGCCAGCTCGGAGGTCGGGCAGGCAGAGGAGGGCGACATCTTCCATCCGCTGCAAGCCACCTCAGGGTGGGCTGGGGGTGCAGCGGGCTGAGATGCGCAGGGGAGACACAGCCCCTGCCTAGAGCCCAGGCTGCACCCCTGCTCCTTCTCCTGCTGCTGACTCCAGGGCACGGAAAGCATCACCCAGACCCACTCTACACGGTCAGCAAGCCAGGGAGCACCTCCTGCTTTAGCAGCGAGAAGAGGAGGAACATTCAGAGCTTAGAGCTGGAAGAGGAGGAGCTCAAACCAAATTTACAGCAGGCAGCCCTTGCCGAGCATAGGTGGTCCAGCAGCGATCGATCAGTTCGTGCTCTGCACATCGTCTTGTCCCTTATCAACACCAACAAGGACCTTCGGTTCTCTGAGGCGCTCGCTTTTGAAGATGGGTAACAAAACCCAAATGTTTCAGACTCTCAGGCAACACTCCTACCAGATCCAGGCTCGGACCCTGCCTGCCAGCACGGCTGCGGAGAACGCAGGGAAGGCACCTCCCGTGGCCGGGCATGGGGGTCTGGCCTCGCTGAAGACTGCAGGCTCCTGCACTCGTGGCGGGGTTACACAGCACGGTCCACACACGTTACGGTCATACAGCCACTTTCAATATAAAAATCAAAACAGCGGTGTACTAAGAAGTCCACGTTAAAGACCGCTCGATGTACATACCTAAGGGGAGAGCTGTCGCCCTTTACCAAGTTCATCCTACGCACTGGGGCTGCCCTGTAGGAAGGCTAAACTCGTCACGGAGGTCTGACTGCAGGTATCGCCTATCTGCAGCTCTCCAGCCATCTACCCTCAAGCAAGCAAGTTACTCGGGGTCCTGAGGAGACGGCGTGGGCTGTGCCAAGCATCGCTAGCAGCCAGCCCCACACCTGAGTTGGCAGCGTGGGGGCAGGAGGGCGGCATCCCCGCTGCCCCGGGAAGCAGTCCCAGGAACGAGCAGCACCGACCCTCTGGCAGCCCACTGGCACTGGCCCCGCACCCTCACCTCCTCCTTCGCCAGCTCTGCCCACCAGACTCAGAAACTGGAGTTCAGCTGAAGGACTGCATGCAGAAAAAAACCCAAACCTAAAATAGCGGGTTTTGTGGGGTTTTTTTGGTTTTGTTTTTTTTTAAATCTTCCCTACTCTAAACAAGCACTGAGGTATATCCTGCAGTTTAAAACACCAGCATCTGCATGCAGGAAGGGAATTCATTTTGCTCAGCTGGGACACTCATGCTGGCTGGAGGTCTCAGGTTTTTGGTGACAACAGCAAAGACACTCCAGCTCTTCCCTGGCTGAAGGTCTCACCCCGTCAGCAGAACGAGGGCGAGGAGCAGCCGGTCCCTCTCTGTGCACGGAACAGGCAAGCGGCAGCCAGGCCCGTGTGACAGCCCAGCTTTTCGGTGAACTCCACCCTTGGATCTGACCCTACATCCAACGGGACGGAAGCCAACGCTTTATCAGTGACAGGGGTGACGCGCTCCACCGCTGCTTCAGCGTCACGCCAGAGGGGACGCAGGCCGGCGGGGACTGCTCACGGGCCGAGACCAGGCACAGCTGCAGCACCGATCCCACCACGGCGGCTCAGCGTCCCAGCGGGGACAGGGTGAGCCAGGAAAAAGTGCAGAGAGGAGAAAGGGGCGAAGCCAGGAGCTGGGAAGGGACCTTGGTAAAGGGGTCACTGGAACGAGGTGGGATCCACCCAGGAGCCATGAGTCACGCGTGAGGGCCAAGTACATCAGGGAGCAACAGCAAAGTCCGCGCCAGCTCAGGTATTAACCCCACCAGAAGCTGTGGGACCGGGAGCTGGATTTCACAGGATCACAGAATGGTTTGGGCTCGAAGGGACTTTCCAAGGTCACCTAGTCCGATCTCCCTGGCCCAACGCCCTTTCTGCCAAGCAGGGGGCCAGCTTCATTTTGTTCAAAAAGCAGTCCGTAAGACTTGGGGTTTTATATTGTCAGTGTCAGGTTCGCTTCCTGGCAATGATACGACCCCATTTCATTTTCATTGGCATTTCATTCTCACGTGACACCAATTTTCCTGCTGTCACAAACCATTTCCAGCTGCAGCGGAGGCAAAAATCTTGTCAGCTCCTGCACTGCTCTCTGAGCACTTAAAAATACTTCCAGGGACGCTGATTTCCAGGAGTGACTAATACACACTTCACCACAAACACGGGACTGGGGGCCTGGAAATGTGGTGGGAGGTCCACCCTTGTGGGTGCTCAGAACTTGGCTGCACAAGGCCCCCAGGTGACCTGGTCTAGCCATGAAGCCAGATGCCACCTCCAAGACAGCCATGCTGGGGTAGAGGCCCCAAGGCTCCTTCCAACCTAAATGCTCCTATTTCTTCAGCCGAGCATGCACAAGGACTCCCACGCAGCACTGCGTGCACTGCCTACCTATAGACAAGCTGACAAAGCTACAGGAGCCACATTAAAGAGGAGACAAGACCAGAAGAGATCCAGAGGTCCAGCCTCAGCACCCAGCCACGGTTCCCTGCCAGCTGCCCTGGTGAGTCCTGATGTTTACTCTCACATCCACTCAGAGCATCATTCAAGACTGAGCAGGGTCTGTAAGATCTAACAGCCAGTATCAAACCACAAAGACTCTTTGCCAGAGACACAACTGTGCCCGCCAGTGGGAGAAGCGTGGTGTAACCCTCCCTCATTTTTAAATTAGACTACGTCATTTAGATTCATGGCTTTTAACTCAATACCCTGCCTCTGAAGGACTGCGTTGCACCATGTGCACGTGCTTGGGTAGCTTTCATGTCACTGTTTGACAAAGGGCACAACCCAAACAAACATACTTCGTGTCTTCTGAGTCTGTATTGCTTGGCTCAGCTACCTGCTGTTTGCCTTGAAAGAAGCACCAAGACACCCTTGTTTGTGAACATTTCAGCTTTGATCCTACGGTAAAGCCTTTATAGCACCCTACAGGCTGCGTGTTTTGGGTGCACAGGGTTGGTGCCGTTGAAAACATACTCAACGCTGATGCAAGCACTGGGGCATGAGATTCCTTACTCACCCCTGACTGCTCATTTAACCATCGCGTCCTGGTTCGCAGGCTGCTCGTGTGCTGCTGCATAAAGAAAACGCCTGCTCTACATCAGGACACGTATGAAACTGTCTTAAAAATCCCCTGGGTAATGTTGAGACTTAGTCACTAGAACACTTTCCTTGTGAAACACTGGGAATGGGGAAAACAGAGATGGGTTTCAGAAATTCTCTTCCCAGCTGAGCCCTCACCTGCGGGACTCCACATTGAAGAGTTGCCCTTCACCGCGCTGGGGGAGCTTCACTAATTCAGATCAAGACAGACCCCTGCAAGTACTGCCCACAGCCAGGCTGGCTCCCCAGTTTTAAGTTCAGGAGCTGCTGGTGGGAATTCCTCTGGCCTCCAGACCCAGTCCCCTCCCTAGGCTGCAGATCACCCGTCTGGCTTTACACACACAAGCTCAAAGCACAAGCTTAGCTACGGCCCCGTCTACCCCGACATGTAACACCACCCACGCCTGAAGCATTTTTGCTAGTCAAGGTGTGAAAAATACCCTCCCTGCACCCCCCCACCCCATCCTCTGCTCCAGAATAAACTCTCCTGATGAGCCATCAGAGCTGGTCAAAAAAAAAAAAAAAAAAAAAAAAAAAAAAAAAAAAAAAAAAAAGCACTGGGAGCTCATTAAAGGTGGATTCCCAGCAGAAGGCACTCCTTGTATCTGCTTGTGATCCAGGATGATGCCCACGTCCCACAAGCCCTCGGTGTTCCCTCTTGAACGGAGAAGCTCCTCTTGGCTCTTGCTCAAGGAATCGCTTAGGTTTCTTTCCACCAAAGCAGCAAAAGGATCATCCACAACCATCCAGCCCCTCCAGCTGAATTCAGTCCTCCTTGGGATGCGTGCACTTACCCGAACCCCCTGCTCAGACACACACACACACAGATGTGAGGGTGATCTCCTGGCGAGGTTGCTCCTTACCTTATGTACACTTTTGGGGTTTTCCAGCCAAGCATAATACATTTCCTCCACATAGTTTGAACTAGTCCCACTCAAAAATGGCTCGGCAGCCACCGGTGCGCTGTAGCACCTGATCTGCTGAAACGTCCTGGGTGCTGCCGGCCTGTGTTGGGAAATTGTCTTTACAGTCTGCGAGGCCGTCAACGGCCTCAGCTTTGCTGCACAAGTCCTTAAGTTAAGCATGTTTGTCCTGTCGCCTCACACAAGTTCCTGTTGGGACAGAAGGGAAAAGTGGCTTAGAAATTATTGCAAGAGAGCACAGAACAGAGACACACACACCCCCTCCACCCGCCGTCAACCCTGAGCACGAAGAACTGACCTTAGGATTAATTTTTAATACAGATTAATCCATCTGCACCTGCCCCACCCCAGTGAAGTCCCCAACAGCCGAGAAACAGTTTCCGCTCAAGACAGTCGGCACAACCGCGTCTGCCTCCTCCATCGCTCCTGGCATGGCACCGTCATCTCCCCTGACCGTTAAAGCAGATTTGCTTGGTGGGGCATCCAACACCGGTCTCAAACAAGCCACTGCACGTCAAAACCACCTGCACCTTTTTATATCAGCACCTTTGTACAAAATAAGGCATGTTGGATGGTGAAACACGGCCCGGATTAAGTGTAAGGTATCAGGTTCCCCCAGCGCTTCCCTCTTGAGCTCCTGGCCAGCAACATCTACTGCTTTTTCACTAATGAATCCATGAAGTATTCTTTGACTTCTTTTGATTTTTTGATTCTTCGTCTGAGAATCCTCTTTTTGTTTGCTTTAAACCAGAAAATCCTCTCAGATTTCAGCAGGAGCTGGACACTTTAGCCCTTCAACTTCCCATTCGCAGGGACATCATATGAGTTTGAAGAAAAGCACTTTAAAGCACTATGCCCAGAAAGGCACTGGAAAAAAATTGTTACCAGCTGGATCTTAATGTCACGTTTTCTGTCACATCCAGCTCAACAAATCTAGCAGGGCGTGCTCCTCCAGGTCTGCGCAAGACGGAGGGCAACTCCTATCACGTCAACCCAGCACAGAAGCTTTTTCTCTCACCCAGGTGGAAGGTCTTGGCTTCGATTCTTGCTGCGTTACTCACCCCGTGACCACTCTGCTTGGCCAAGGTTTTCTTCTCACCGGTTTGCATTATATGCATCAGTATAAAGCGGGGAACAAACTGTCTATGGGGAAGAAGCTGTCTATGCAAAGCAGAGGTACGGTGGTACAAAGCACTTGGGACGTGGGCTCCACGACAGACCACTTCATCGCTTCTCCTTAAAAGTTCAGACCCAAGAAGGTCAATGCAGCCGAAAGACCCAGAAAGGGGCTCTCCCCCTGCCCAGAGAACCCAGAGAAGCAACCCGGAGCTGGCAAGGGACCTTCTCAGAGGTCCCCCCCTGCAACGTCCACTTTGTAGCTCTTGGTGAGGTGCAGCCCTGCGTGGACAGGGAGGCCTGAGGTTAACCACGCTCCTCCTTACGCACGTCCAACCAGCAGCCACAGCTCAAGAGAAAGCACCGAGGCAAGATCACCTCAAGGGAAGCGCTGGCGCTTGGAGCCAGCTCTTCTCGCAGCTGCCCTTTCCACCCAGCGACTTCTGCCAGAGGCAGGACCCGAGGCTGGACGTGACCCAGCTGGCCAGTTTCCATAACCCCAACCAGTTTAACAAGCAGCAGCCCAATGTCAAAGCAGCTACCGTGTGTTCACCAGATTAAAATGAAGTTGCATGGCAGACTAGAGAAAAACATACACCTTTGTGACTGGCGTTTCATCAGCCAGGCTGCCAGGTTTGCCTTGCTGAATCTAGTTCTGGCGACCTGACACAGCAGCAGCTACGCTTCCTGCTTCAAAACGTAAGGTTTTGGTCCAAAGAGCCTGAAGAAGACCCGGGATCACTCTAATTCAGCCAAGGTGTTACACAGATTCACCCAAGGGAAAAAAGGAAGCCCCCTCGCCCCTTCTGCCCTGCCTGCTCAATTCTGCCCGCAGCCAAAGCAGGCCCGTAACAGGCAAGAAAAGGCAGGCAGGCGCAGGACAGCAAGCGCGGCAGCACGAGATCTTTTCCCAGCTTACCCTCCTCAGAGTTAAGCAGCAAAACACAAACAGGTATTTTAGGGAGTCGACTGAACTGGGCGTCAGCACACGGGCACGTAGGTGGCCCCTCCGGCTTCGGTGTCTGGTTTCGTACCGCCGCTCGCAGCGTCCCGGTGACCTCTCTGGAGAACGGGGGGCTCCGGCCAGGGAATCACCCGGAGCAGCTGAACCAGAGGGGCCTCTGGCAGAAGGGGCTGGCTGGCTGCAGGCGCGGGAGCCCGTGCCGTGAGGCAGAGCAGGGGAAGCCCGGAGCAGGGGCGCTTCCCGGGTAATGCAAAGCACAGCCGGGAGCCGGGGCGTAGGAAAGCGAGCCCGGTTACCGGTGCAGGGGCCGCTGGCGACCGCACACACAGCTACAGCCGCAGCAGGGCTGAGGAGGGGAAGCCCGGGCGTGCAGGCCGGGCCCTCGTGGCCGCAGTCGGATCACAACCCAGACTTCATCGAGAGATCAAACAACAGGACCGTTGCAACCGGTTAACGGCTGGGAGCGGCACTGAGCAGATTAAGGTGCTAAATGCGGCCCCCGGCGGGCGGCACCCCCGGCACCTGCCCGACGTACCGAGGAGCTGCGCTCGGGTCTGCGTTAGCACAACAGACGCAGCGTCAGAGCAAGCAGCTGGGCCGGCGCGGGGCCGCGGCTGGCGGCCGAGCCGCTCCAGCACCGGGCGCCCCCGGGCCGGGGCCGCCGCTGCCCCTCTGGGGAGGCAGCACCGCCGACCCCCGCAGCGCCGGCACCCCGAGGCCGCCCCGAGAGGCCCCGCAGGTGGGGGCGCCCGCACCGGGCGGCACCGGGCACCCCGAGCACAGGGCGGGGGGGAGGGGGAAAGCAACACGTAGAGGCGGGAAAGGGGCGCGTGACGCCCCGCCACCGCGCGCGGCCCGCGCTGCCGGGCCCGGGCCCGCCAATCAGCGCCCGCCGCCGCCGCCCGGGCTTGGCGCCCCTGCCGCCTATAGGAGCGGTGCGAGGCGCCGAGCCGCCGTCCCATTGGCCGCTCCGGGCTGCCCGTCTAGCGGCAGGCCCGCCTCTTCCCCCCGCCCCGAGGCGCCCGGGCGGCGGCGCCAAGGACACCGGGGAGCGGCCGCTGTCCCCCGCGCCCGCCGCCCCGCGCCCGCCGCCCCCGGCCCGGCCCGCCCCCCGCCAGGGCCGGCCCGGCCCGGCCCGGCCCCGACACGCCACCCGGCCCGCCCGCGGCACCCACCGGCACGTCCGTGCGCCCCGCTCGTTGTCCCGGCTCTGACAGCGGGCCCCGGCCGCCGCCCCGCCCGTTCCTGCGTCACCGCTCGCCCCGCCCCGCCCCCGAGCGCGCCCGGTGCGCATGCGCCGCCGCGGGCCGGGCCAGGAGGAACCCCGGGGGCGGCGGGGGCGGGGCCGCTCTCGCACCGGGCCTCGGCGCTGGGGGCGGTGACCCCGGTACGGCTCAGGGACTGCCGCCACAGCCCGGGGACCCCTAGTTTTGCCCGGGGACCCCGGTACGGCCTGGGGACACTCGCCATAGCCTGAGGGCTCCCAGTATGGCCCAGGAACCCCCAGTATGGCCCGGGGACCCCGGTACGGCCTGGGGACACTCGCCATACCCTGAGGACTCCCAGTATGGGCCCAGGAACCCCCAGTTTGCCCGGGGACCCCAGTACGGCCTGGGGACACTCGCCATAGCCTGTGGACTCCCAGTATGGGCCCAGGAACCCCCAGTATGGCCCGGGGACCCCGGTACGGCCTGGGGACACCCGCCATAGCCTGTGGACTCCCAGTATGGGCCCAGGAACCCCCAGTATGGCCCGGGGACCCCGGTACGGCCTGGGGACACTCGCCATACCCTGAGGACTCCCAGTATGGGCCCAGGAACCCCCAGTATGGCCCGGGGACCCCCAGTTTGCCCGGGGACCCCGGTACGGCCTGGGGACACCCGCCATAGCCTGAGGACCCCCAGTATGGCCCGGGGACCCCCGCCAGAGCCTGCAGAGCCCCACCGTGCTGGGAAGGACCCCGTGGCATGGAGGACTTCAGGCCTTCCAGGGCATCCCCGCGTGGCGGACCTTGCCCCGTGGGGCACCGGGGCTGGGCGGGTGGGGGGTGCCCCGGGGGTTCAGGGGCTCCTGGCAATTTCCTGCCAGCTGAGTCATAGCCGCGCCAGCCCCGCGCCGAGGAGCCACGCAGCGCCGGGCAGCACTTTCGGGAAGTGAAACGGGCACCAGGAAAACACCTCAACAGCCCACGGCCACACAAGCCCAGCCATGCACAGCCCTGGCCCGGCCGGCATGGCGCAACCGCCAGCACCCCGGCAGAATGCGAGGTGTCCTGCGGAGTGGGGTGTACGGCAGCACGGTGACAAGGAATGGCCTCAAGGGCATGGCGTCCCCAAAAGCCACGTCCCCAGAGTGGCATGGGTCGGCACAAGGGACCAAGGGGACAGCAGGGTCCTGTGCCATCTGATACTGGGGTGGTAGGGACAGGAGGTGTGGCAGAGCCCTGCCACTGCAGGATGAAGCTGTGGGGAAATTGTGGAATGGCAGCGCTTGCACCACTGGCCCTTCTGGGGCAGCCGCGGTCCCCAGCTATGACGAGGGTGGACGTCATCGTGGCCCCCGTGGGATGGGGCTGGTACAGTCCCTGCTGGGTCAGCCTGGCCGCCAAGGGCCAGCACACAAGCACCAGCCCCACACCTTGACCCCAGACATCCCCCCTGCTCTGCCCCACATACCAACCCTGAAGCATCACCCCTGCTGTGCCCCACACTATCCCCGGAGCATCGCCCCCGCTCTGCCCCACACCATCCCCAGAGCATCGCCCCTGCTCCGCCCCACATGCCAACCCTGGAGCACCCCCCCCTGCTCTGCCCCACATGCCAACCCTGGAGCACCCCCCCCTGCTCTGCCCCACATGCCAACCCTGGAGCACCCCCCCCCTGCTCTGCCCCACATGCCAACCCTGGAGCACCCCCCCCTGCTCTGCTCCACGCCATCCCCAGAGCATCGCCCCTGCTCTGCCCCACATGCCAACCCCAGAGCACCCCCCCCGCTCTGCCCCACACCCAGCCCCTCACTCAGCCCCACAGCACTGCGTGGGGGAAGGCAGCCCCCCAGCCCTCCCAGTCTCACCAGAGGAACTGGGCAATCCCAGGCATTGCGAAAGGTGGAAATCCCGCCCTGACGGCATTTCCTTCCAGAGGCTCTTGAAATCGCACCACACCAAGGCTGGGCTCAGAGAGCACCCAAGCGACACTGCAGGCAGGACAGGCGGAGGCAGGCAGCCAAGTGCCGCGGCACTCAACAGGTACCAGCAGGTCTCTGCCCAGGGTTTTGCAGTCAGCACTGGAGATGGCGTTCGTGCCCGATTTGGACACGCTGGAGAGCAGCAGGTAAGTGTGGCCATGCCAAAGGGGACAGTGGGGACACAATGCCATCCTGGTGCCATGATGGCCCTGGCTTCACCATCTCCCTTTGCCTTTCAGCCTGAACGAGGAGACATTTTATGGCCCAAACGGCCTCTGCCCACAGAAGGTAACACTGGAGTGGTGGGAACGGTGAGACCCCTGCGATGGGGAAGCTGGGCTCTCACCCCACATCCCCTGTCCTCCCCAGAAATCCCGCCTGGACTTGGAGGCAACATCACCCGGAGTGGACATCCAGGTGATGGTGACCAAGGCACAACCTGCTAAGACCTTTCGCCAGGCTGCCGTCCTTGTGGTGGCCGTGACCAAGCTCCTGAAGCAGCCAATGCACAAGGACTTTGCCGACAGTGACCTTGGGGCCTTCCTGGATGATATTTTTGGTATGGGGGAATGGTGTCAGGGGTATCACCCCAGCCGAGGGATGCTCTTGAGGGATGCTCCTGGACTGGAGAGCACTGGCATCTTCCTGACCATCCCCCTCTCCACAGAGCCCGTCTCCTTCCAGCAGATCAAGAGCAGCCATGCTGGGGCACCTGTCTACCGCTACACCCGCTCCCAGTCCTTCGACATTTTTGACATCGACCAGAAGTGCTTCGTGCTGGAGTCACCCACCCAGCTGGTGGCCCTGCACCTGCAGGGACCCTCCGCCGGGCGGAAAGGTGAGAGGATATGGTCCTGACCCAACGTCCCCATCCCCAACCCTGGGGCCACCCAGGAGCCACCCTACAGCCCAAGGACTACCCATTAACCCATCCCTTCTCTCTGCAGTGAAGCTCAACATCGCTCTGTACCGTCCCCGGTTATCACAGGGTGGCCCAGGGACCTGGCAGATGCCGGTGGCATTGGGCATCAAGGGCTACCAACTCTACCTCTCATGCGTGATGAGTGGTGCTGAGCCCATGCTGCAGCTGGAGGTGAGTGGGGGCCCCACTTGCTCCATCCCCTATGGGGTTGAGGGCTCCATCGCACCCTGAACCCTGTTTCACCCCCGGGTTGTAGGAAGCCGACATCAAAAGGGACATCGAGAGCGTGGAGCTGACCCGCTTCATCTTCTACCGTGTGGACAGCCTGCCAGAGAAGACAACGCGCTTCGAGTCAGCCGCCTTCCCTGGCTGGTTCATCTGCACATCCCTGCAGCCCCACCAGCCAGTTGGCATCACCAACCAGCCCGACCAGGTCAACATTGCCACCTACAAGCTGATCAGGCACTGAGGAGCCCCACACCCAACCCAACCGGCAGTCACCGGTTTTCAAGCTGTATGTACCGAGTACAACCCCCCCCACCAGGACCCTTGTCCTGCCCACCTATTTCAAGTGAAATAGCAGCTCTAGGCCCCGTGGGCCCGAGCCACCCTAATTTATACGTATTTATTGTGTCCGCCCCTTGCTTTTCATTTGTATGTATTGTGTTGGAAACGCTGGGGTCTTGTTATTGGGAATGGGGCTATTAGTGATGGAGTTGAAAATAAAAGATTTCCCAGGGAGGCATTGCTCAGCTCGTTCCTTTTGCAGGGGTTAAATGATGCAGGGGTGGTTTATGGATGGGAAAATCCCAGTTTCATCTGGTCTGGGGGACTCTCCAGGTCTCAGTGCAAAGCCCAGGGGCTGGGGTTGACCCCACAGCTCAGGGACCACCCTGGCTTGGTCGGCTGCGGTGAATGAGGAGACAGGAGGTAGCTTGATGCAAGCAAGATGTCGATTTATCGGTGATTCTTTTACATTTATATACGTTTCTGCCTTCTGCATGTTACACACTGATTGGTTAAATCTTAAGCGTGACCTACGCCGATTGGTTATCTTCTAAGACACCTCATTTAAACGATAGCTACTGATTAGTCTATCTTATTTTAGCAACAATCTCTATTCTAAGATTGGGGGGGGGGGGGGGGGGGCTACTCGACTTTGGTGAATAACAAAGTTCCTCATCAGCACTATACGTTCCCTCTTTGTCCTGCTGTATGTCCCTCTTTGTCCGTGGGGGTTGTCATTTCAACCGCTATGGCTCAAGAGTCTGCTGTTAACTTGTTCCTTTGTTGCCAGGGCTTATGCCCTACAAGTTCTAACACGTCTCCGTTCCTCAGGCTAACGGTGCTGGACTCTTGTCCTTGAGGCCTTGCCCTTCGGCCGGCCCCATGTAGGACCCTCTGCCACCCTGTCCCCATGCTCACCCCGCAGCTGGGTGGGTGGCTGGTGTGGGCATCCTACAGGTGGGGGTCACCTGCAGCTCCCAGTAGCTACCCAGGGCTGCCACCTCTGCCCCAGCCACTGCCACCACTCCAGCTCAGCACTGAGGCATGGCGGGGTGGGCTGTAGCGTGGCATGACATTGTGAGGTGTGGCGTGGCATTCCGTCACATGATGTGGCATGGTCTGGCATAGTGTGACATGGCGTTGCATAGCATGACAAGGTCTGGCGTGCTGTTGTGTGGCATGGCATGGCATGGCATGGCACAGCATGGTGTGCCACGGTGTGGCATGACTTGGCCTGGCATGTGATGCTGTGCCGTGGTGCGGCATGGTGCGGCATGGCATGGCCTGTCACAGTATGGTGTGGCATAGCATTGTGCGGCGCGGCATGGCATGGCATGGCATGGCAGAGCCTGCTGTGCCACACTGTGCCCTGGCACGGCGAGGCCTGGCGTGGTCTGGCAAGACATGGTGCCCCGCCCCCCCCGCCCCGCCCCGCCCCGCCCCGCCGCGCCCCGCCCCAGGGTAACTGCCGGGACCCGGGACTAACTGGCGCGCCCGCAGTTGCCGTGTCCCCGCCCCTCCGCGGCTTCGCCCTCGCCATTGGTGGGTTTGAAGGAGGAGGTAGCCAATGGGCGCGGCGCGGCTGTCAGAGGCGGCGGGCGGGAGGCGGCCGCGCTGAGGCGGGGGCCCGGCATGGAGCGGACAGGGGCGGCCGCGCAGGGTGAGCGGCGGGGGCCCAGGGGGTGCCGGCGCTCAGGGGCTGATGTGGGGCGGGGGAGCAGGCCGGGCTGGGGACGCCCCGCGGGGTGCGGGCCCGCGGTGGCAGGGGTGGTCGCTAGTGCCTGTGGAATGGGGGGGCAGGGGGCGATCTGGGGGCTGCTGGGCTGAGCGTGACCCGAGACAGGCCTGGGGGGCTCAGTGGGGCCGGTGGGCCCGCCGGGAGCAGGGGGGCAGGGGCAGAGTGGGGGGCTGCTGGGACTTACGGGGGAGGCTCGGGTGCGCGGGGTGGCCCGTGAACGGGCGCACCGATGTGGCTGGGGGGGGGTCGGGGCGCGCCTTGGGGTGCTGGGGACACCGGGGGTGCGGTGTCAAGGGAAGGGGGTGGCATAGGGGGCAGGCGGGGGGGCAGAGGTGCCCTCAGCGCCCTGGGCACGTGGGCTGTCAGGGGAGGGGGCGCTGCCCTGGGGCTGGGGTGATGCTGCCTCCAGCCAGGCCAGGCTGTCCCGCCGCGAGACGCCCGGTACCGCAGCCAGACTGGGGGTGTCACAGGTACCCCCTGCCCCACGGCTGCGGCGCTCCTCGCTTCTCCCACCCGCCTGTGTTAGCGGTGGGCTTGGCTGCTGTGGGGCACGGGCTTGCAGGACCCACAGCTGAAGCAGGGGCACGGGCAGCATCTCCCCTCTCCTTCTGCGCACTAAGCCCCACACAGCTGAGGTGTGAGCAGCGTCACGATGCCCTGAGGATCGGGGAACTCGGGTCTCTCTGTGCCAGTGAGCCCCTGGGCGATGTCATGTGCATGGAAACACTCTGGGAATTTGTGGGAACAGCATTGTCAGGCTTAGGCGGGGAGCTCAGGAGACCTGCACCGTTGTGCTGTGAATGTAAAAGAAATCCATTCTTACTGGTGCTCCAAATACCGGGGTTGTGGTGCGTGCACTGCGTTTTCCTACCATCTCTTTGCAGAGGAGCAGAGAAGACTGCTCCAGGAGCGCCCAGCAGCCAAAGCAAAGCTGAAATGCCCAAGTGCAAAGTAAGTCAGGTGGATGTCGGTCCCTTCTGACCCAAATCAGTGATTCTCTGAGGTACAGCTGACTCTTCTCAGCTTGCCAGTGTCTGCCTTCCCTCACCCAGCAATTCACTAGCGTACAGAGAATTGCCTCCTGCTAGTGCCAAGCACCAGTGCTGAGGCAGCAACTGGGGGCGACTCTGCCCCCACAGCACCCTTCAGAGTTGCTGGCAGCAGGAGCAAAGGGATGGCTTGAGTGCTGATGCTTCCAGCTGGTTGATCTCGTTCTCTTCTGGGTATTTTCTGAGTCTCCGTGAAGCTTTCTCAGCTCAGCTCTTGGCTCTGGCGGAACGTGCCTGTTTGCCAGCTTTGTAACTGGGCCTTGAAGAATGGGTGGTTGGAGTCTCACCCCTGCTTTTTACTGGCAGCTTTCAGTGGCCTTCTGGGATAGGTTAGTGTTAGGAAGGGGCATTTTCAATGCATTTAAAAGGAAATAGATACAACCACCTGTTAAATGAGTTACCTGGCTCTGGGACCCCTTCTCTGCCTTGCCCGGTTCTGCTGGACCCGGGTTGTGTGCAAATACACTGCTGTGAGTGCAGCCACCCGCTTGCAAGCTGTCAGTAGCAAGGCACTTTTTTTTTTTTCAAAGCTTTTAATTGAAACGGCTGATGCACTTGGCAAACCTGAACACTTCAAAGACTCCCTGTTACAGTGAGTATCATGATGTTGTAGTGCAAAGGAAGCCATAAAACTTCTCCATGGGGAGAGAGAAGATAAACGTAAGCAGGATCAGAGACCAGAAAAAGCAAATCAGTCCCTGTGGTCAGGCTCTGGAAAATGCCACTAGTATAACAGAAACGAGGTGAGAAGATTCACAATCTTTCTTTTTGGCATACTTATGTAGAATAGAGGACAATACCCAAAATCTCTGAGCTTTTTCATTGCAGGAAGATATCTGCACAGGCATCAACCTTCCCTAACTGCTGAGCTGTTCCCTAGCTCCAGAGCCAGAGGGGTGGGGGAACCCTGCAGCTGGCTGCTGTCAGAGGGCTGTCATTCAGGGAGGAGGACAGGGTGGGGGAAGCTGACAGCCAGGGTTGCTGCCCCACTTCCCAGCTTCACTACCAGTGCCTGGGGCAGCTGGGAGGCTGGTGAATCAGCTGCTGCAGTGCTGCGGCTCACCGTGGCAGAGTAAAACCTGGCCAGTGCACTCCAAGACACTGCTGTGACCTGCAACACTGCAGCAGCTGACTCGGATGCACCTCAGCTGTCTGCAGCACCTGGGGGGGGGGCAACTCGGGGCACTAGCCAGCGGCAGCATTGGCATCGGCAGGAGGCTCCAAACTATTGCCTGCCAGGGCCCCCTGCCTGCAGGAACTGTTCTGGTTACTTTTGTTGTCAGTGGAAGCTGTAAGTTTTGTGGCAGCCTTGGATGGCAGCGTTTTGAGTTACTCTTCTGTTGCCCCACAAAAGAAAAAAAAATTAATGTGGTACTTCCTTGACAGCTTTTTGATTTACAAAAGCTTCTTGTAAGCTGTGACTGAGACAGCCAGCACTGTTTTAGATATTTAACCTTTTCTGCAACTGCTGTTAAATAACCTGATGTTTTGTCTGACTTCCTACAGACCCTTTTTAAAGCAGCAGATGAATCCCCTGAATCCACCCTTAAAACCACTTTATAAACTACAGCATGTAAGTAGAAATCTTTTGAGTCTGATTTTGTATTTCATGCTTGAAGTGCGAGTCTGGGTGGAACAGGGTACCCAAATCACAGCAGTGAGTTCCTGGTCCCAAATGGGGTCAGATTGATAAACGGCTAGCAGTAAGTCAACTGCTTATTTTTCAGAGGATCTTTGTGTGGGAAACTCCTCCTCTACCCATGTGCTGGTGGGTGTTGTGTTATTGTTCTGTTGACAACTGCTTTGTCACCACAGGCCTTTGTGTGGATGTCCCCTGGGCTAGGGGGGTTGTGGCAGGAGTGAGCTGTCAGGGTCTGATCTGTCTTGAGTTCTCCTTGGGGCTGAGGTTCGCTTTGTCTCTCCAGGTTGACAGGAACAAGGAGGAGGCTTGCAGAAATGTGGTGAAGGGCGCTCAGAGAGATGGCAAGCTTGGTGCCATATCTACGCAGCATGCTGGCCACGCTGCTCAGCAGAAGTCTTCTAATACATGCCAGAGAGCCACGGTGGTGCACCCAGAGCAACCAAGGAAGAGTGTGAAGCTTCCCACAGGGCTCATGCCAAGCATGAGCCATCCTACACAGGCCAAAGGGAGGCTCCCAGCTTCAAACTCTGGTTACCTAAATCCGGGAAGGAACGAGAAGCCTGCACAGGAGACTGTCACTGCTGCAGCACCTCAGACTGAAAGTATCGATCCCCTTCCTGGGTCATTTTGCTCCCTAAATGAGGGCCTGCAGGACAAGCTGGTGTGCAACAAAGAAAACATCCGAGCACAAGCCTCTAACCACCCTGTACTGAACAGAGTTTCTCAGTCTCATGGAAACAGTCTTGGTAACAGGAAAGTCTTGACTCACAGGCAAAGCTCAGCTACGATGTCAAGAGCCATCACTGGTCCAAGGGACAGAATTAATAGCCGCCAGGCTAAGGGAGAGCCGATTCGGGATAAAATCAGGAATACTTTGCCAGGCTCAGAGACTGTATCTCAAAAACTAAGTATCAAAACTCAGCCGTTACAGTCCTGTCAGTTACTTACTCCTTCTACTAATTCGCTACATAAAAACCCAGGAGTAAACCAGGAAAAGACCAATATGGCAAAGCAACCCATGGGAAATCCGCTCGGCACACTTCCAGTTGGAAGCCTTAAGCGCCACAGTAGATCCCCCCAGGTGAACAGATCTTCCACAAAGCCTCCAGCCTCCAGCCGGCCCCTGGGGACCACAGACCCGAAATCCAGCCTGAAAACAGCTGGCCCTGTGCAATGGCAAAGACCTGTGGCTAGAGGGGAGGCAAACGGGAAGGACATGAAGATGGTGCCTCCAGGAAGCACTGCGGCATCCCGAGTAACAGTGCCCCCAAACCAGCCTCGCGGTGCACACTGCTCCAAAATTCAAGCAATTGAGACCAATTTTAGTAGGAGAGAGAGGCTTAAACCAGAGCTGCCAAAGGCAAGCCAAACACAAAGGGTACAGGCTACGTGTGTTCCCAAGACCCCATCAGCTGCAGATCGTAAGTAAGTAGCAGCTCTGGCTGACTTGTCTTCACCTCCAGGGGACAGCAGAGTTTAAAATGTTTAACTGGGTGAACCAGGGTCCAAAGTCCCCTTATTGGTGAACACTTGTTTGGGTGTTACGCCTCAGAAAAGAGGAGGGCGAGGATGGGATTTGGTGGTACCCTGGGTTCCTCTTCTGCCACTTAAGCAAGCCAGAGGAGAATGTGCAGGTGCTCACCTCTTTTCCTTTCAAGGGAATATAAAGAATATTTATAAATATCCCCTAAAATTTACGAGGATTTTCCTTTCCCAACCTAGAGCTTGGATGTGTTTTTAAGATAGAGCAGCTGAAGTTGGCTAGAGGGAGAGTCCAAGGGAAACAGTAGCCCGGCAAGTGCTGGCAGTCTGCTGGGGTGGTAACAGTGGTCCCTTGGTCCTTTGACAGGGAACAGCTGGAGGAGTGGTTGGCATCCAAAGGCAAGGCATACAAGCGGCCACCTATGAAGCTGCTTCAGAAGAAGCCACTGGAGCTGACCTGGAGAAATGTCAAGGAGAAAGAGAAGCAAGAGAAACAAGAGCAGCTAAAGCAGCTCTGCCTGGAGAAGATCAACAACACTCTAACTGAGTGCCTGAAGCTCGTTGAGGAGGTGGGAATGGGAAAGGAGCTGCTTGAAATGGGCTACTCCTGGAGCATCCAAGGAGATGAGGGCCACATCCCCCCAACAGCACAGAGGAGTTTGAAGCAAGCATTCTTGCTTACTTGGCTGCAGTTGCCAGAGGGTAACATCATGTGCAGGAAAAGTAAAAGTCCTCATGGAGTTATGGATAGGCCAAAGTCATGCAGCAAGGTGCACTAATGGGGAAAAGGGAGCGATACGTGGTCACAGCGCTCACGTGTGTTACTGCTGGTGTCCTGGCAGCTGCAGCAGGGATTTCTGTGGCAGCAACATGTGCCAATTGAGCCTGCTTGAGGTATGTCCCTGGTGGACCTCACAACTGCTGTGAAGTGTCACTTCTGGGAATGGCGGCTACTGGCCCTGCTGCAGGGTTCAGTGGCCCTGGTAGTGCCAGCAGTGAGGAGTCTATCCATCGTCATTCCTCTGAAATACTAGACTCATTTTATCAAGGGGAAAATAGAGGCAGGAAAGCTATTATCTGTCCACAGTCGCATAGAAGGCTTGCAAAAACACTTCAGACCCTTCCTAGAGAGTGGTGGGACAGTGGTTATACGCTGACAGCTTCCCTGGTGTACGCCTCTGGCCCTTGCAATTGATGCCTTTCTCCGGGATCTTGTCCTTCTTGTAGGGTGTCCAGGCAGAAGAGATCTCTGCAGTGCTGTCCCACGTTCCCCAGGCAGAGAAATTTGCCAAGTTCTGGATCTGCAAAGCAAAACTGCTCGCCCGGAGCGGCCCTTTTGATGTGGCAGGGTTGTACAAAGCAGCAGTCTGCGCTGGTGCTGTGGTGAGTGAGGCATGCTTCTCTTCAGTAGCTCCCTGTGTTCCCCTGCCTCTGCGCCAGCTAGTTTCCTTGAGATCCAGGGGCTGGACTTTGTCATGACTTTAGCAGCAGTAGTCGCTGGTGAAAAAGCTGTTTAGAGCTGCTGGTCCTGTTTTGTCCCATAGAAACACCTTTGACTTTAAATCAGCTGAACAGGCACTGCCATGTGGGCACAAACAGGGCCAGGGGAAGATGTGCACCGTGCGCCGTGTCAGCTGTATCTGGAAGCAGTGTGACAGCAGCTGTGCGCTGGTCTGGGCAGCATAACTGCAGCATCTGTTGGGATTTAACCATGCAGGGTGGACTCCTGCCCAGCCGTGCCTGTGTGCTGACAGAGCTCACTTGGAGAAGGAAAATCCTGCAGCCTTTTACTGCTGTCTCCAGCATAGGGTGTCATGATGCAGCAAAATCCTTTTGTCCTATTCATTTGTAACTCTGGTCTCTGCTCCCAAGCCAGCTGTGCCTTGACCCGCATTCTGCTTTTCCTGCAGCCACTCCAGGAGCTCAGAGAAGTTGTCCTTGATATTTTGAAGGCTGCAGATCAAACATCAGAAGGTAACAACATGTGCGTGGGGGGGCT
The DNA here is from genome assembly GCF_963210335.1 of Falco punctatus. NCBI lineage: Eukaryota > Metazoa > Chordata > Aves > Falconiformes > Falconidae > Falco > Falco punctatus. The sequence goes on along the minus strand of NC_137600.1, from coordinate 83,120 downwards.
GGCTGGCAGGCTGGAGTGTGGGCAGGCTCAGGTTCCCTGCTGCTGTAGCAGGGAAGCAGCATGGTTTGCAGTCTGTCCCAGCACCCCTTGTCCCTATTGACTTTGATGGAGACAGAGTCTTTTCCTCTCCTGTCAGGGGAAAAGGCTGAGCAGCCCATTCCTAGAGAGCCTATGACGCCTTGCCCAAGGGAGATGCAGCAGGTGGTAGCAACACCCTGCCTGACAGGGGTGTCCTCGACTAAGCTGCCCATCTCCATCAAGTTACAAGTTACATCTGCATCCAGGTAAGGTTGGGCCACCTGCTCCTGGCAGCGAGTGCCCTCTGTGCCAGCACTCCTCTGCAGGGTTTACCTAAAGGCTCTTGTCCTCTCTGCAGAGGAAAGGAGTTGCTGGAAGCCCGGGAGCTGAAATTCCTGACACCAGTGCGGCGCTCACTGCGGATAGACCGTGCTGGGAGCCACTACCCAGCGATGCTGAAAGACCATGACCCTGTGGTGTCATCCCTCAGTGAAATCATGGATGCTGAGGGGGAGACTCAGTTCTTCTTCAGGAAAAACAAGGCTTTGCCAGAAGTGGTGGAGCTGGAGGGTTTGAGTTCGTATTCCCCAGAGTGCTGCTGAGGGATTCCCAGCAGGGTGGGGGCTGCCTGCTCCCATGTGCTGCCTTACACACAGCACTGACTTCTCTTGTTGCCTCACAGATGTGAGTATGTTGGGGTGGTGCATGCTAAGCCTGTTTCAAATATGTAAGCACTAGTTTAAATAAATAAACACTTGTGGAAGAGGTGCAGCGTGGCCTAGTAAGTAGTGTGCAAGGTTGGAGACATGGGCTATGTCGCCTGGGGCTGCCCTTGGCTCCCTCTGCTGTGATGCACACACCTGATTTTCCCGCTGCAGGATAATGGCAGTCAGACTGCAATGCTCCAGGTACCTTCTGGTGTCTTGGAAATGACGTCCTGAAGGATTCACTGCAGAACTGTGTTGTGCCCTACCTGGACACCACGTGGATGCTCTCCACTGAGAGGCATGCACGGACCCAGTGTCTTGAGTCCTTGTGCAGCAGCGCTAGCTATGCCAGACTGGGGAGGTGCTGGAGGGGCTGGGGTACCTGAGGGACTGCAGCAGCTTCCACACAGGCTGCTGAAGGCAGCACATGCAAGGGGTGCAGAGGTCCTTGGGATGCAGCAGGCCAGGCTCCCAGACCCCTGGGCACGCCTGGGGGTCCAGGATGGGGCAGCTGAGCCTCATTGGTGCACATGTGGCCCCCACAGCAGCACCCACCCCCACACCCCTACCTCCCAAGAGCTGTCCTCACACCAGGGGCACAAGGCACCTGGTGCAGGGCTGGTTGCTGGGGGTTGGCACAGTTTCCCTGCTGTGAGGAGCAAAGTGGTATGGATGCCAGGAAGGGTGGAGGCAACCTTCCTGTCCTCAGCAAGCAACGGCCCTGTCCTCATCCCACCCTTTTGCTGCCTCCTGACGCAGCCACCACCACTGTTGGCTCAGCATCTTTACTGAGGAAACTGTGACGCTGGAAGAAGTCTTGGAGCAGTATCTGGAAGACCTGGTGCAGGTCTGGCTGCAGTCTGGGGAACAGGGCCAGGCCCCCTCCTCTGGGGTGCAGAACAGTGCTGGCAGGAGGGGGGTGGCCTGGGACTGCCAGGGACTCGCAACTGTCCCAGCTGCTGGCCGAGGATCTGGGAACTGCCCTTTGTCCCCACCTCTCAGGCTCAGGGGCAAAGGTGTTTCCATTTAAAATAACCGATTCTGTGTCTCTGTGGTGCCAGAAGTTTGAATGTCTTTTATAAAGAGAAAAGGGTAGAAAACAGAAGTGGGCAACAGCCGGCAAAAAGGATTCCCAGGGAGCAGCAGTCACCTCCAGAGTCCTCCTACACTTCAGCAACACCCCCCCACCTCTGCCCCAAGCTGGACCACGGCACCCGGGGCAGGAGCTGCTGCAGCCGCTGAGCGGAGCAGAGGGTTTCCAGTGGTACACATGTTGCTGGTTCTCCCCAGTGCTGGGCCACCCTCAGCTGGCAGCCAGCTGACTGGGAGAAGCAGCTGGTGCTGGGGGGCCCATGAGTGCAAGTGGGGGCACCGGGCAGCCTGTGGGCTCTGTGGGGCCCCTCTCCCGGCACAGCAGGGAGAAGGGCACCATTACATGGAGAGAGGCGTGATGTGGGTGGTGGCTGACCACAGGTGGCTTCGGTCAGCCAGCTGGTGGCACAAGTGTCCTGGGGCCACTGAATGTCCTTCTGGGGGCCAGCTTGGCTGCTGTTGGCACTGGGGTAGGTTCAGGCTTCTCCATCATCTTCCTCCTCTCCGCTGGAGTCCTGTGGGACCCCAGCAACCTGAGACTGAGATGGGGGCGGCTGAACGGGCACATGGCCCCACCAGCACTGGGGGGTTGGTGCTGGCACTTCCATGCCTTTCTGCTCCTCTGTCCCCTGCCACCCACCTGCTGGCCAGAATGGCCATGCTGGGCCAGCCAGGGTGCAAGGGCTGTGCCACCTTCTCCAGTATCCAAGCGGCTGTGCTCCACTGTTGACTCGTGTGCCATCTGCAGCAGGCAAAAGGCTTGCAGAGAGGGGCCATCACCAACCAGCTAAGTGGTTGGGTGCCCCCCAAACGCCACCATGAGCCCTGTACCCCCTTAGGCAGGGAGGGAAACTGAGGCACAGCAGGGGCTGGGAGGTGCATACCAGCACCGGGGGTGCCCGGAAGAGGTAGCTGAAGGGGTAGTAGAGGAAATTGATGAAGGAGGCGGCATACAGGTCCGCATAGCGCATCAGCTGGTTGGCAAAGAGTGTCTGGCGCGAGCCGCAGCGGAACAGGCTGCCCATCTTCCCGTAGCACATGTCCATCTCGTGTGTGACTTTCTGTGGGTGCAGCAGGACGGTCAGGGCACCCAACACTCCCCAGGGGGAGATCAAGGGGTGGGGGAGGCTGAGCTGTGTGCGGGCTGGGACGCTGACCCAGGCATCACCTGGATCCGACGCTTGATGGAGCTGATGTCTGGGCGCTCACTACTGCCACTATCCAAGTGCCTGGAGTGGGAGAGACCCGGCTGAGGGCTCGCCTGGAGGGTCCCCCACGGGTGCCTGCATGCCTGCACACACCTGCACCCCAGCTAGTGCCTCCTGCCCACCCCATGCCCACTCACTGGTACAGCTCTGCCAGGAAGAGGTCCAGGCTCCGCAGCTCCTCAAACAGCTCTGCAAGGGCAACGGGGCCAGCTCAGTGTGGGCAGTGTCCTCCACTGCCCAGCACAACCAACACTGGGTGTCAGGGCACACCCCACTGGGGCTGGTTTTGCCACCAAGGCCAGGTAGGAGGGTCCAGGCCATCTCCCCCAGCTGGGCTCAGCTGCATTCCTGGCTGGGCAGGGTCCATGTCCCTGGCTGGGCACTGCTCACCGCTCTTCTCGGTCCAGACCTGCAGCTCGCGGGCCAGCTCGGGCACCACCAGGAAGGTGCGCCAGCCCTGACGCTTCTTGGACTTGAGGATGTCCCCAAAGATGTGGTCCCCCATGTAGAGGATGTCTTTGCCCTTCACACCCAGCAGGTCACACACCACGTCTGAGGAGCCTGCAACAGCCAGATGTCACAACGATGGCACAGGCACGTCCCCCATGCTGCCCATGGAGCCCAGCCAGCCGCTCACCACCAGAATAGACAGCACAGTGCTGGAGCGGGCCGGTGTACGTCCCGATGCGCAGCTTCCCCGTGTCCTGCAAGACAAGAGGACTGGGGGGGTACCATTACCTGTGCCTGCCTGCTGCCCACCCAACAGTGAATCCCCCCCTGCTGTGCCCACAGGAGCTCCTGCAGTGCCCAGCTGGTGCCCACTGCCCCAGCCAGCCCCGTGGCAGTGGAGGGGTTCCCACCGTGTTGACTTGGCGCAGGACGGTGCCCTCCGCAAAGAAGAGCGGCTTGCGAGTGTCCACCACAATGAGGTCAAAATAGGATCGCCAGGGGCGCTGCGGGGTCTCAGCCTGCCGAGTGTTGGGGTGGGGGGTGTCAGCGAGGGGCTACCGATGGCACCCTGAACCCCCAGCTCAGCCCACACAGCAACAGGCTCACCTTGTCGCCATCGCTGAAGTCGAACAGGTAGGACATGATGGCCTGCAAGGACACCCAACGTCACTGCCACCGGCCCCAGGGAGGGCAGACCCCTGCCTGTGCTTGGCACCCCCTGCCCCAGGGCAGGCTGGACCTGGGGGTGGGGGGACAAACACAGACACCCTCTACTCACGTCGGTGTAGTTGTAGTCGCTGTTGGTGGCCAGAAAGACCTTTCCCACCTCCTTCATGCGGCTCAGCAGCAGCGGCACGCGGGGCTGGCAGGGGGCAAGTCAGTCAGGGGCCAGGGGGGGATGGTGGGGTGGTGGGCACAGGGACTCAGCTGAGGGACCAGAGTGGGGAGGGGTCCACAAATACTCACGTCCTTCACCACGTATTTCTCCAGGTTCTCCAGTGTCTTCTCCTTCAGGCAGCCCTGCAGAGGGGACAGATGGGTCTGGCCAAAGCGTCCTTGAGGTGGTGGGTAGGGGGGCATCCCCAGCACTCTCAGCATCACACACGCAGACGCGCACACCCCACTCCCCCACCCCCAGCAAACCGCCCCCAGCCGACCGCACCCACCGAGAGGTGGACATGGTCCATGGCCTCACGCACATCCTGGAACATGCTGCGGAAGGACATGAAGAGGTTCCCATGCTTGTAGCCAGTGTCGCAGCTGCAACAGTGGAGAAAAGGGTTGTGGGGTGTGGGTGTGGGGCTGCGTGTGTGTGAATGGGCTGCCCCGCCAAGGGGAAACCCCGCCACACCCCCACAGATCCAAGCCCCCATCCCCCAACTCCGCCTTACTTCACATATCTGGAGCAGTTGGTGAAGAAGTCCACAAGACAGGCATAGAGGTGGGCCTCTGCCAGGGAGGGGACTGTGAGATGGGACACAGGGGGGTGGCACCCCACAGTGGGGAGGGGGCAATGGGAGAGGAATTTCTCACTCACCTGTGAGGTTGAAGAGCGTGTTGAGGATGTGGAAGCGCTTCATGTCATCCCGCTGGATGAACTTGTTGGGGTAATAGTGCAGGATTTCAGCCCTGGGGAGGGAACACAGAGCTGCACCCCACACCGAGGGTCCCCCCCCAGCCCCCAGAGTGGGGGTCCCAGACTCACCCCTTGAGGAAGCGGAAGCCATGGGCACAGACCAGCAGGTTCCCGTGGGAGTCCACCTTCAGCAGGTTCCCGTACAGGGCATCGAATACCAGCCCCCTGCACCGCACACCCCATCAGCGGGTGGGGGTCCCACCAACACCCTCACCCTGTGCTCCCCCCTCACTCAAAAAACTCACCGGGTGGGGAAGGTGGGGTCGTACTTGTAGGCGAGGATCTCATGGGGGTACCCAATGGAGACGAGGTGCTCCAGCAGCAGGGTGAAGGCAAGCTCCTCGTAGTCAGGGGACTTGTACACTGCACAAGGACACAAGGACACAAGTACAGGCACAGGGGGTGGTGTGGGCAGGGGCTGGGGTGTCCCACCAACACCCACCCCCACCCCCCCAAAAAAAAAAAAAACAAACCAACAAAACTCACTTGCCAAGGTGTAGTCCATGTCAAAGCCGAAGCACTTGATCTTCTCCAGCGCCAGGCTCCGGTTGACGAAAATCCTGGGGGTGACCAGGGCAGGGGGTGGTTATGGGGTGAGGGGGTGACTAGGGCTGAAGGGGGGGTACAGAGGAGGGGACAGGTCCCTGTCCCCCCATGCCCCGTCCCTGGCCAGCAGCCCTGGGGGGGGGGCGCGCCTGCCCTGGCCCAGGGGCCCCACAACGAGTTATTGGAGCAGAAAAATGGGCTTTTGAGCTGGAAACGGAGCCGGGTGTGGGCACACGGCAGGGAAGGGGGATGGTGGGCCCCCTCTTTTGGCCTGCCCCCCCGGCGTATCTACATGGGGGGTCCCTCCCCAGGGCCTCTCCTCCACTCCCCCAAGGGTCCTCCCTCGTACCTGCACCCCTGGGGTCCTTCCCTCACGTCCTGCCCCCCCCCCAAAGCGCCCCCCTTCCCCCACAGCTCCAGCGCCTGCTGCCCCCGCCCCAGCGCCCCGGGCCCCACCGGTGCTGGCAGTCCCTCCGCAGCGCACGCGTGTCGCCCGGGGCCGGGGCCGGGGCCGGGGCCGGGGCCGGGCCCAGGGCCGCCGGCGGACCCTGCTCCCCCTCGCTGCCCATCGCCGCCGCCTCCGGCCGCCGCCACTTTAACGGGGCCCGGCGGGCCCGCCCCGCCCCGGCCTCCAGCCCCGGCCCGGCCCCCCCGGGCGCAGGGAGAGGGGCACCCCGGGGTGGTGACGCTCAGAACGGGGCAGTGTGTCCCCCTTGCGGACCCCCACGTGGGGCAGCGGACCTCCAGAGGGGCTCCCCTCGGCCCGGCCCGTGCGCCCCCCCGGCAGTGGCCCCCCCGCGGTGCCCGAGCCGCCCCCCCGGAGGAAGCGCCCTCCCACGGCCGCGGCCCCGACGGCGCCAGGAGCGGCCGCGGGCGCCCGGCCCGGAACCCCCGGGGCCGGTGTTTGCCCAGCGGGGCCGCGGGCAGCGAATCATTAACCGGGGTCAAGGACCGGCCCCGCCGCCGCCCCGCCGGGCCCCCCGGGCGGGGGCTGCAGCCGGGGGGGGCTGCGCCGCACCGGGGAGTCCAGCGCCAGCGGCCACCCGCCCCCAGCCCCTCACGCCGAAGGGACAGGAGGGGGCACCCACGTCCCGTGGGATCAGCTCAATCCCGGGTGAAAACGCCGTCCCCTTCCCCGTGGGCCCTGCCGCAGGTCCCCGGCCCCGCAGGGCTCCGCGGGTCGGATCCCCACGCAGCTCCATGAGGCGCATCCCAAACCCCACGGGGCACGTTCCCGAGCCCACACGTGCCCACAGGGCTCACCCCCACCCCCCACCCGCGGGGACCCCCGGGGTGCAGGGTACGCCCCGCCCGCTGCAATCACCTGCAGCTCTTGCAACACCCCGGTGCCGACCTGCTGACGTGGGTCCCCGCGGCCGGCCTTGGCCGAGCCCCCGGGACAGCCCGGAGCATCCCCGGGACACGGCGGGGTGGGGGGACGCGGCAGGAGCAGCTGCTGCCCCAAGGCCCGGAGGGGGCATAGGGCTAGTGACAGGGTCAGGAGCTGTCCCCAGATGTGGGGCCCCGATAACCTCCCCCCCGCCCCCCGGCTCGGGGCTGAGGCGCAGCCCGGGGCTGTTTACGGCCAACACGTGGGGCCGTTATCAGCAGCCGCAGCCCCGCTCCCTCCCAGGGTGTGGGTGCCAGAGGGCCAGGACACAGGCCGTGGCACAACACACCACCCGCCCCGGGGTCCCCCGCTCGCACACCCCAGGCCCAGGACCACAGGCAGCACTGGCGTACAAAGGAAATCTTTACTGAGTCTGAGGCAGCAGCGGGGGAGGGGCAGGGGCTGTCCCCCAGCGAGCCCCGAGCAAGATGGTTGGGCAGCATCTGGTGTCTGCACTGCAGCAAGGGAGGCAAAGCCAAACGGCTCGGACCACGGCGGGGACGGGAACGTCCCACAGCCCCCAAGCCCACCCCGGCTGGGCAAGGCCCAGCCCCAGTCCTTACACGTGGAGGAGTCACTGCCAGAGGATCTTATTTTTGATGATTTTAATTAGGAAAAGTGGCCTCCCATAACCGCTAATCTAAAACTACAGCACAGCAAGGCAGTCATCCCAAGGGCAGGCACAGTGCTGCACGCCTCCCCTACTAACTTAGCGCCAAGACATTTAAAAAAAAAAAAAAAAAAAAGAAGATACTTCAGTGACAACACTATGCAGCACTGAGGGAGCTCCATGCCACGGTGGGACGAGCCTCCCCCGCTCCTGGAGGGGAGGGTGGCAGCAAGGAAGCAGGAGCAGCGTGAGCCTTCAGGATCGCATACTTGAAGACAGCCATGATGGCAGCACTGATGAGACCCGAGATGGGGACAGTGACAAACCAGGCCATGAAGATGTTGCGGAAGAGGCGCCAGTCCACCGCCTTCCTGGAACGCAGCCAGCCCACCGAGACCACAGAGCCCACCTGCCCGAGAAGCCAGGGCACAGCTCAGCATTGCACTCTGCCTGCCACCCCCCAGCCCTTCCCAGGGTGCCAAAGGAAAGCCACAGCCATGGGGCCAGGGGTCTCGCTCCAGCCCTTGGGGACCCAGCAGACCCCAGGCAGAGCAAGCAGGGTGAGGAGCTGCCACCCCAGGGCAGCAGCGGGGACAGGGCACCGAGGCACCCAGGTTCTTATGGCCGCTCAGCAGAGCCCAGGGGTCCAAAGAGGTTTTACTACCTCACTGAGTGCCCCCTCACCCAGGGGCCTCCCCCAGCCCTGGGCAGCTGCCACTCCACACTGAGAAGCAAGTGGCAGAGCCAAAGGCCAGCTGGAAGCCCAATCTGGGACCTCCTCCACAGCTCAGCCTTATTAGCACCAGGATTTGGGGAAAGCCCGGCTTGCACAGAGCCAGTACCATCCCCCTCCTACCTTGCAGTGGGTTGTGCTGATAGGGAGGCCAACATTGGAGGCGATCACCACCGTCAGGGCAGATGCCAGCTCAATGCTGAAGCCACTGCAAAGAGAGAAAGTGCATGAGAACCTGGGCACCAGACACCCTGCGCTGCTCAGCCCAAGCCAGAGCTGGGACTGCTCTCCCCGGGCAGACCCTGCAGAGCTGGGTCAGCTCCTCACTTGGCTCTCCAGACCCCCAGCAGTCCCAGACTGATACACACACACACACACCCCCCGCCCCCGAGGGATGCGGGAAGGTGTTACAGGGCCACACATAACCCAGCTCCACCACCCAAGCAATGAAACCCCCAACAGAGAACGGAGAGGGGCTCCAGGAGCAGGATGCAGCTCTAGGGCTGCCTGCAGCCTCCCCCCGCCCCAAGGCGGACCTTACCTCGATGGTGTGATGGGAGTCAGATCCTTCCCCATTGTCTGGATGACTCTCCTCCCCCAGACCCACAAGCCAATGCAAATCCCTGCACCTCCATAGAGCAGCAGCCAGATGGGAGTTGCCACTTCACCTGTCTGATAGACCAGGTAGAGTGCAACCAGGGGCCCTATGGCATTGCTGGAAGAGAAAGGAGAGCTGGTCTAGAAGGCCAGAGGCTTTGGGCAAGATGGGCACCAGCCCCAGTGCGCAGCCCCACCGCTCCTGCTGACTCAACTGACCTGACATCATTGCCACCATGAGCAAAGGAGCCAAAGCAGGCTGTGAGGATCTGCAGGAACTGGAAGAGGAGGGACACCTCAGGTTTGTCCTGGTCGTGCCACTCTTCCAGGGAGCTACTGCTGCCTTTGTGGTCACTGACTCCCGTCTCCACTTGGGCAGCGCTGAGATCCACATCAGCTGCCGGGTGGGCATCTGCCACTGCATTGCAGTAACTAGTGTAGCTGTCCATGCGGACTCTCTTCTTGGTGTCCGCCATGGGCCAGGTCAGCTTCTCCATCTCCTCCACCTCCTTGGCCCGGAGGGAGTCCAGGGGCATGCCACAGATAGCCATGGTGTAGGAGGTGTAGCTGTTGTTGCGCCGCAGGGGCTTGTCCCCCGAGTCCCCCATGCAGTCCCCCATCTTGGCCAGGTGCAGTTTATGCAGCAGCTCCTTGTAGAGGCCAGAGTCCTTGTGCACGGTGTGGTACTGGTACTGCCCACTGGAGCTCATCTGGTGGCCCACGGCCTGGTTGAACTGGACGAGGTTGCCGTTGGGCAGCCGCATGGCTCCTGCCAAGGGAGACAGTGGGGGTTTAGCACCCAGGGGTACCTGGGGTGAGGGAAAACCACGCTGGCACCCTACGTCACCCCCCACACCCGCTCACCGCTGTCAGTGCTGGTTTCCTTCAGGTCGAGGCTGGGAAGCCTCTCCTGCTCCGGGGCCTCCTCCAGGTCCCCCAGGTTGAAGGAGACTGTCCTCTCCTCCACCACTGCCCGGTGGGGTGCAGCTGACCCCACATCAGCAACGGGGCTCTTGGTATCACCCAGGGGCACCCGGGGCTCGTCGTGGTCCTCCTTGGGGCTGATGTTCTTCTCCATCAAGGGGCTTTCAGAAGGACTTGATTTGATCTCACCTACGAAGGGAGGCAGCTGCCATCAAACCCCTTCCCGACACCAGGAACCAGCCCACACCCCTCACCACTCGGATTTATGCCAGCCAAATAAAATTCACGGCTTCGCCCCCATCCTGAACTTTGGAAACTGCTGGGCAGTCGCACCTTGTCCCAGGCACAACAGCCAAACAGTCCCAGGCCAGCTCATCTCCTATTTTTAGGCCCTACCCACCCACACCGGGTGTGGTGAGCACCGTTATGGGGCTTTTATGCAGCAGAGGTTCCTCTTCAAGCCATGTTTGTCCCATCTCCATTCCCGGCAGCCGTGGGATGCTCTGGACCTGCTTCTGGGCAGCTGCAGCCTCTGAGCCTGGTGGGAAGGTGCCCAGAAGAGCCCAGCTCCTCCACCAGCCCACGAGCCCCAGCCCGCTGGGAGGACTTGCCCGCCTGGGCTCCTCTCCAGCACCCACTGGTGGGTGACAAACCCAAACCGGAGCCGGTCCCCACCTCCCAAGGGCAGCCTGGTTTCCTGTCCCACTGGGAGAGCCAAGCCAGCAGCACCAAGCCCTGCATACTGAGGCTGCTACACCCCCTCTACCAGGAAAAGCATGTTTTCTCCAGGTGAAAACATGAGATGAGGTCAGCTCCTTCAGACAACAACAAAAACCCACTTCCTTGTCACAAACGTGACCATCTTCCACCCAGTTTGCTCACTGCGAGGGCCAGGCTGTGGCCTCCAGCCCCTCGCCCTGGTATCAAGCCTCTGCAGAGCCCACATCCCCCTGCACCAGCGCCGCCCCACAGCAGAGCGGGGCTCTCCAGCAGGCAGGGGAGCCTGGCTGGCAGGCAGGAGTTAAGCCGAAGCTTGAACAGCTGGAAGATTGTCAAGGGCAGCCATAAAGCTGTTAGTCACACCCCAATTACACCAGTCTGACAAGGACACTGGTTATCCCCTCATCTCCAGTTCTGCAAGTGCCCCAGACTGCACACAAAATTTATATGCAAGACCACGCACAGACTCCAGGAGAGCTGCCTGTACTTTTCAGGAGGCAGAGCTCGGGACTGCTCTTTTGGATGCCTTTCAATTTTTTTTTTTTTTTTTTTTTGCTACAGGGAAAGGATTTCATCAGCTTACACAGCTTTAAACTTGTGATCTGCATCTGCCAGGCCAAAGACCGATCAGCAGGTATGCAGAGGATTAAAGGTTACGCTGGTTAACAGGCTGGTTGTCTCCTGCCTTCTCTTCTTTCTCTATTAAGCAGTGAAATCAGGCTGTTTAATATTGCCTGCTGTCCGGCGCAGCCCAAGGAGAGGCTGCCTTGCTGAGGGATCAGCTGCCAGGCACCACTCAACAGCACAACAACTACTTCAAGGGGTATTCTGGGGCCTCGGGGAGCCGCTTGCTGGTATTGCTGCGGGGTAGGTGCATGCAGGTCCAGCTCGATGGGATGTGCTCCAGTGACTCAGAGTTTGCAGAGCAGCTTAAGCTCTAACTGAAGCTGAGGATCCCTGCTAGTAACAGCCCTGGGGCTAGTGAGATCTCCCACTGGGAAAGCAACTTGGTTAGTTCAAGCACACCCTTCCCCAAGGGATTGCAAAAAGGGAGGCATTACTTACGTTCGATTTTCTTCTTCATTCTCGGACATACAAAGAACCAGACGACGAGAGCACAGACAACAGCACTCCCCGCCGAAATTAGGAGGATACCCCACAGAGGAAGTTTGTCAAAGCCCAGCACTAGGAAATAAAACAACGGATCTTTGAAAACCTCCGGGCAAAAGCCTCCTTCACGTATGACTTTGCTCTTCCCGGCACGGGGACTCCATCACCTGCAACATCCCTGAGCTAATGTGCCTGCCAGGGAGAAATGCCATTGGAAAGCCAGCACTGGCCACAATGAAACCAAGCGCTTAACTTGCACAGAAGCCCCCCTCCCCCCTAGTTACAGTCTCCCCCACCCAAAAGCTGGTCTTCCACATGGGCAGACACTTTCCCCTCCCTCCCGCAGCCAAACCAAATCAGGGACTGGTGCGTGCCCTGAGCAGAGACAGGAGACAACTCACAACCCTTGTCTCCTCTCTTGCTGCAATGTCAAAGAAAAAAAACAACAAACCACCCAGCACGGCTGCTGCAGCAGCAGCACCACTTCCCCGTCAGGGAGAAGACATGCAGGACCTGGGCTGCTCCCACCAGAGACCCAGTAACTCCTCCCGCTGCAGGGGGAAGATGGTTCTCCTGCTCCTGTGTCCCTCGGAACTTAAGCTCAAGTTTCAAGGCATTTGAGGTGTTGCGTGACCCAGTTACAAGCACTCTCACATGCAGTGGCTTTGCATTAGAGAGCCAGCTGCAGCCGCACCCTGAAGCCCCCCCCCCCCCCCGGGACTATCAGGTGCTGTGACCGACCACTCGGCTCCCCTATTCCTGCTGCAGGCGATACCCGACTGCTCTTAACACACCACCAGCAACGTCACAGCTACTCTACCCACACGTTTGCCTACTCGTTTACAGCGAGCCTGGCTCCCTGAAGGCTACAAGCCCTGCATTTAAGCGGCACAGAGCTCCCCCAGCTCTCCTGCAGCAGAGGGCTCAGGATAAACATGAATCCACCTTGGGGGTGGCCAAGTGATGAAGTGATCTTGGAGCAGCACCGCAGCAGCCTCACCTTCTCCCCCAGGCTGGGAAGCCAAGGAAAGGGAGGCCGACTTCCCTCCAGAACATTTTCCAGCCACTGTTTACAGAGGAAACCCTGCAGAGCCAGGGCTGACTGCTCTCACCCCACCTCCGGCAGCTCCTCCACAACAGGAAACCGATGCTCAGACCAAAAGCGGCTCACACCAAGTCATCCCGACAGATGGAGCTTACGGAGCCTCCAGCTCCACAGGCAACGCCACCCTCCCCTGCCAAGCCCTCTCCTAGTCCTGCCCGCGACATGTCCCCCTGCACAACAGCCAAACAAGCATTTCAATTTGGCCTTTCAGACTGAAGTACAAACTCCTCTTATCGGTACAGGTGCCAGCTCTTCTTGCCAGGGATAATGAGTTTATTCTGAGGGACAAAGTGAATCGGGAGGCACCGCCTCCATCCCTGCTCCTAGTCTTGCTAGTGGCAGCCCGAGGAGTCTCTTCAGCTGCAGCCGGGTACCTGAGCTTTAGCACAGGTAAGAGAAGGCAAGAGGAAGCCAAGTTATCTGCTAGTCCTGTGCAGTCTAAGGAGAAAGGTCTGGAGGGGTTTAGTTTGAGCAGCTCTCTTTGGCTGGGCAACTATCTAGCCCAGAACTCAGCGCACACTAGCCTGCAGCCTTCTGTAACTGGCACAGGCCAGCCACCTCCTAGGAGATTTCAGCCCTGTAAAGCAAAAAGGGGGTAAATCGTGCATTTAACGGAGGTTTTGTAAAGCACTTAAAAGTTAAGGTTCAATTTTTCTGACATGTACTTACAAGGTGCACCGGTGTACATGATGGAGAAGAGGTTGATCCCCACGGTACAGGCATAGAAGACTGGCAAAGCTCGCAAACCGTTGGGAACAGGATCTGCCTGCAAAACAAGGATCAGTGCTGCAGAAAGCCAGACCTCGAGGGCTGTGCAGCTGTCGGAGCCACCAAGCAACACCCCCTTCCCAAAAGGGGGTCTGCACCTTCAGTCAACTGCTGACAGCAGCTCAAACACCACGCTCCTGCAAGCTCTACCAAAAGCCAAAGCTCCCAACAGCTTCTGGATAATAACCCACGGGGCTGGCACTGTCAGACCACCCCAGCAGCCTGGGGACAGAGAAGGTGGCAGAACACTAGGGATCCCATGAGGCTCCCCAGCGACCAAGAACAGGAACAGCCAAGTGTCCCACCACTCCAACGTGGAGCATCTCCTCTCTGCCTGCAGCTAGGGGCTGCCCTGCTCCTGAACCCTTCCTAAGGCTCTCCAGCCTCTGGCTGCATTTAGGTTTTCTTTCAATTCCCCAGGCCCTTTCAGACAAAATAGTCCGTTAGACAAAGCCTTTACCTCTTTCCAGCCGACTTGGACAAAATAGGAGTCCATTACTCACAAAGCAGCTTATTTGACCACATACCTGCACAGAGAGGCCCTCACCCGAGCAGCAGGAGGACTTAATCTCCGCTGCTGCTGCCCAGCAATCAGGGTCTAGCATTGGTACAAACACACCAAGCCTTACCAAATGCCAAGCAGGACGGAGCAACCAAACTATTCAGCACCAGAATGAAGCATGACAGGGCCAGCCCAGCTCTGAAAAGCCAGTTACGCAAGGTTACTCTGACAGCAGTGACGCTAAATTGTTTTAAAGGGCTGCCAGGTAGAGAGAACAGCAGCGATAAGATCTGAACATCTCTTGAACCAGAAAGACTTAGATCTAGGATTTAAAATAATTGAAGTTAACCTCAAACATCCAGATGGAAATGCTCCTCTGTACAGCTGGCTGGGTAACCCTGCTCTGTGCTAGCAGCATCCTGTGCTCCACGGTAGTCAGCATCATCTCAGAAGGATGAGCCTTAACACTGCCACCTCCATTTCAAGCAGCTTTGGGTGCCCGATACCTCTTCCTGGGCTTTCGGACACTGCCAACAGTGGGAGCGTCTTCCTGGAGCCAGCCCAGGTGCCTCTCACTGTACCTGGGGAACACGCTCAGCCCAGGTGCCTCTCACTGTACCTGGGGCCCCAGATGGGAGGACAGGACAGTCTGCGCAGCACCAGGGACAGTTGTGGCCCTCCTGCTTTAAATAAAGCCATCACTGTTGGTCATTACCTTCACCTGCAACCTGACACACGAGGAGGTTCTGCCTTGCACCAGGCCTTAGGAAAAGCCTGACAAGCAGGTCTGACCTTATCAGTTCTGGGCTACTTCCCTACCTGGGAATTACAGCTGCTTTTGCCAAGGCCAGGCCCACGTGTTTTGGAGGAGGTGAAGTGCTGCCTCCCCACCTCCTGGGCTCCACATCTCATTTTCCCACCCCTTCAGCCCTTCCCAAAGGAGTCCTGAAGGGCTCACCCAACTGTCAACGCAAGGATGGATGTGCCTGGAAAAACCCTGGTGCATGGAAGCCACCCAACCAGTGCAATGGGCAGACAAGGGAGCACCTGGGAGCCCCAAAAGCCATCAGAAAGCAGAGTGGGCAGCTCTTACCTTACGGAGGATGAACCTCCGGACAAGGAAGAAGAGGACAGCAGACATGATGCCTGAAAGGAGGGGCGAGATGAACCAGGACAACACTAGGAGAGAAGAGGCACAATCAGCATCCCACTGCTGGAAGGGGAAGCCCAGGGGGCACATGGAGGCCATCACATGAGCCGGGCTTACCGATCTTTAGCAGCTCGGACCACTTGACACCTTCTTGCCCTTTGGCCACCAGTGAAAAGCCAATGGTTGCTCCAACAATGCAGTGGGTACCTGAAATGGGGAGCCTCAAGAACGAAGCCACCAGCTGCCACACAGCAGATCCTGGAGCAGGAGGAGAAGCCTGGTAAGAAAGCCATCACCGGGGCACCCTGGGGTACACTGCTCCCCCATCTTGCCCCCCCCCCCCCCTCCTCACCAAACATGGCACTGATCGAACCCGCCATCAGCAGCTGCTGTGTGGAGTTGTACATCTCCACATCAATCAGTCCCTTCCGGATGGTCTCACTGACTTTGGCTCCCAGGAGGACGGAGCCCAGCGTCTCAAAGATGCTGGCGAGGATGCAGGCTTGCCGGAGGGTCACAACCCCCGAGCCCACCGCCGTGCCGAAGGAGTTGGCCACATCGTTGGCACCGACGGAGAAGGCCAGTACAAAAGCGATGATGAAGCCCAGGACCAGCATCCAGAGGAAGTCCTCCATGGGGAGGGGTGGCGCCGTGGGGGTCGGGTCCATGGTTTGGGGGGAGCTGGGCGAGGTACTAATAAATTAGGTATAAAATTAAATACAGCGGGGGGTGGTGGAGTCGCTATAGGGCGTGGGGTGGCTCCCCCGTCCTACGGCCCCGGCGGCCGCGGGGACTGGGGACCGGATTCCGCGCCATGGCCTGCGCCGCTCTTCATCCTGCGGGAGAGACGGGGCTCAGCGGGGCCGCTGGGATAACGGCCCTTCCCGCGCCCGGTAACGGCCCTTCCCGCCGCCATGTGCCCGCCCCACCCCCGCCCAGCACCTTCGCCCAAGGCCACCGCTCACCGGCAGGGCCGGGCCGGGCCAAGCCGCACTCACCGGGAAGCTGCCAGGAAGGGCTGAGGCCTGGGCGTGTCCGCACCCGCTCTGTGCCCGCACCGCACCACCCCCGCCCGGTGCTGCCGCCGCCGCCCTTTAACGGCTCCCGCCGTCACACGTGACCTCCGCCCCGCCTCTCCCACCTGACGCCAGCGCCGCGCGAGACCGCCATTGGCCCGCTCGTCGCCGGGGCGGGGCGGGGCCGCGCCGCCATTGGGCACCGCACAGCGCAGAGCCCCCGCCCCGCCCCCGCCCGCCGCCGCGCCCCCGCGCGGGCAGCGCGCCCCGACACCACGTGCGCGCTCAGTGGCGCCCCGAGCGGAGCGGGGCGGGAGAGCCCGGCACCGGCACGGGACGTCACGGCCAGACCCAGGCACCAGCACCGGCACCGGCACGGGACGGCCTGACAGAGGCACCGGCACCGGCATGGTCTGGTCTGACACAGGCACGGGGTCAGCTCCAGTGCAGCCTGGCGCTGGCCTGGCTCAGCTCTGGCACAGTTTGGCCCTTGTGTGGCACAGCCTGGCACAGGTGTGGTCTCTGGCCCGGCCCGGCATGGGTGTGGGGCTGGCTCAGCTCTGGCACTGCCTGGCACGGGTGTGGGCTCAGTTCTGGCAGGGTCCAATATGGGTTTGGGATCGGCTTGGCTCCAGCATGGATTGGCATGGATGGGCAGAGGTGTGGGCTTGGCTCCAGCATGGTCTGCTTTGGGTCCATGTGGGTCTGGCCCCCGTCCGGCACGGTCCAGCATAGCCCCAGCGTGGCCCTGGCACGGCTTGGCACCAGGCACAGCACTTGTGGCACACCGGCTCGGGGGGCACCGACCCACAGACCACCAGACCGGCACCATGGTACAGCCAGGTGCTGCTCTGGGCTCTGAATCTGCATCGCACACAGGCTGTGGGCCAGCACCCAGGAGCAGCACCAGCCTGGGGGGCACCTGGCCATGGGGGCATCCCCCTTGCCCTGGAGCACAGCCCAGCTTTCCCCCACCAGCAAAGGCCCCATTCAGGGACCAAAACTGAGTCCCACCAGAACCAACTGCCGCACTTGGCCTGCGGGATCTTGTGAGGTCCCAGTGGATTCATAGGTCCCCCCAGCCCCCCTGCCTGGGTGGCACAGCCAGGGTGCACCCCTGCATGCTGCTGGTGCACCCACCCCCCATGGACATGTGTGCACACACAGCCCCCATGTACACACACGCATGCTGAGTGCACACATGTGCCCCCAGGAGGGCCAGTGCCCATTCCCACTTTGGGGTGACCATTGCCTGGCAGGAACCGCGGCTCAGTGGGCAGAGCCACGATGTTCCAGCCCCAGGGCAGTGGGTCAGCCTGGCATGGGGAGCTGGGGTGGCCGGTGGGTGGTTGTGTCCATGGTTCATCGGCTCAGTGCCGGCTGGGGCTGGTCCGTCACAAGCTGCTGCACTGCTGGGCTGCCGGTGACGTGGGCCTGTGGATGGCACCCGGTGGGGGAAAGCGTCCGGGGTGCCCTGGCCCTGCTGCCCCACTGCCCCTGTGTCACTGGGCCAGAGTCCATCCTGTGTCCCTGCAGGCCCTGTGTCCCCAGCTACATGTGGTGCTGGGTGTGCGGAGCTGCAGCGTGGCCCAGGGTGGGCCTGAGGGGTGAGGGGGCGCATGTGCCTGGAGCCTGGGGTCCCCTTTCCTCTCTCAGCCCCCTGAGGAGGCAGTAGGGGATCAGCCCGCACCCTTACACCATCCCTGTCCTGCATTCCTGTCACCCCTGGGTGGCCCCATCTGCCCTAGATGGGCGAGTCTGTGGGGGAAACTGAGACAAGAGCCCCTGGATGAAGCTGGCAAAAAACATGGCCTGGGCTCCTGGATCCCATCCCCCTGCACCCCCAAAGCTGGGAGAGCACCGAGGTGCATCTGCATCCCTGCAGGGGCAGAGGCAGCCTGGGGGTGCATCGCTGAGCACGTGGGGTGCAGCACAGAGGGTGTGGGATGTGAGGCTGAGCGCTGAGAAGTGTGGCACTGAGCATAGGGGGTGCAGCAGTGGGCACGAGGTGCAGCACTGAACAAAAGGGGGTGCAGGGCTGTCGCGACGGAGGGAAGACACAGTCAGTCAATATGAGTGATCAGCAGACTTCGTTTATTGTCCCTTACAGTCACCTTTTATATCTTGTTATAGTTAGCTCGTACATATTACAAAAGTTAAGCTCATTATTGGTTAGTTGCCTAAATACCAAGCCCGCCCCTAGTTTCTCTTCTGTAGTTATCTGTTCCCACCTGCAACATTCTTTTCCCACCGCAATCTTCCTGTTATTGTGTAACAAAAACAGCCAAAGACAGTGTATTTTGCTTTACTTCAGATAAGCTGAGAGTGATGTGCATTTTTGTCCAGCCAGCTGGACTATGTCTATGAGACCTTTTTCAGCTAGCCAGTTATCCACACAGGGCCACATACATGGGGAGCAGCATCAAGCACATGGGGTGCAGTGCTGAGCACACAGGGTGCAGTGCCAAGGATGCACTGGGGAATGAGCAGGCTGAGTGCCTTTCCTAGATGCCTTCAGGTGAATTCGTAGTGTGAGGACCCAACAGGAGTCAGCAGCACTGAAGTGCTGGAGAAGCTGGATCTCAATGAGCTTTGAACAGTTGTGATGGGGAGAGCTTCCCAAGGAAGAGAGTACAATGTCACTCCTGTCTTAAAGGAGCCCTCTAGCGATGGTATAGCCATTTCCACAACATTCAGCCCCAACGTTTTTCCCAGCCAAGTAAATTTGAGGCTCCATCCCTTGGCTACTGAAGGCAGCAGACATTTTAATTTCCTCTTTTAATGCCTTAACCTCTGCCATCTCCATCAGTACCCTGGGGGGAATACCAGCAGGCCCCCTCAGCTCATCAATGCCGAGCTGATATGGCTGCTTTCTGGCAATATCAGCACCCAAACAAATGGAAAGTCACTATTCCCGCACTCATTCTACTCTGTCTTGGAGGATCAGGCAGCCCACAGTCTAACAGCATTCTGAAAGACAAAGGCAAAGCATTGAATCCCTCACTTTTCCCTCATCCCTATTCCTCAGGTGACCACCATCAGCAAGTAGCGCTCCAATGCTTTTGTTAGGCCTCTGGCCATGAACATTAATTCCAACCCCCTTCTTGCTGTCAGACACAGCCCTGGCCAGTTGCAGCTCTCCCCGAGCTTTGGTCTTTTAAGTCTCCTCCCGGCAGATGGTAGCCTCAGCTCTGGCATCTTCCTGTGAAGCCTGACCTCGCTTCCAGTGATTGTGTGATTCCTTTTTCCTCTGGAGCTCTGCAAGCATCTCCCTGTTCAGTCCGGCCAGCCTTCTGCCCCGCTAGCCTGATGTCCAACACAGGGCAATTGCCTGCTCCTGAGCTTCTCCAAGATGCTTCTTCAAAACTAACTGGCACTCACTGATTCCTGAGCCCTCAACAGCAGGTTCCCAGGGTACTCTGCCAAGTGCCTCCCTGAGCAGCAGAATGCTTGCTCTCTCAAACTCCAGGGGAGAAAATCTGCTGTCTGTTTTTTCTCATTACACTGACCATTTCAAAGTCAACCGTCCCACGATCACTGTGGTCGAGACCATCTTGTCTCCCATGAAAAGGCGTCAGGGCTGTGCAGCCCAAGAGCTTCATTGCTAGCAGGATCCAAAGGCAAGGGGAAGGACAGTGAGAGCCCACACACAGCGGTGGTACTGGGTAACCTGGGCACAGGTTTCTGCCACCATTCCTGAGGCCTCTGGGGACCCGACACCTCTGCGTGCGCAGGGAGACGCGACACCCAGTGTGGCTCCAAGTCCCGCCCTGGCAGTGGGCCAGGAGCCGGCAGAGGCTCCAACAGCAGCAGCAGGCACAGCTGGGCCAGCTGTGCTCGGTTTCCTGCGGCGCGGCTGCTCACGGGCACGGGCCCCGGCCCTGCCCAGGCCGCCCACCCCCGGCCCGGCTCGGCTCCGCGGTGAGGGGCGGCGGGGCTGAGGCACCGAGGGAAGCGCAGAGCCCCCGCGCCGCTGGCTGGGATCTGCCCGCCGGCAGCCAGCGGCTAGCAGGAAGGGCAGAGCATCGGGCCGCCCCCCGCACCGCCGCCCCGGGCCCAGGGCCGCCCCCCGGCCCCCGCCACAACGAGCCGCTGCCCCACCACCCGCCGCCATGGCGCCAAGCCCGCCCAGCGTCACTTCCGCCACAGCCACGTCCCGCGGCCCCGCCCCCTGGGATGAGGCCCCGCCCCCTGTGCGGCGGAAGGGCGCAGCGCCGCCTAGCGGCGCGGCAAAGGCAACGCGGCGGCAGCAGGGACCCCGCGGGAGGAAGGAGGGGGGAGCCTGGGGGGGAACCGGTGTGGGGAGGGGGATTGTTGGGGCAGGAAACCGTCGTGAGAGGAGAAACCATTGTGGGAGTGGGGAACGCTCGTGGGGCCGAGGAACCACCGTGGGGGTGGGAATCCTTTGTCAGGATGTGAAATCACCATTGGGATGGGAAGCCTCTGGGATGGGAAACCATCGTGGGGCTGGGAAACCACCGTGGGGGTGAGAAACCGTCGTGGGAGTGGGAAACCCTCATGGGGCTGAGGAACCATCGTTGGGATGGGAAACCATCACTGAGGACAATAGGATGGGAAATCATTGAGGTGGGAAGTTCCAGTATGAAGAATGAAACCATCGCAAGGGTGGCTGAAGCAGGTTCTGGCAGAAAGATCGCCATGGGGATGGACCCCCCAGAACACTGTCCACAACAAACCCCCACTGACCAACACCAGAGCAGGTACAGCAGCAGGCTCCTGCTCCTCGTGGGGCCCCTGACTGCCAGGTCACACCCCCACTGGCTCTGCCTGCCAATATCTCGTCCCATCACCCCTCCTTGCTCCCCCCAACAGAGAGGTTCCTCCTCCAGCTGTGATGGCATCAGAGGTGCCTGGTGTGAGCTTCATTGCACTGGGCCATTCCACCACTGGTCACTGCGGGTTTGCTGCCCTCTGAACCGGGGCTGCTGGTCTCCTTTGAGCCTGCCCAGCTCCACACCATCAACTACCAGATGGCCCAGGCCACTGTCTGGCAGGGGGTGCCAGGGCCCCTGGGGGCCCCAGGGCAGGTGGTGCAGCATCCCTGCAGGGTGAGGCTCCCCCCTGTGCCTGTTCCCTGTCCCCCTGCCTACAACTCAGGACAGCAGGTGGTGACAGGGATGCTAGTGCTTCATCTGCTGATGGGGCTGGGGCTATGGCTCTTCGTCCAGGCGAGACCCTCTGCCCCACAGGCTGCATGTCCCTGCACATCGAGCCCGTCAGGCAGGTTCGATAGCTGCCCTGCCAGGTGAGGGCGGGGGTGGGTGGCCCGGCTAGGCCGGCATCAAGCCCGTCGGGGGGGTTCGGTGGCTGCCCTGTTGGATGAGGGCGGCAGTGGGGGGCCACGCTAGGCTGACATTGAGCCTTCACCATTGAGTCGGTGGGTACCCTGCCGACTGAGGGTGGCGTGCCAGCCTCGAGCCCATCGGGCAGGTTCGATAGCTGCCCTGCCGGGTGAGGGTGGGGGTCCCTGCTAGGCCGGCATCGAGCCTGTTGCGGGGGTTCGGTGTCTGCCCTGCAGGGTGAGGGCGGAAGTGGGGGGCCCCGCTAGGACGGCATCGAGCCCTTTGGGGGGGTTCGGTGGTTTTCCTGCCGGATAAGTGCGGCAGTGGCGGTCCCCACTAGGCCGTCATTGAGTCCTTCCGGGGGATTCGGTGGCTGCCCTGCTGGGTGAGGGCGGTGGGGGGCCCCGCTAGGACGGCATCGAGCCTGTCGGGGGTGTTCTGTAGCTGCCCTGCCAGGTGAGGGTGGGGGTGGGGGGCCCTGCTAGACTGGCCTTGAGCCCGTCGGGGTGGTTTGGTGGCTGTCCTGCAGGGTGAGGGCGGCAGTGGGGGACCACGCTCGGGCGACATCGAGCCCGTCCGCGTGGTTCAGCGACCGCCCTGCCGCGTGAGGTCGGCGGTTGGTGGCCTCGCTAGGCTTACTTCGAGTCAGTCAGGGGGGTTCGGTGGCTGCCCTGCCTGGTGAGGGGAGTGTGGGGGTCCCTGCTAGGGTGGCATCGAGCCTCTCTGGGGGTTCTGTGGCTGCCCTGCAGACTGAGGGAGGGGGTTGGGTTCCCTGCTAAGCCAGCCTCGAGCTTGTCGGGGGGGTTTGGTGGCTGCCCTGCCGGGTCAGGGCGGTGGTGTACGGCCTGTCTAGGTGGCCATCGAGCACGTCGTAGGGGTTTGGGAGCTGCCCTGCTGGGTCATGGTGGTGCTGGGGGCCCCCGCTAGGCTGGAATTCAAGCCCATCGGGGGGGTTTGGGGGCTGCTCTGCCTGGTGAGGGTGGTATTGGGGGGCCCGGCTAGGCCTCATCTGGCTACCGGGGCAGTGTAAGAGCTACCAACACAATTCCTTCCTGGCACCTTCCCTGGTGGAGTTGTGATGGGGTGTGTTTGGAACAGTTTGTCTCCAGCTGAGTCCAAAATTCAGTGGTTCCCCATCTCAGTCCAGAAATCAGGTAGAACAACTTTTGTGGTGCCTTTCATCTGGCTACCGGGGCAGTGTGAGAACTGCCAACAGAATTCCCTCCTGTCACCTTCCCCGGTGGAGTTGTGCATGGGGTGTGTTTGGAACATTTTGTCTCCGGCCGAGTCCAAAAGTCAGTGGTTCCCCATCTCAGCCCAGAAAGCAGGTAGAACAACTTTTGTTGTGTCTTTCAACTGGCTACTGGGGCAGTGTGAGAACTGCCAACAGAATTCCTTTCTGGCACCTTCCCCGGTGGAGTTGTGCATGGGGTGTGTTTGGAACATTTTGTCTCCGGCCGAGTCCAAAAGTCAGCGGTTCCCCATCTCAGTCCAGAAAACAGGTAGCTCCATTTTTGTGGTGCCTTTAATCTGGCTACCGGGGCAGTGTGAGAACTACCAACACAATTCCTTCCTGTCACCTTCCCCGGTGGAGTTGTGCATGGGATATGAATTGGAACATTTTGTCTCCAGACGAGTTAAAAAGTCAGCGGTTCCCTGTCTCAGTCCAGAATGTTATGTGAAGGCTATAGGGGAACGTACTTGCCTTTGTTTATTCTTACAAGTCCCTCGTATAGAGAACTTCCTTGGGTCTAAGCCTATTTTCAAAAGCTCGTTTATCAGAGTTCCTGAAGTCGGGTCTCACTTGCCACGACAGTGTAATCTTCAGTTCTCCCTTCCTTTCTCCCTTAGCTTGAAAACAGCTTTTCTATTTCTGTCCCCATCTGCAAACAGTTCCACAAGGGAACATCATAGGGAAAGGAGGTGCCAACATCAAGAAGGGGAGATATTGTTCCTAACTCAAGTGCTCGTGATGATCACTGCCTGCAGCAAAATCCCACTGGATGCTCTCTCCTGCTCATCGGTGATGTCAAATATAGCCTGCAAGGGCTTTTCTTCTGACATGGGACACTTCTGAGATGATTTTTTTTTTCCTTTGTGGCAGATCTGTAAAGAAAGCAACACCAAAATTGATCTCCCAGCAAAGAACAGCAACTCGGAGACAATTGTTATCACAGGCAAGAGGACAAACTGTGAGGCTGCTCGCCACAGGATTCTTGCCATCCAGAAGGAGCTGGTTAGTGAAGCAACTGGCCTTTTGTAGCTGAGGGACTTGACAATGTTGCTAGAAGACACAGATGCAGACATGGTTGTAATGGGTGAGGACAGGGTGGAGACAAACGTGTCGGTCTGTTCTTGACTCGTAAACCAAAGTTTGTGGCTGCTCCTGTCAGGAGTAGCCAGTCTCCAAGCCCTCTGCTCAGGCATTTCTTCCAGATCTATAAAGCTCCTAGCAAGGTGGGAGTTAGAGGGTAAGCAGAGTGGGTGCAAACACGTTTCTGCAGCTTGACTCAAGAGGCTGGTACTGTCCTCCCTTAGGCCAACAGCACAGAGGTGGAGGTCTCTATTCCTTCCAAACTGCACAGTTCCCTCATTGGTGCCAAAGGCCGCTTCGTCCGCTCCATCGTGGAGGACTGTGGTGGAGTCCACATCCACTTCCCCACCAAGGGCTCTGGCAGTGACACCGTGACCATCAGGGGCCCAGCCCAGGGTGTGGAGAAAGCCAAGAAACAGCTGCTGCACCTGTGAAACAGCACAAGGTCTTAATAGATAAATAAATAAATGAATAAATAAATAAATAAATAAGTGGCAATGCTCTGTTTGTGTTGAGAAAGGCATCTAGTCTGACTAACTAGAAAAGAAAAGGTGGGCACCTGAAGGAGGGAAGGAGACCATCAAGTCAGGAAATCGTTGAAGAAAGAAAATGGAAAGGTCTATTCCACCTAGATCCCCCCTATTATGAATGAAATGACTGGGTGTCCAAATCTATGTATTATTGCAAATGTGCTGTGTCAATTTTCTCACCCCAAAGAGCAGGGAGCAGAACTTTTGTGCTGTGCCTCACATGGCTGCCAGGGCAGGGTGAGAAGCAGCAAGAGAATTCCTTCCTGGCACCTTCTCCAGGGGAGCTGTGCTGCACTTTCCCAAGACTTATTTTTTCTTTTAGTTCTGCATGAGTGCAAAAGGTTTGGGTCAATGTTCTCACCACAGAAAGCAGGGAGAAGAACTTTCGTGCTGTTCCTCACACGGCTGCCAGGGCAGGGTGGACAACAGCAAGAGAATTTTTTTCTGGTACCTTCTGTATGGGAGGAGTGCTGTACTTTCCCAAAGTGACTTTTTTGGGTTCATAACGACTGCAACTCTGAAGGGTTAATTTTGCTCACCACAGAAGGCAGGGAGCAGAACTTTTCTTCTGTGCCTCACAGGGCGTATCTTTGCTGTTTATTGCTTGAGGTTTCACTTTTATTTCACCTGTCCCTTGCGGTACAGAGCTCTATTGCGCCAGTGGGCCTTTTCTATCGCCTACACTAAGGTAAAAAATGTTTTAGTTCAGTGATGGAGGGGTGAATTTTTAATTAATTTTTTGGGTGTTGTGGTTGGGCTAGAGGAGGCTCAGGGCGATCTGGTTGGTGACAGACATCTTTCAGGTGTAAGTGGAGTGCTTTAGTCTTATAGCTACGCCCCGGTATACTAAGTAGTTTCCGGTACACTTCCCTTGTTACGACTTACCTCATCTTTGGCTATAGTGGCGGATTAGTTATTTGGGGTTGGTAGCTTGTGAGGAGGGTGATGGGCGGTATGTATGTGCCTCAGGGCCGACTTAAAGTAGGCTTATGTTATCCTGTTTTACTGCTAAATCCGCCTTCCGGAAACAATTTCATGCTTCCTTCCGTTGAAGTGTTCTATCTTAGAAAATGTAGCCCGTTGATTCCACTCCGTGGGCTATACCTTGACCTGTCGTGTTAACAGGGTGGTTATTGTGCTCACTGTGTATCCCTCCATTAGGGTGAGCTGGCGACGGCGGTATGTAGGCTGTTTCTAGTGAGGAGTGGTAGGGTGTAACGTGGGGTGTTGTTTACAGAACAGGCTCCTCTAGGTGGGTTTGGGGCACCACCAAGTCCTTAGTTTCAAGCGTTTGTGCTCGTAATTCTCGGGCGGATGTGTTTTGGTATGGTGTACATCAGGATTTAGGGCTAGGCATAGTGGGGTATCTAATCCCAGTTTGAGCCCTAGCTTTCGTGGGGCCTGGTCCGTCAGGTTTACTAGGATCATCTTTAGGTTGGCCTTAGGGGTATCTCGGGCTTATGACAGCTTAGTTGTGTTTCGGTTTCCTAGTTATTATGACAGGCTCTAGTCCGCTCTTTACGCCGTGTGACCGTTGGCTTGGGTTTCTTGTGTGTCCGCGGTGGCTGGCACAAGATTTACCAACCCGGAAGGCTGCCGTGACTAAGTCAAGCTTGCGCTTATTGCTTACTGTTACTTACTGCTGAGTGCCCGTGGGGGTGTGGCTGAGCAAGGCGTCTTGGGCTACAGTTGGTAGTGTGTGCCTGATGCCTGCTCCTTTGGTCTTAGCAAGAGGCCTAGGGCATTTACACTGGGCCGCGGATACTTGCATGTATACGTCTAGCAGGAGCCAACCGTAAGGTTAGGACTAAGTCTTTTGTCCTCGGCTTTCATATCGTACGCCGTCTTGGCATCTTCAGTGCCACGCTTTGGATTGTAAGCTATGGGGACGTGGTTTCATTGGTTTTGTTGGTTTTGTTGGTTTCGTTGGCTGTTTGGGCGCCTATAGTCTTAGGGGCGTGTGTGTATGGGGGGTTTGGGTTAATAAGATTTTAGTGTTGAGGTGTTGGGTAGGTGGTGTTTATGGGATATATAAGATGTTAAGGAGAAGGCTAGGTTTGAGTGGTAAAGGTGTTAGAGGTTCTGGTGGTTGAATTGTACAACAATAGTTTGTCAAGCTGTAGGTCCCGGGGAGGTGCTGGGCGAGAACAGTCATAACTTATTTTGTGTTTTTTTTAGGGGTGTGTTTTGTTTTTGGGGCGTTAGCAGTTGCATCTAATCCATCTCCATACTAGGGGGTTGTTGGGTTGGTGTTGGGGTCCATTGTTGGGTGTGGGTGGCTGATGAGTTTAGGGGTTTCTTTTATTTCGCTGGTGTTGTTTATGGTTTATTTGGGGGGGATGTTGGTTGCAGGAGCGGGCTGGAAACTAGGACCATGCATGGCAATCGGTCAGCTGAGGGGAATGTGCTCGAACTTGTCTAGACAACAATTAACATGATGAGGCATGTTTTCAGAGCACAGGGGAGTGGGAGATGGATGGCGCCAAGGAAAGGTAACCCCTTGCTGTTAATTGCTGGTAGTTAACCACCAGTCAGGGGTCGCCTAGTATGCAAGGCTTAGCTTCAAGAACCAATTAGTTTAAAACACGCAGCTTCTGAAAGTGTATAAAACCTCGTGCTTCTGTACAACAAATTGACATTTGCTTGCATCAAGCTGCGTCCCGTCTCTTCATTCGCCGCAAATTGGCGACCCCGACGTGATCCGTTTAAGGATCTAACGTGAAGGGCTTTCGAATCGCCTATCTGAGCGACATGCAGCGAATCCCACAGAACTTTGAATGATCTGCTGAAAGGAAGCAGGAGCCGGCCAGAAATCCCTCCGGAGTTGAGAGGTGAGCTGTGGGAAATCCGTAATGGGGAATCAGGCTTCGTCCCCAGAAGGAGATGTTTATGAGCTTATGAAAGGTCTTCTTAATAAACATAAGAAAAATATCTCTGGGCAAGACCTTAAAGGAATGCTCAGGTGGGTGCAAGTAAATATGCCCGCAGTGACTGCATCTACAATTTTTACGCAGGAACTTTGGGACGACAGAGGGGTGAAATTATGGGATTCTGCGACAAAAGGCAATATTGAGTCCCACCGTCTGCTTTCTTCATGGAGAGTTATTTTTGAGACTATGAGAGCAGAGGAAGGAGAGGAGGAGGAATCGCAAGCTCCTATAGCTCTTTCCTTATCCGCCTCTAAGTCACAGTGCTCTAGACCCCTGGGTGTCAATGCGGTGGGGTATCTGCCAGAAGAAGATCCTTTTGACCCGGGACTGATAGACCGTGCAAAAGAACCTGGTTTATACCCTCCTGATCTACGTGACGTGTGGGCAAAAATAAAGAAACAAGCCTTAAAGGAGGGGGATTTAGAAATGGCTAAAACTATAGCTGCTCCGGTCTTGTATTCTCAGGGTTGAGCAGGGGGAGCACGATGAGAGGCTCTTTCTTTTTCGGTTTTTAAAGAACTGCGCCGCACGGTTACGGAACATAGTATTTCTTCTCCCTGTTTTTTAAGTCTGTTAGCTTCTGTGTTTGATACTTATATCATGACTCCTTGTGATTGGAAATCTTTAGCACGATTGCTGCTAACCCCGACTCAGTATACGTTGTGGGAGTCGCATTGGAAAGGAGGATTGCAAGCACTCCTGCTCACGTATGTTAATCATAATAATGCTGCATCAGCTGCACTGACAATAGAGCATCTTACGGGCACCGGTGCACGTGCTGATCCGGTAGCGCGGGCTCAACACTGCCCCCGTGCGGCTCTCGAGGCAATTAGAGAAGAGGCGAAAAAGGCTTTTTTCCAGGTTCCTGACGTACAAACGCCACAAAAAAGCCTTTACTAACATCACTCAGGAGTCTCGAGAACCTTATATGCAGTTTATTGATAGACTAAAACAGGCTTTGGAACGTCAAGTAGATAATGCGGAAGCTCGGGATATATTGATAACAAAACTAGCTGTTGAAAATGCTAATGTTGATTGTAAAAGGCTATTGAAGTCTCTTCCCAACCCGAACCCCACTCTGGTGGAAATGGTGGAAGCATGTAACCGAATCGGTACGGTTGACCACAAGTTCGAAGCTATGGCTGCTGCTTTTGCAACGATGCGTGGTGTGGGGAATTGCTATGGTTGTGGTAAGCCTGGTCATCTAAAGAGAAATTGTCTTGGGCGGGCTGCGGGGAATAAACAACAACCTCCTGGTCCTGGAGTTTGTCCGACATGTCAGAAAGGGCGTCATTATGCTAATCAATGTCGATCTAAGTATGATTTCCAGGGACAACCGATACAGGGAAACTGACCGCGGAGTGCGGGGCAGCGACGCGCGTAGACACAAATGCCACAGCTGACATTTCAACAAGCTCAGAGAGAAGCACCGACACCTCAAGTCTCTGTCCAGCAACCTCAGGCAGTGCAGGATTGGGCAGGGGTCAGGGGGTCGGGGTTCAAGGTTCAAGGGTCGGGGCTCAAGGGTCAGGGGTCAAGGTTCAAGGATTGAGACTCAAGGGTCAGGGGTCAAAGGTCAAGTACAGGGTACCATGGATCGAAGTTCAAAGGTCAGGGGTCAAGTGCCAGGTGACAAGGTTCAAAGGTCATCAAAGATCAGGGGTCAAGGGTCAGGGTTCAAAGGCCAAGGGGGTCAAGAGTCAAAGGCCAAGGTCCGAATGTCAAGGGCCAGGGGCAGTCAAGGTTCAAAGGTCGAGGGTCAGGGAGCAAAGGTCAGACATCAAAGGTTCAAAGGTCAAGGGTCAAGGATCAGGGGTCACAGTCAGGGGTCAGGGTCATGTCCAGGCCCGAAATGGTCGGGTCTGGGGAGATTCTTTGTGATTCCCAGAGTGAGATTAAGACACAAACGAGGTCAAATGCCGTCTGTATACTCAAAAAAAGGGTGGCAAGTGTCTAAGATATATTATCTCCTCGGAGGAGAAAAAAAAAAAAAAAGAGACCAAGAAATAAGGCTAAATAGAGGTCCTGAACTGTGTGTATGCTCTGAGATAAGTATGGTACCTTCAGTAATAACTAATACATTGTAGACAAATATATCAGACTTATTAGGAAGATGGGGGGCAGACCGAGCCAAGCAATAAATACCAAAACACCCCTGGGATGGATGTATTTTGAAGCATTGGAAAGAATTTGGCAGAATTCCCAGTGGAAATCTGAACAAAAAGATATTTAAAAAATATTGTCAGAATTGGTGGCCTTTGTATACATTAGGTGATGGTGAAAGATGGCCACTTGGAGGAGGTCTTATATTACAACACAATTTTACAACTTATGCTGTTTCTTTGTAGAGAACAAAAGTGGGATGAAGTAATGTGTGCAGATATATTTGTGTGACAGAAGGAGTGCGGGATTAACACCACCTGATCTTTGATTATGGCTCTAGAAAAGGATAGGGAAAAACTGAGACCTAAACTAGAAAGATGTTCTTGTTGAAATTTTTGTATGTTTAAAAAAAGAAAAAAAAAAAAACCCTCAGGTTGTGGTTCCTTCTGTGGAGCAACCAGAATGAAGCACGTTGTAACATAAAAAAAATTTGTACTAAGGTATATAAGATCTGAAGCGGGGTGTGCGTGTGGAGAATCAAAGACCTTGTGAAAGTGATAAATTATTGGGATGAGTTTGTACAAAGCCCCGTAGCCCCTCGAAGGTGCGGCTGAGTCCTGCGGGACGCATGGCAGGGTGTTTGCTGTTTGCCTGCGAAGGCATGGTATGTAAGAACGCAGACTTAAAGCAACAAGGAGCAGATTTGCATTCAGGGTAAGAAAGAGTTAAAACAGAAGTGCTGTAGCAGAGGCAGGCTTGTGTAGCCTGCAGAGCAGGAAGAGCATCTCCTGCCCCAAATCCTGATGGTAAGGAGGAGGGGGATGCTGTTGCTGACAATTGAGCAGAAGGACCTGACAGTGTCACCCCTTGCAGCACAACAGGACCAGTAGCGGCCCCTTTAGGGCAGGCAATGGGTCTCAGGAGAATAAAGGTGAATCTTTGATGGGGAAATTTAGATGTTTGAAAGTTGGTTGTGAAAGACTTATCAGGATGATCTAATAGAACTAGATAAAGGTTCAAGTTGATTGTTACTAGATAATCGTGATGTAGAAAAAAAATGAGGTGGAATTTTTAGTGAATACAAAACCAACTTATTTGATGTTAAACTTCAGTGAAAAGAATTTGTTACAGTTGTGGGAGCTGCTGGCCACCCGGAAAACATCCTGAAACCTTTAAAGTACAAACTAAGAAAACAAACAAGAATGCCAAATTCACCAAAATCTTTGTTGGGATGAGATTTATAGAACATCTAGACCTTTAAAAAAGGAGAAATGAAACCAAAAGTTTAAAATGATCAAGTGATTGAAAACTTGAGCTTATCTTTAATTCAAAAGTGGAAAAGAGGACCTCCCTGAAGTAAAAGAAATCTTTAACCAGGTATATCTGGAAATAAATTCCAGGTAAGGCAAAAAAAATGCTTTACCTGTTACAGTAAAAATGATAAGGGAAGGCCTGCCTAGTTCAGGTAAAACAATACCCCTTGGTCAGCAGGGCTGTGGGGGGTATTGGCATAAAAACTGAGATAAAATACGCTCTGTAGTAGTTCTACTAATGTAAATCTGTGTGTTTTGCCATGACAGTGACTTGTTATGGGATGTGCAGATGAAACTCTGCATTGACAACTAAGTACAAGGAATAAGGTTGGTCGGGTGCCTCCTACCATAGTCAAGGGCAAGACTGGGTTGGCCTCTGTGTTTGCCACCAAGAAGAATCTTGAGCTCTGCTGCTGGCTGCAACCCAGTAGGCGTTGAGCGGTGGGGACATGTGCCATGCCAGACCTTGGTGTGAGGAAGGGCCCCCTCTGTTATAAGAGGGTCGTCCAGGAAGGAAGAACATAAGATGGCCCATTGAGGCACTGATTTGGAAATTGGAAACCAGCTGGCCGACCATGAGGCTAGATGAGCAGCAGAGAAAGTAGGAAAGGAGGAACTATCCTTAATACCAGACGGTAAAATCCAAACTGTAAGTACAGATGAGGAGTCAAACTATTCTAAAGGAGACCTAAAGCTAATTCAGGACATGAATGGTAAAATAAAATTAAATAAGTGGGCTTATTTGGCAGATGGCCATATAGTGGTACCGTCCAATTTAATATGGACCACAGCCCTCACAGAGCATAATAAGACTCATTGGGGAGCTGGTATGTTATATAAAAGTCTAAATCAGAAATTGATAGGGCGAAACTTATATACTGTAATAAAACAATGTATTAATCCCAATGTAGCAAACAGAATAAAACTAGGGAACATTAGTAGAGGAAATTATCCAGGACAACAGTGGCAAGTTGATTTTTCCGAACTCCCAAGAAAAGGGGGGTACCGGTATTTATTCGTTATGACTGATACGTTTTCAGGTTGGCCAGAAACTTTCCCTTGTCGAACAAATAAAACAAGAGAGGTAACGAAGGGGTTGTTAAATGAAACTATCCCCCACTTTGGGGTTCCGGCAACAATCTCTTCTGATAGAGGCTCACATTTTTGTGCCAAAATAATACGAGTGAGTACGGTATTGGGAATAGATTGGCAATTACACACCCCTTACAGGCCTCAAGCAAGTGGAAAAATAAACTATTTAATTAAACAACAGATAGTGAAAATAGGACAAGAGACAATCTAACTTGGCCACAGTCTCTTCCCTTGGCATTATTAAGAATACGAACTAAACCGAGAACAAAGGAGAATTTGAACCCTTTTGAAGTATTATATGGGAGACCATACCAGTTACAATTTGCCAGAGAAGATTTAAGGCAGTTAGGGGAGGGATATTTGTGTGAATATGTGAAGACCCTCCAGGGAGAATTAAAAGTTATAAATAAACAAGTATTGGGAACAAGGGCCAGAGGGCTTGATCAACCAGTCCATTCCTTTAAATCTGGTGACTATGTGTATATAAAGACATTGTCAGGGCAACCTTTGGAAGAGAAGTGGGAAGGACCCTATCAGGTGCTGCTGACAACCTTCACTGCCGTCAAGGTGAGAGAATAACCAGCCTGGATTCACTACTCTTGGATAAAGAAGGCTCCTGAGAAGTCATGGGCTGTCACCCTGGCAGGACCCATGGGACTATGGTTCTTTAGATCATAAAGAAATCTCCGGAGACACAATGGACTGTCAAAAGGATCAGGGACATTTGTGTAAAGTTATTCTGATCTTAATTGTAACTGTTGTAGAAATATTAGAAACTGAAGCATGGGTAAACAATACCAGTCTTCAAACATTGCAAATGATTGTTAATGCTATGAAAGCTAAGGAATGCTGGATATGTACCTCTCTTCCTAAAGGAGGCTTGATAACACCCCTGTATGGGGTGGCCTCCCAAAACTGGAATTATCTCGATGACAAATGGACTACCTGGCCAGACTTTTGGAAAAAGCCAGACTATGGTGGAGGATATTGCCTATTTGATAATAAAATATATGAGTTGGGTCCCAGATTTGATTTACAAATATTAAGCCTAACCACCACAATATTTATGAAAAGTGATAATAACTGTCATTGGAAAGCTCAAACAAGACAGGAGTAGCATGTCCTGGAAACCCAGGGCAAAATACTTGTTCCCAATCTGATGGATGGAATGATTAAACACACATCCATGAGATATGGAACAAGGTGCAGATCCTGCATGAAATTACTAAAGATGATTTATCATGGAGTTTTAAAGTTATATGGGACAAACTGACTTCGTGGTTACCTAATTTGGAACAATTAAAATATGCTTTTATTATAATACTTACTGTAATAGTTTTAGGAATATGTGTATTACTTCAATGTTTTGTTTGGTGCTGTCAAAGAATGATCATAAGGCATAATGATTTTTTGTAGTTGCAAAAGAATTTGCAAAAGTTACTAGAAAAGGGGGGAATGAATGGTGAATGATGTGCCAGTTATCTAAAGGATGATGTAATTATGTTTATCTAAAAGCTGGGAAACGTCCAAGGGCCCTTATTGCTAACATGATGGATGTACTAATTGCCGAGTCCTTGGATTTGTCATCTTTAAAAAGGCTATCTGGTCCCAAGTTCCTGTTGTTTATACAGTGTGGCAAAGACAAGGACTTAAATCACGGTCACTAGCTTAGTGAGATATGTAAATAAGTTCCTGGAATTGTAATGAATATGTAAACGGTTTTCCAGAAAGTTAATGAATAGGTATGAATTGCTTGTATAAAGGAGGGACTGAAAAACCCCCTTGGGGTGCACGACTTTGGTGGAGCGATCCCCAATAAAGATAACCTCCACTCACTTGAATACGGGTGAATGATTCTTTAAATCAATCTAGTTGAAGATGCCCCTGCTTCATGCAGGGGGGCTGGACTAGGGCACCTTTAAAGGTCCCTTCCAGCACAAACCATTCTACAATTCTGTAAACGACCACTGTCATTTCAGCCACTGTGTATTTATATATACTTGAGGAAGCTGAAGTCCTTCACAACTGAAATTTTACTCTGAAAGTTCTGAATTGCCTTGAGATTCTCAAGAGCTTTTCTCCAAAACATCCCTTCCAGAGATACTGATATTCAGGTCCTGGACCGAACACCGTACCTGAGGTTGTTTACAGCAGGGCAGCAAAGTTTTGTAGAACAAGTGAGGCTGAGAGACTGCCCAGACACATTCTCCTCCATGTTCTCCCAGACCCATGTGGCAGCACCTTGAGAAAACACTTTTTTCTGTTCGTTCCCGATACAGTTCTAAACCTCTCTAACAAAATTTCACCAATGTCCTCCCCCCTGAAGCAGTGCTGCTGTTACCACAGATAGCAATGCAAAGATGTTCAAAGGAAATGGTCTGAAACACTTGGAAGCTAAAGGTCACAATAAGCAGGAAAAGAAAATACTTTACCGTGTACATGAGACTGTTCAAACTTTTTGCCGGTGCAAAGTGGAAATTTCCAGCTACCTGCAGGAGACTGTAATCTTTCATTAAAAAGCCTGAATCTACATAAACAAAGCAGCCATACCGGCGGTTGGATTTTAAAATTTTTATCGGAATAAGATAGACAATAAGCAACTCATTGTCATGGGTGACAATACCAGCAAATATCGTCCTAAAAGAGATATGAATTTCCCCTCTTCCTCACAGGCAGTCATGTGGAAAGCCATAATCACATACCGATGTTGACAACAACTGTTCTATGCAGAGTATTTTAGCGGACATAAAAATGAGAAGAAGGAATCAAGTCTACCGGGAGGGAACTAACTGCTGCTGTAGGAAATATCAAAAGGTATCACAAGGTATCACAGAAACGGAGTGGATAAAGTAACTGGGAGGGTGAGCAGGCAGGGTAAGAAAACCCTTAATACAATAAACAACAGTGGTCCTACTTATGCATCCATGAAAACAAGCCGTGTTCAAAAATAAAGCACTGAACCTACCACCAAAAAAAATCCCACACTCCAAAATCCCCCAAAAGACAAAGGTTATTAAAGTTTTAACCTTGAATATGAAAAGGATATGGATATCAGGTGTCAGTCCTCCCTGACACTCGCTAGCAATCATACACACCCTCCCCTGGAAGATTTCAATGCATCAAGCTCACACGCTACATTACACCTCTGAATGTCTGCGCAAACCTATCGCATATGTTAACTGCGGACCCGATGAGAATGGAGATGTGCAAAAGTCCAAGTGCCTAACAATGGCCCCCAGAAATTTCCCTAGTGACACCCACCCACCCTTGGACCCTTGCTACCCACAGCACTCCCCTTTGCCACAAAGTGTGGTGAGCAGGAAAGATTCAAAGGGTCCTGTAATGGTTCAGCACCCATGATATTCAAAACATGATGTCTGGCTTCATGAGTGAAAGGGCGGGGTGTGTTTGGTTTTGGTTTTGTTTTTCAGAAATAAAGAATGTTGTCTCCAGGAATAGTACACAAAGATGTAAAAAAACCTCCAGATTTTGAAATAAAGTAGTAAAAAAAAGTTACCCTGGGCCTGAGTGCTAGAATGTACTTGGGTACGTAACCTGCACATCCCAGTGTTTTGAGCTCGGTAACCTGCCAAATGACAGGGTAGTGACATAGTCATCTGGCGTATCTTGTACTACATTTTCATACACCAGTTGCAAACAACATCTCTTTAAGCATCTTCAACCTTGACAACTCCAAGTCTTGCTTCCACTGGTTTTCTAAAGAAGGGAACATTTCACTCCCCCCAGCACCTCTGCTGACAAGTTGTTGGTTACTGTTATCTCCAGCACCCACCGGTGGTCTGTTTTGAGACTAGAAGGGCAGGTGGGACAACCTCACCGCAAAGAAGCTGCCCCTCCCCCTCCAGAAACCTCGGTAAAAAGACTCACTAGCTAGATGGTAGAAAAAGCTAAGCTTCTCCAGCCAGCCCACGTCATGGAACAGGGAATCAGCCCCTTCCCACCCTTTTCCTGACCCTCCTACTGAACCCCTCTACAGGCACAAGTACCTTGCTGAGCTCAGGGGTTATTACAGTCCTGTGAACACTTAAAGTTGGAAAAAAGAGCAGAGTGCCCCGACTGTGCCTTCTGACGCTCATCACCACCATGCAACAGGCTCACGGCAAAACCCATCTCTCACCTTGTTGACCTCCAGGAAACCGTACACTTGGCAGCCCTCGTTCTTCTGCTCTTCCATTTTCTGGCTAAATCCTTCCCTCTTGCACTGCTCTATGCTATCCGGGTTCTCAAAGGCCTAGCCTCGTCACCTGTATGCTTCTCTGACATCGTCACAAGTATTGCAGCACCTGCAAGAGCACAAACATCATCTTATATTTACAGTGATAAAGAGAACTCCAGCTCAGGACTCAAATCCCCGGTGGATTTTGTTTCAAAGCAGCAAACTTCAGGAACTGGACACTGAAAGGTGGTCTAATGCTCCTGAAGGAGCTTGAGTTTCCTGACGTACTTTTTGAGATTTTGGCACAAGGACGCAAGCTGTTTTAATGCAGCGCTTAATTCTGAAGATGGCTTTAGCTCTCCATTCAGACAGCCAAGTCCATCCTTGGCAAATAAATTTGCTGCAGAAATGACATTTGTTTCTGTGGGAAGTCTCCCACAGTTCTGAGCAGCTTGGAACTTCCCCATGTGAACACAGCATCTACCTGTTTCTATTCCTCCCTTCCTCTGTTTTTAGGGAAAGACTGCCAACATCGGAGGCAAGGTTAATGGCAAACTTTCTTCATTGCTCTTCTACCTCTGGACTCACCAGAGTCTCTGTCACGCTCACCAGAAAAAACAATTGTCTGTCTCTGTTCCATGTTGTGCTGGACAAAACAAAAAGTTGAAGGCTGGAATCATGAATCCCTCAAGATGGAAACATCTCTGGGGAAGGATGCAACTTGACAGATGTGACAAACTAAATTACTACAGAGACAATAATAGCAAAGGATAGTCCAGAACCTGTGGACTATCACGAATCCATTCTTACAGAAATTTGCAGGTAGAAGGAATGAGAAACACCGAATGACACCCATCATTTGTCTGAGTGATGGGTGTCTGGTCTTTGCTCCCATAAGGATGCAAAGCCTGCAGCAGAAGCGAGAAGGCAAAGCCATAACTGGGTTTTATTCCAAGACAGCTCACAGAACAGTGAAATAATTTACACAGCTCCCCTCTGGACACCAAGTAATCCCAGAAAAGGTTCTGTTTGCTAAGATACAATCTTTGTGCTACTGCCCTCAAACAGGCACGCAGACAAAACAGACAACCTAACTGTGCACGCTTTTAACAATCGTGAGCGCAGCACAGGCGTACTAAAACACAACAGCTCTCACCATTCTCTGAACAGGTGCCCAGGAGGATTTCACTGCACGGACCTTCACAGGCATTTTGGAAAAAAAAAACCCCAACACGTATGCCACATTGACTGTACCGATTCAAGCACTAAGAAGATGTAAAGGTTACCGAATGTCCTCTGACTCTGCCCCGTAACAGCTTTCACAGCGATCGGCATCCAAAGCATTTGGATCGAACACCTTTTCTTCTTCTTTCCCCAGTTCTAAGACAAAAG
The DNA here is from genome assembly GCF_963210335.1 of Falco punctatus. Lineage (NCBI taxonomy): Eukaryota > Metazoa > Chordata > Aves > Falconiformes > Falconidae > Falco > Falco punctatus. The sequence continues at coordinate 45,684 of NC_137600.1, read as the reverse complement.
AGGATTCATAGTGACGAGGCACGTCTAGAAACACTATCTTGTACTTCTGCTCTATGCACAGAAACTGTTCTACACGTGAAGGAAATGATTTTGTATCAGAATCTGCACATCCTGCACCCGAAGCTCACCTGAAAGAATGCACAGGGCCTGTTGAGCTGCAAAATAAGATCAACAAGCAGAGTAGCGTTTGCCATCTGAAGAACACCCTCCATAGAAAGAACCAGCCACCTGTAAGCCTTGCTGGAGCGCCGATCAGATGTTACTTGCACAAAGGCTTTGTTAAAACTTTGTCTAAAGCAGACCCAAACAGCAAATTGCGACCGATACAGGACCTGTTACACAAACAACATTTTAAATAGCAGACAGCAGCGCATAGCACATAATCCTGTCCCAAGATATGTAGGGAACACAGTTATATATTGCTGTGAAACTAGATCACAGTGGGAATCTCCCAAGCGGAAAACTGACACTCAGCTCTCCAGTACAACGATGCTGACAACGCACACACATTAACCACTGGCTTACCTGAAATCTCCAAGGAATTTCTTTGTCATGATTTTACAATTCTGCAAGTGTCTGTGCCACCTGTGTGTTGAATGCGCGGCCACAGTACAGCTGGGGCACAAATATGTTCTTAAATGCAGAAGGCTGCAGAGGGACTCTTAACAGAGGAGATGAGAGCTGGTGACAGCTGAAACCTGCCAAAGGGCAAGACATGCCTCCAGAAAACTCGAACAGGACCTTTGCTTTCCCAAAACAAATGCGAAAGGTCTGTAAAATTTGGCGTTCGGAGTAAGTGAGCCAAGGAACTGCATGTCTAAAGTTTTCAGAAACATGGGTTCTTATTGGAAGAGGCCCCTTAAAACCAGGCTGTTCCACTCACAAATCCTGAAGGACAGGACCAAGTCTGCTGGATTACAAAAGCCCTCTAAGGCTCACTGCCTAGGCACCGCCGCACTACCCTCTTACGAGCCTCGAGAAGGCGGCTTCTTGCATAACTAAGGCCGGGGCAGGTGATAAGTCAGACACTGCTGAGGGGACAAAATGTTATCGGGACCCTCTTTGTTGAGATTGGAAGGTATAACAGGTGGACAGAAGTGAGTATGTAAGACATCTGTATTAGCCACAGAAAAAAAGAGATTTTAATTAGGAAGTATGAAATATGCATGAAAAATCAATTGTTAACCTCACTTTATGGTAGTTATGATCAAGCAAATAAAAAATTTTAGAAAAATATACCCATTCTTAAACCACTGTATGAGACTTACTTTCTATAGCTTACAACATTCAAACAAGGTGAGAGTACAATTAAGAATTCAACCAGTATGGGTTTTGATCCTGTAATTACACTAAAAGATAGCGTCAGGAAGAATGCAGCTTGATAATTCCTATGCTTTGTCAAAGCCATGATTCCTGCCATTTGAAGAACACCTGTACAACACACGGAGTCTTTCAAGATACAGCAACTAGTAACAGCTTTCTGAATGTAATCGGTAGCTGCCTGTCGAGTTGCCTCAGAGAGCACCCAGAGGTACTGCACACAGCTTGGATACTATAAAGAAACTGCAGCACATAAAACCCCACATGCAAAGTTTCGTGCTGTTAACATGGTCCTCGACTTGCACGCAGATATGACACATGACGCTGGAAAACTCGGTCCATGTTAAAAGGAAACGAAACAGTAAAGAAAAATAAAAATAAAAAAAATTCAATCCTCTACCGCCATCCAGTGGAAATTAATGAGATGACATCCCAGCACAGAATGCAACCTACCATAGAAATCATTAAGCTATTAACTATTTGAATGTAACCATGATCAGGAAAAGCCTCCACATACTGCTCCATAATATTTAGGTATGCTTTACTAAATTTAAGGTTAACGTTAGATAAAATGTATTTTTAACTAAGAAATTTAAAGTGCTGAAGCAGCTAAGTGGCAGAACCAGGCCCCGTCCCTAGCATAGCCCTAATCCAAGGCTGGTTTAAAACCCAGTCCAGTTAATCAGTGGGAGAACAGAGAAGCAACAGATGATCAATCTGTGGACACAGGTGCTTTCAGAAACACAGGCGGTTTTGGAAAAATTGGTGCATGTGAATAGGAACTGCTCTTTCAAAGACTAAGCGCGCTTGAAGGAGCCTGTGAGTTAAAGCAGGCAGAAAGAAGATCACGATCCAAGGACGAGCTTGGAACCGAGCAGGTGAATCAACTGTGACAGAGTCAGGTGATGGATTCACAGAACTGACAGGACCAAAAGAAACTCCTAAAAACTTCAGACATTGACTGATGATCTGATAAGCGTATATAACCTACGCTGTATCCCTTGGTTCTCTGTCACCCACTGGGGTGGTGGCCCAGCTCTGAGTCATGACTAAAGCCAGCCCAGCGGTAACCATGTCTGTGTGGATTTTTCCTTTACCAGACAATACTGCTATAGTTGCCATTTAAATAACTGACTGAACATCAAGTGTTACTAACAGAAACTGATAGAGTTTCACAATGGTGGGTGGACACTTCCAATCTAACTTGCCACACACGTGGTGGAAATCAAACTCGCCATATCCTTTTTCCAGACAGCAGAAGAAATTGCTTGTTGCATGCAATGCAATTTGATCGCTTTCAAAATGCCTCTCCTGGATGAGACACTTTGCTCCCTGCAAGTTTCTCTTCCTCTCCGTTGATAATATAATGAGCGAGAGCAACCGGTTCAGACCTAGTAATCCCAGTGGAGACTGGCAACACAAGTAAGGCAGGAGGCCCATATGTGGAAACAGAGAATTGGGTACAAAAAAGTGGGGTTTGACCCCAGACATTACATTTGTTACGCCACAGCCTCTGAATACAGAAAGGCTGCTAAATGACACAACAGTAAGAACGCTATCACCTCACTTCTGTGACACCAGAAGGTCTTGTACCTACCCACTGTTCAGTTCTTGGCTTAGTTTAGCCTTTCTGCTTTAAGAACAGAAAAGCTAAATCTGAGTTACAACAAATTAGCAAGTTTAGTTCATGCCAATACACAAAACTACACCATCTCCCAGAACAGATAACAAGGACCTCACGTTTTAGAAAGACAAAGTCTTGCAGTATTACCGTTAGACTGCAACACTACCAGAATCGTTCCCGGCTTGTATTGAAGTAGAACAGTAAGCCATAACATGTCAAAAAATACAGAGGAGAGGTTTATGTAGCCAAGGACCACTTACTCCAACTTGTAACTGATAAATCAACTGAAATCTATTAATCAGGTATGCATTAACACACACAAAGCAAACATAGTAAGACACAAGTTTAGGCTTAAGGGTCAAGTCAGCGGAGCCTTCCCTGGAGAGAGGCTCTTTCCTCCAACCAGCTCGTCCCGTTGTCGGCCTCCTAGGATTTAAAAATGCAACCAAAGTCAAGTTTTGCCAGAGCAGCTGCTTGATTTCTAGTAGGAAAAGCCTATTCACTCAGCAGCTTTGCTCCTGAAACGCATCAACGAGTCCTTGTCCCAATTTCAGAGGGACCAGGCAAAGACTTGCCTCGCAAAAGTACCGAGTATAATGTATATACACACACACAGGAGCTTGTCTGATCTGCCAGTGTAATAGACTTGTGTCCTATAAACTTTTCAATAGTTTGTGGTGTTTAAAACGCTGTGAATTCAGCCATCCCTTGTTCCCATGAATCTCATAGCAGGCATACGGTAATGGAAAGACTATGCGAGCATCCATCCAAGAATGACAGAATAGCATTTTACCGTGTCTCTCTGCTTCTGGAGTCACACGATTGGCAGCTTTATCCAAGTGCTGTTTAAATGGCTTGTGCTCTACGTGCTGCTGAGGCTCTCCTGCTCCGTCCATGGCATCGATGCTCAAATCTGAAAGCAGCGAGCAAGGAAAGCGGTCTATGAACACACATTTGTTATGGCCTGTGGCAAGCTGAGGAAGTGAAAAGACAGAATCTTTCAGCCAGCAGGGTAAGAATGTGCCAAACCGGGAGAGCACGTACAGCTAGTGTCAAGTGACCAACAGGGAATAAAACACACGGTGCAGCACACTAAACGGCCCTCCCAGGTACGGGGTTTGGTTTGGTGTTCAAGAAGGACAGTTTCCAACTTCCAAGAAAGCATTACCCTGAAAGGTAGACGTGCTTAAGGCAAAAAGCCTAAAGCAAACCCCTCAAAGCCCAGAACCATTCTCAGGAACACAGGAGTTAAGCCTAAAATTGGTTGAAAGCTGCCTCCTACCTCTTCCCCCGCCACCTTTCCCCCTCCAACACCAGCTCATTTCCTCGCGATCCCTTTTCACAAACAAAAGATGGACGCCTGTGGTATCAGCTTGGTACCGAAGCACCACGATGCGCTTGCTGGCTACACGCTCTCTTACAAGGCTGACAGCTTCTCTGCACACAACAGCCGAGGCCCTGTGAAACACGAGGAAGGCAAACACCGGTAACGTCTCGCAGGGGTCAGGAGGAAGTCAAGATGCACTACATTCGGAGCCCAACGCGTTACCCAAAGGAATTACCCCAGCAGAACAAGAGGCAGGAATGACCGGTAGACAGGCAGAGAACATGCACGGCAGCGATACCCACGTCAGACTTGCAGGGCGCTTCCAGTCACTTCATCCCGCAACTTTGTTTTGAATTTAGTTAAAAGGTAATCAGATTCTTAATGCTCATTCTGCTTTTAATAACTTCTGGAGAAAGGCTAACACGTGGCATTGGCATTACAGGCAGAATTCAAGTATAAAAATCACGGCAAAGCTGTGCCTTGTCAAGTGACTTCCAAAGCAGGCTCTGGAACCTCTCAACGAGACAGTCAAATCTGGAGTCCCAAGGGAACTCTGTGCCAGCTCCGTCAGTGCGACTGAGCTCTCTGACAAAGTACGCCGCCATACAGAAACGTTAAGTGGGTTTACACCTCAGGCTCATTTACAATCTAGAAAAATAACACTGCCCGACCGGACGCTCTGGTTTAAGCGCCCAGCAGGCCTGGCTGTGTAAGCACGAGGGACCAGCAATTCCTCCCTGGCTGTTGCCCAAGCAGCAGCGCAGCACTCGGAAGCAGCGGGCACACGGAGCCTTGCGGGCCCTGGGCAAGTACAAAAGTTATCCCTCCGCAGTCAGCAGTCTGACTCGCAAGCACAAGGCACATGTGGAAAAGTAGCATCTAGACTGACCCTCAGTTGAGCTCCCCTTGATTTGTCAACGTACAATTCCAGATGAACCTAGGTACAAAGGAAAAACCAAAGAGCCCCGTTTCACCGGGAAGCAAATCCAAAGGCCTCTTCCCCTCGGCTGCTCTGGCCCAGGAGCTGACTGTCACGACACAAGATCAGCCAGACACCTGATCTGCTGCCTCCCGCCCCTCCCCGGTAGTTAAACGCTTGCTGAGAAATCAGCAGTCGGGGGGGACGGGTGGGGAACCCGCTCCCGGCTTCCTGTTCTCTCTCTTGCCCGCTCGCAGGGGCGGGCAGAGGCTCCCGAGCCACCCCCCTGCGACAGCCTTGACCGCAGCCCCCAAGACAGCCTCTGCGGCCCGCGGGGGCCGGCAGCCCCAGCCCGCTGCCGCGGCTCAGGCCGGCGGCTGGGGGAAAGACAAAGCCCCGCGCAGAGCTGCGGCGGCTGCCCGGGCAGCGCAGAGGCGGCGGGGGGGCGGCAGGGCGCCGCGGGCCGACCCCTCTCCCGGGCCCCGCCGCCGCTCCTCGCCTCCTCGCTGAAGTAGCGGCGCAGCTCCGAGAGACAAAAAAAAAAACCCAAACAACCTAAAAAAGGCAGCACCGTGAGGAGCCCGCTGACCACCGTCGCTGCCGGGGAGACGAGAACCGCCGGCAGCCCCGCCGGTCCCGGGCCGGGCCGCCCGCCTCAGCCCGCCCGCCGCCGGCACCAGGCGCTCCCCGCCGCGGCCGAGCGCCGGCCCGCCACATCCCCCCCCCCCTCGGCCGCTGCCCGCCCGCCCTCAGGCCGAGCTCTCACCCAGCGCGCCGCCGCACGTCCCGGGCCGAAAGTCTTCCAGGCTGCCGGCGAAGGCTCCGCACCGCCACGACCACGCCGGCGCGCCGCGCGGGCTGGAAATGAACCCCACTTCCGGGGCCGTCTGCGTAGCCCGTACGTGCGAGGCCGGAAGCCCCGCCCCTTTGGCTTCAAGCCGGCACTGCGCATGCGCTGCCCTTAGTCTGCATAGCGCGGTGCTGCCGCCTGGCGAAAACAATTGGGTACTGCAGCCAGTCTATCGAACAGACTGCACAGTTTATTATAGGAATGGAATACAATAAGGGAACTCTGCCCACGGCCCGTTTGGAAGTTGCCTGGCTTCACATCTCGGTGGATGAAGTTCTTAGAGTGAACATATTCAATTCAACTAGTCTAGATAAAAAGAAAAAAAAAATCACTCGAGAGACTAGGCATACACTTTTTTTCCTTATAAAAACACTAGCAACCTTGTCTTAATGATAAAAGAGGTAATGAAACCTTTTATTGTAAAATGTAAGGGCATTAAAGAGAATATAATTCGATAGACAATACATAAACCTCTCCAGCTCTTTCCCCATGTCTATTTGACATTTGTTTCCAAAAACTTTCTCGGGTGAACGTCTTTTGTCTTTGAGCAGTGCAACAGATGGTTTGCAAGCGGCACAAGTCTGCTTTTGAAAAATCAATTCAGACTTTGTAATCACTTTAGATGGGGCACTTTGTATTTAAGAGAAACAAAACCAATGTTGAGTCTTTCCTTTAATGATACAGGCCTATTCACCTTTAAATTAGAGAAACAACGTATTTGGTTCTGATCTCTCAAGGAATCTTAATATTCCAACATACTGCACTGTCAAGATCAACAAAGCAGTTTCCTACCGTTTCGCCAGCGAGCAATAGGACTGTCTCGAGACTAAGTTTCCTTGAACAAACACCGAAGAGATCTTCAAGACTCGGTCCAAATGGCTCCATCACCGTTAAATCGTAGTCCCCTTCAGCTCCACACCACTTCATTGTGGGAACGCCCACTAGAAAAAAAGAAACAGTTTATTCAGTGTAACAATTTGATTGGTATACAAATCCTCAAGGCTCCCAAGACGAATTCTAAGAGGGTCAGGACTGTGAATGTTTGTACTCGCAGTGAAGCTCAACATCTTACGCAACCCTCAGCTAAGGAAAAGGTGAAAAACTCACCAGCGCCGAGCATTTCCTCATCTGTAAGCTGCCCATCCTTAGCATATAGGACTCCAAATTCAAAATTCACAGGTCCCGGAGAAATAAAACCAAAAACTACAGGATAAGCAGACAATCAAACAAAAGACCTAAAATAATGTTTCCTCTAAGGACTTTTATATACATCTTTTGTATACGTCCTACACACGGGAATATACGCTTCATACCAGCTCCATTACATGCTCAAGTAGCAGATACCTAATACTTTACTTTTGATCACAGATTACGATTTTTTATGATATTACTAAAGTTGGTCATCTATTAATATGATATATTATGCCAGTGCCTGAAATGATTTTCGATCTCAGATGTTGCACAGAAACACCACATTTTTTTACTGCAATAAGCAATTGATATCTAAGTCAGTATACGTCACCAAGTGAGTGCTAGGAGTGAAAAGTTTACATTTACCTCTTGCTCTTCAAGAGCCAATAAATCCTGTAAACAAAACACTATCTTTAGCACACCGGTACTGAAGACACAGCGCAAACCCCCCTGTAATGTACTCCTGTATTTGTTTAATTTCAAAGTAGCCACTTCAACTGATAAAGACAGCTGATTTTCTAACTGTAACTCTACTCCTCATTATTATCCTGCTACAGAAAGAAACAAACCACTAGCATTTATACGTAATGACTTATTTTTCCAGAAAAGAATAAAAAGCCACAACCAAACAACAACAACAACAAGGATGAAAAGTTTCCTTCGGGTTCTTCCCAAATTTGTCATGACCAACAGGACTGAAATGCAAATGAAATACTGCTTTATAGGAGAGCAAGCATACACCTCAACATTAAACCATTAACTGGCTGTAGTCAGAATCGATTTTGAGAAGAATTGTTCAAAGAGCCTTGCTTACGTGGAATTTTTTGTGGAAGAGCCATTTATTTCCCACACGACTAACCGCTGAAACTTCTTAAACTTCTTTTTGATTTTAAAAACAGAAATAACTAGGACCCTGCACGGAGATCAGTTTTAAGTGTACCGTATTTACTTATAAAGCACAGAACTTTATTCCATCGTCCTTCACTTCGGCTTTATACATAATTGTTGTGAGCGTTTTAGGAAGACTCAATAACCTATCCTATTTCATAAGCTTCACTTCTATCTCTTTGAAAATAATTCAAGGCATGTCAAAAGAAAAACGAGCTGTTCGGCATCAAGTTCATACCCCAAAGATCCACAAGCAAGATCAACTGCCTCAATCAACACAAAGACCTAATTTATAGCATTTCTTCCCAACTCGTGTTTCTACATGACTATTATTTTTGCCCATTTTTTTTCCCTAGCATTAATTTCTGGAGCTGCGCAGCATGCCACGGAGTGCCAAATGCAGTCTGTCTGAGGCACACCGAGCTGACACGGAGGTCACATCTGATGCGCCTCTCCATCATCGCTTACGCTAGGCCACCAAGACAGGATTTCCTGTAGTTCCCTTTGAAAGCAATTAAAATGCTAAATTTAATTTACAAAAAAGCGAGTTTATCGTGTAACTGAAATTCGTTGATATAGTCGGTACCTAGAATCACGCTGGCTGTGAACGGGGTGAAATGGCAAAGGACCATCAGCCAGGCCCGAGGGAAGGCTCAAAGGCTGTACAAGCTAAAGAACAGCCAGGGAAGGGATTTTAGTCCGAGCCCAGGCGGGCAAAAGAAGATGACGTTAGTCCTGCTGCCTGCAGGCGTGTGGGAAAATCACCCTGAGGTGGGGGGGGGAACTCGAGAAAATTGCGTCCTAACGGAAGCAGGGTATTACGGAAAGCTTTTTTTAGGGTAGGATACAGCTACAGCCTCGAGGACGGTCGGCACGCACGCAGCCTGTACCGCCACCGTTCCCTAAGCAGCGGCTCGGCGCACGCCGACAGCGGTGACGGAGGACGAGCTTAAAGCTCGCCCGCGGCCCCCGGCCGCCCTCAGCCCGAGCGCTCACCCAGCGCGCCAACGCACGTCCCGGCCCCAAACTCTTCCCGGCTCCCGGAGACCCCCCGCACCGCCACCGCCGCCCCAGCGCGCCGCGCGGCCCGGAAATAAACCCACCTGCCGGGGCCGGGGCCGGGTCTGCCCACGCGCGCCGGCCCCGGCCCCGCCCCGCCGGGCAGCGCGGCCCGGAGCCGGCCGAGGAGGGGCTGGGGCTCCGGTTGTGCGTCGGGCCGGGAAGGGGCTCGGTGCCGCCGCGGGCTCCTCTGAGCTCGACCCCGGGTCTCTGTGGGCTTGGTGGAGCGCTTCTGCCATCTGGCGAGAAAAAATTGCGTAATGCAGCCGCCCGGTTAGTGGAGAGCTGCTGCCATCTAGCGAAATATACTTGGGTACTGCAGCCGGCGCTGTTGGTGGAGCGCTGCTGCCATCTAGCGAAATATATTTGGGTACTGCAGCCGCCCGGTTTGTGGAGCGCTGCTGCCATCTAGCGAAATATACTTGGGTACTGCAGCCGCCCTTTTGGTGGAGCGCTGCTGCCATCTAGCGAAATATATTTGGGTACTGCAGCCGCCCGGTTGGTGAGCGCTGCTGCCATCTAGCGAAATATATTTGGGTACTGCAGGCGGCCGGTTGGTAGAGCGCTGCTGCCATCTAGCGAAATATATTTGGGTACTGCAGGCGGCCGGTTGGTGGAGCGCTGCTGCCATCTAGCGAAATATATTTGGGTACTGCAGGCGGCCCCGTTGGTGGAGCGCTGCTGCCATCTAGCGAAATATATTTGGGTACTGCAGCCGGCCCCGTTGGTGGAGCGCTGCTGCCATCTAGCGAAATGTAATTGGGTACTGCAGCCGGCCCTGTTGGTGGAGCGCTGCTGCCATCTAGCGAAATATATTTGGGTACTGCAGCCGCCCGGTTGGTGGAGCGCTGCTGCCATCTAGCGAAATATAATTGGGTACTGCAGCCGGCCCTGTTGGTGGAACGCTGCTGCAATCTAGCGAAATGTAATTGGGTACTGCAGCCGGCGCTGTTGGTGGAGCGCTGCTGCCATCTAGCGAAATATATTTGGGTACTGCAGCCGGCCCTGTTGGTGGAGCGCTGCTGCCATCTAGCGAAATATATTTGGGTACTGCAGCCGCCATTTTGGTGGAGCGCTGCTGCCATCTAGCGAAATATACTTGGGTACTGCAGCCGGCGCTGTTGGTGGAGCGCTGCTGCCATCTAGCGAAATGTAATTGGGTACTGCAGGCGGCCGGTTGGTGGAGCGCTGCTGCCATCTAGCGAAATATATTTGGGTACTGCAGCCGGCGCTGTTGGTGGAGCGCTGCTGCCATCTAGCGAAATATATTTGGGTACTGCAGCCGGCCCTGTTGGTGGAGCGCTGCTGCCATCTAGCGAAATATACTTGGGTACTGCAGCCGGCGCTATTGGTGGAGCGCTGCTGCCATCTAGCGAAATATATTTGGGTACTGCAGCCGGCCGTTTGGTGGAGCGCTGCTGCCATCTAGCGAAATATACTTGGGTACTGCAGCCGGCCCTGTTGGTGGAGCGCTGCTGCCATCTAGCGAAATATACTTGGGTACTGCAGCCGGCGCTGTTGGTGGAGCGCTGCTGCCATCTAGCGAAATGTAAGTGGGTACTGCAGGCGGCCGGTTGGTGGAGCGCTGCTGCCATCTAGCGAAATATATTTGGGTACTGCAGCCGGCCCTGTTGGTGGAGCGCTGCTGCCATCTAGCGAAATGTGATTGGGTACTGCAGCCGCCCTTTTGGTGGAGCGCTGCTGCCATCTAGCCAAATATATTTGGGTACTGCAGCCGCCATTTTGGTGGAGCGCTGCTGCCATCTGGCGAAATATATTTGGGTACTGCAGCCGGCGCTGTTGGTGGAGCGCTGCTGCCATCTAGCGAAATATAATTGGGTACTGCAGCCGGCGCTGTTGGTGGAGCGCTGCTGCCATCTAGCGAAATATACTTGGGTACTGCAGCCGGCGCTGTTGGTGGAGCGCTACTGCCATCTAGCGAAATATATTTTTGTACTGCAGCCGCCCGGTTGGTGGAGCGCTGCTGCCATCTAGCGAAATATATTTTTGTACTGAAGCCGGCGCTGTTGGTGGAGCGCTGCTGCCATATAGCGAAATATATTTGGGTACTGCAGCCGGCCCTGTTGGTGGAGCGCTGCTGCCATCTAGCGAAATGTAATTGGGTACTGCAGCCGCCCGGTTGGTGGAGCGCTGCTGCCATCTAGCGAAATATATTTGGGTACTGCAGGCGGCCGGTTGGTGGAGCGCTGCTGCCATCTAGCGAAATATATTTGGGTACTGCAGCCGGCGCTGTTGGTGGAGCGCTGCTGCCATCTAGCGAAATATATTTGGGCACTGCAGGCGGCCCCGTTGGTGGAGCGCTGCTGCCATCTAGCGAAAAATATTTGGGTACTGCAGCCGCCCTTTTGGTGGAGCGCTGCTGCCATCTGGCGAAATATATTTGGGTACTGCAGCCTGCCCTGTTGATGGAGCGCTGCTGCCATCTAGCGAAATATACTTGGGTACTGCAGCCGCCCGGTTGGTGGAGCGCTGCTGCCGTCTAGCGAAATATATTTGGGTACTGCAGCCTGCCCTGTTGGTGGAGCGCTGCTGCCATCTAGCGAAATATACTTGGGTACTGCAGGCGGCCGTTTGGTGGAGCGCTGTTGCCATCTAGCGAAATATACTTGGGTACTGCAGCCGGCCCTGTTGGTGGAGCGCTGCTGCCATCTAGCGAAATTTATTTGGGTACTGCAGCCGGCGCTGTTGGTGGAGCGCTGCTGCCATCTAGCGAAATATACTTGGGTACTTCAGCCGGCGGGTTGGTGGAGCGCTGCTGCCATCTAGCGAAATATATTTGGGTACTGCAGCCGCCCGGTTGGTGGAGCGCTGCTGCCATCTAGCGAAATATATTTGGGTACTGCAGCCGGCGCTGTTGGTGGAGCGCTGCTGCCATCTAGCGAAATATACTTGGGTACTGCAGCCGGTCCTGTTGGTGGAGCGCTGCTGCCATCTAGCGAAATATATTTGGGTACTGCAGCCGCCCGGTTGGTGGAGCGCTGCTGCCATCTAGCGAAATATATTTGGGTACTGCAGCCGGCCCTGTTGGTGGAGCGCTGCTGCCATCTAGGGAAATATATTTGGGTACTGCAGCCGCCCTTTTGGTGGAGCGCTGCTGCCATATAGCGAAATATATTTGGGTACTGCAGCCGGCCGGTTGGTGGAGCGCTGCTGCCATCTAGCGAAATATATTTGGGTACTGCAGCCGGCGCTGTTGGTGGAGCGCTGCTGCCATCTAGCGAAATATATTTGGGTACTGCAGCCGGTACTGTTGGTGGAGCGCTGCTGCCATCTAGCGAAATATATTTGGGTACTGCAGCCGCCCGGTTGGTGGAGCGCTGCTGCCATCTAGCGAAATATATTTGGGTACTGCAGCCGGCCCTGTTGGTGGAGCGCTGCTGCCATCTAGCGAAATATATTTGGGTACTGCAGCCGCCCGGTTGGTGGAGCGCTGCTGCCATCTAGCGAAATATATTTGGGTACTGCAGCCGGCCCTGTTGGTGGAGCGCTGCTGCCATCTAGGGAAATATATTTGGGTACTGCAGCCGCCCTTTTGGTGGAGCGCTGCTGCCATCTAGCGAAATATATTTGGGTACTGCAGCCGGCGCTGTTGGTGGAGCGCTGCTGCCATCTAGCGAAATATACTTGGGTACTGCAGCCGGCGCTGTTGGTGGAGCGCTGCTGCCATCTAGCGAAATATACTTGGGTACTGCAGCCGGCGCTGTTGGTGGAGCGCTACTGCCATCTAGCGAAATATATTTGGGTACTGCAGCCGCCCTGTTGGTGGAGCGCTGCTGCCATCTAGCGAAATATACTTGGGTACTGCAGCCGGCCGGTTGGGGGAGCGCTGCTGCCATCTAGCGAAATATATTTGGGTACTGCAGCCTGCCCTGTTGGTGGAGCGCTGCTGCCATCTAGCGAAATATACTTGGGTACTGCAGCCGCCCGGTTGGTGGAGCGCTGCTGCCGTCTAGCGAAATATATTTGGGTACTGCAGCCTGCCCTGTTGGTGGAGCGCTGCTGCCATATAGCGAAATATACTTGGGTACTGCAGGCGGCCGTTTGGTGGAGCGCTGTTGCCATCTAGCGAAATATACTTGGGTACTGCAGCCGGCCCTGTTGGTGGAGCGCTGCTGCCATCTAGCGAAATTTATTTGGGTACTGCAGCCGGCGCTGTTGGTGGAGCGCTGCTGCCATCTAGCGAAATATACTTGGGTACTTCAGCCGGCCGGTTGGTGGAGCGCTGCTGCCATCTAGCGAAATATATTTGGGTACTGCAGCCGCCCGGTTGGTGGAGCGCTGCTGCCATCTAGCGAAATATATTTGGGTATTGCAGCCGGCCCTTTTGGTGGAGCGCTGCTGCCATCTAGCGAAATATACTTGGGTACTGCAGCCGGCCGGTTGGTGGAGCGCTGCTGCCATCTAGCGAAATGTAATTGGGTACTGCAGCCGGCGCTGTTGGTGGAGCGCTGCTGCCTTCTAGCGAAATATATTTAGGCACTGCAGCCGCCCGGTTGGTGGAGCACTGCTGCCATCTAGCGAAATATATTTGGGTACTGCAGCCGGCCCTGTTGGTGGAGCGCTGCAGTACCCAATTACATTTCGCTAGATGGCAGCAACGCTCCACCAACTGGCCGCCTGCAGTACTCAAATATATTTCGCTAGACGGCAGCAGCGCTCCACCAACAGGGCCGGCTGCAGTACCCAAACATATTTCGTTAGATGGCAGCAGCGCTCCACCAACCGGCCGGCTGCAGTACCCAATTACATTTCGCTAGATGGCAGCAGCGCTCCACCAACCGGGCGGCAACAGTACCCAATTACATTTCGCTAGATGGCAGCAGCGCTCCACCAACAGCGACGGCTGCAGTACCCAAATATATTTCGCTAGATGGCAGCAGCGCTCCACCAACAGGGCCGGCTGCAGTACCCAAATATATTTCGCTAGATGGCAGCAGCGCTCCACCAACAGGGCAGGCTGCAGTACCCAATTACATTTCGCTAGATGGCAGCAGCGCTCCACCAAAAGGGCGGCTGCAGTACCCAAATATATTTCGCTAGATGGCAGCAGCGCTCCACCAACAGGGCCGGCTGCAGTACCCAAATATATTTCGCTATATGGCAGCAGCGCTCCACCAACCCGGCGGCTGCAGTACCCAAATATATTTCGCTAGATGGCAGCAGCGCTCCACCAACAGCGCCGGCTGCAGTACCCAATTATATTTCGCTAGATGGCAGCAGCGCTCCACCAACAGGGCCGGCTGCAGTACCCAAGTATATTTCGCTAGATGGCAGCAGCGCTCCACCAAAATGGCGGCTGCAGTACCCAAATATATTTCGCTAGATGGCAGCAGCGCTCCAACAACAGCGCCGGCTGCAGTACATAAATATATTTCGCTAGATGGCAGCAGCGCTCCACCAACAGGCCCGGCTGCAGTAACCAAATATATTTCGCTAGATGGCAGCAGCGCTCCACCAACAGCGCCGGCTGCAGTACCCAAATATATTTCGCTAGATGGCAGCAGCGCTCCACCAGCAGGGCCGGCTGCAGTACCCAATAATATTTCGCTAGATGGCAGCAGCGCTCCACCAACCGGGCGGCTGCAGTACCCAAGTATATTTCGCTAGATGGCAGCAGCGCTCCACCAACAGGGCCGGCTGCAGTACCAAAATATATTTCGCTAGATGGCAGCAGCGCTCCACCAACAGCGCCGGCTGCAGTACCCAAATATATTTCGCTAGACGGCAGCAGCGCTCCACCAACCGGCCGGCTGCAGTACCCAAGTATATTTCGCTAGATGGCAGCAGCGCTCCACCAACAGGGCGGCTGCAGTACCCAATTATATTTCGCTAGATGGCAGCAGCGCTCCACCAACAGCGCCGGCTGTAGTACCCAAATATATTTCGCTAGATGGCAGCAGCGCTCCACCAAAAGGCCGGCTGCAGTACCCAAGTATATTTCGCTAGATGGCAGCAGCGCTCCACCAACAGCGCCGGCTGCAGTACCCAATTACATTTCGCTAGATGGCAGCAGCGCTCCACCAACAGCGCCGGCTGCAGTACCCAAATATATTTCGCTAGATGGCAGCAGCGCTCCACCAACCGGCCGGCTGCAGTACCCAAATATATTTCGCTAGATGGCAGCAGCGCTCCACTAACCGGGCGGCTGCAGTACCCAATTACATTTCGCTAGATGGCAGCAGCGCTCCACCAACCGGCCGCCTGCAATACCCAAGTATATTTCGCTAGATGGCAGCAGCGCTCCACCAACAGGGCCGGCTGCAGTACCCAGGTATATTTCGCTAGATGGCAGCAGCGCTCCACCAACAGCGCCGGCTGCAGTACCCAAATATATTTCGCTAGATGGCAGCAGCGCTCCAACAACAGCGCCGGCTGCAGTACCCAAATATATTTCGCTATATGGCAGCAGCGCTCCACCAACAGGGCCGGCTGCAGTACCCAAATATATTTCGCTAGATGGCAGCAGCGCTCCACCAACCGGCCGGCTGCAGTACCCAAATATATTTCCCTAGATGGCAGCAGCGCTCCACCAACAGGGCCGGCTGCAGTACCCAAATATATCTGGCTAGATGGCAGCAGCGCTCCACCAACCGGCCGCCTGCAGTACCCAAATATATTTCGCTAGATGGCAGCAGCGCTCCACCAACAGGGCAGGCTGCAGTACCCAAGTATATTTCGCTAGATGGCAGCAGCGCTCCACCAACAGCGGCAGCTGCAGTACCCAAGTATATTTCGCTAGATGGCAGCAGCGCTCCACCAACAGCGCCGGCTGCAGTACCCAAATATATTTCGCTAGACGGCAGCAGCGCTCCACCAACAGGGCGGCTGCAGTACCCAAATATATTTCGCTAGATGGCAGCAGCGCTCCACCAACAGCGCCAGCTGCAGTACCAAAATATATTTCGCTAGATGGCAGCAGCGCTCCACCAACCGGCCGCCTGCAGTACCCAAATATATTTCGCTAGACGGCAGCAGCGCTCCACCAACAGGGCCGGCTGCAGTACCAAAATATATTTCGCTAGATGGCAGCAGCGCTCCACCAACAGGGCCGGCTGCAGTACCCAAGTATATTTCGCTAGATGGCAGCAGCGCTCCACCAACAGCGCCGGCTGCAGTACCCAAATATATTTCGCTAGATGGCAGCATCGCTCCACCAACAGCGCCGGCTGCAGTACCCAATTATATTAGGGTTAGGGTTAGGGTTAGACTGTTAGGGTTAGGGTTAGACTCTTAGGGTTAGGGTTAGGGTTAGGATTAGACTCTTAGGGTTAGGGTTAGACTCTTAGGGTTAGACTCTTAGGGTTAGGGTTAGTCTCTTAGGGTTAGGGTTAGACTCTTAGGGTTAGGGTTAGGGTTAGGGTTAGACTCGTAGGGTTATGGTTAGGGTTAGGGTTAGACTGTTAGGGTTAGGGTTAGACTCTTAGGGTTACGGTTAGGGTTAGACTGTTAGGGTTAGGGTTAGACTCTTAGGGTTAGACCCTTAGGGTTAGGGTTAGACTCTTAGGGTTAGGGTTAGACTCAGGCTCTTAGGGTTAGGGTTAGACTCAGGCTCTTAGGGTTAGGGTTAGACTCAGGCTCTTAGGGTGAGGGTTAGACTCAGGCTCTTAGGGTTCGGGTTAGACTCAGGCTCTTAGGGTGAGGGTTAGACTCAGGCTCTTCGGGTTAGGGTTAGACTCAGGCTCTTAGGGTTAGGGTTAGACTCAGGCTCTTAGGGTTAGGGTTAGACTCAGGCTCTTCGGGTTAGGGTTAGACTCAGGCTCTTCGGGCTAGGGTTAGACTCAGGCTCTTCGGGCTAGGGTTAGACTCAGGCTCTTAGGGTTAGGGTTAGACTCAGGCTCTTAGGGTTAGGGTTAGACTCAGGCTCTTAGGGTTAGGGTTAGACTCAGGCTCTTAGGGTTAGGGTTAGAGTCAGGCTCTTAGGGTTAGGGTTCGACTCAGGCTCTTTGGGTTAGGGTTAGACTCAGGCTCTTAGGGTTAGGGTTAGACTCAGGCTCTTCGGGTTAGGGTTAGACTCAGGCTCTTAGGGTTAGGGTTAGACTCAGGCTCTTAGGGTTAGGGTTAGACTCAGGCTCTTAGGGTGAGGGTTAGACTCAGGCTCTTAGGGTTAGGGTTAGACTCAGGCTCTTCGGGTTAGGGTTAGACTCAGGCTCTTAGGGTGAGGGTTAGACTCAGGCTCTTAGGGTTAGGGTTAGTCTCAG
Organism: Falco punctatus; assembly: GCF_963210335.1. NCBI lineage: Eukaryota > Metazoa > Chordata > Aves > Falconiformes > Falconidae > Falco > Falco punctatus. Next base: position 28,287 of record NC_137600.1, on the reverse strand, counting down.
GCTCTTAGGGTTAGGGTTAGACTCAGGCTCTTAGGGTGAGGGTTAGACTCAGGCTCTTAGGGTTAGGGTTAGACTCAGGCTCTTAGGGTGAGGGTTAGACTCAGGCTCTTAGGGTTAGGGTTAGACTCAGGCTCTTCGGGTTAGGGTTAGACTCAGGCTCTTAGGGTGAGGGTTAGACTCAGGCTCTTAGGGTTAGGGTTAGACTCAGGCTCTTAGGGTTCGGGTTAGACTCAGGCTCTTAGGGTTAGGGTTAGACTCAGGCTCTTAGGGTTAGACTCAGGCTCTTAGGGTTAGGGTTAGACTCAGGCTCTTAGGGTTCGGGTTAGACTCAGGCTCTTAGGGTTCGGGTTAGACTCAGGCTCTTAGGGTTAGGGTTAGACTCAGGCTCTTAGGGTTAGGGTTAGACTCAGGCTCTTCGGGTTAGGGTTAGACTCAGGCTCTTAGGGTTAGGGTTAGACTCAGGCTCTTAGGGTGAGGGTTAGACTCAGGCTCTTAGGGTTCGGGTTAGACTCAGGCTCTTAGGGTGAGGGTTAGACTCAGGCTCTTCGGGTTAGGGTTAGACTCAGGCTCTTAGGGTTAGGGTTAGACTCAGGCTCTTAGGGTTAGGGTTAGACTCAGGCTCTTCGGGTTAGGGTTAGACTCAGGCTCTTAGGGTTAGGGTTAGACTCAGGCTCTTAGGGTTAGGGTTAGACTCAGGCTCTTAGGGTTAGGGTTAGACTCAGGCTCTTAGGGTTAGGGTTAGACTCAGGCTCTTAGGGTTAGGGTTCGACTCAGGCTCTTAGGCTTAGGGTTAGACTCAGGCTCTTAGGGTTAGGGTTAGACTCAGGCTCTTAGGGTTAGGCTTAGACTCAGGCTCTTAGGGTTAGGGTTAGACTCAGGATCTTAGGGTGAGGGTTAGACTCAGGCTCTTAGGGTGAGGGTTAGACTCAGGCTCTTAGGCTTAGGGTTAGACTCAGGCTCTTAGGGTTAGGGTTAGACTCAGGCTCTTAGGGTGAGGGTTAGACTCAGGCTCTTAGGGTGAGGGTTAGACTCAGGCTCTTAGGGTTAGGGTTAGACTCAGGCTCTTCGGGTTAGGGTTAGACTCAGGCTCTTAGGGTGAGGGTTAGACTCAGGCTCTTAGGGTTAGGCTTAGACTCAGGCTCTTAGGCTTAGGGTTAGACTCAGGCTCTTAGGCTTAGGGTTAGACTCAGGCTCTTAGGGTTAGGGTTAGACTCAGGCTCTTAGGGTTAGGGTTAGACTCAGGCTCTTAGGGTTAGGGTTAGACTCAGGCTCTTCGGGTGAGGGTTAGACTCAGGCTCTTAGGGTTAGGGTTAGACTCAGGCTCTTAGGGTTAGGGTTAGACTCAGGCTCTTAGGGTTAGGGTTAGACTCAGGCTCTTAGGGTGAGGGTTAGACTCAGGCTCTTAGGGTTAGGGTTAGACTCAGGCTCTTAGGGTGAGGGCTAGACTCAGGATCTTAGGGTGAGGGTTAGACTCAGGCTCTTAGGGTTAGGGTTAGACTCAGGCTCTTAGGGTGAGGGTTCGACTCGGGCTCTTAGGGTTAGGGTTAGACTCAGGCTCTTAGGGTTAGGGTTAGACTCAGGCTCTTAGGGTTAGGGTTAGACTCAGGCTCTTAGGGTTAGGGTTAGACTCAGGCTCTTAGGGTTAGGGTTAGACTCAGGCTCTTAGGGTTAGGGTTACACTCAGGCTCTTAGGGTGAGGGTTAGACTCAGGCTCTTAGGGTGAGGGTTAGACTCAGGCTCTTAGGGTTAGGGTTCGACTCAGGCTCTTAGGGTTAGGGTTAGACTCAGGCTCTTAGGGTGAGGGTTAGACTCAGACTCTTAGGGTTAGGGTTAGACTCAGGCTCTTAGGGTTAGGGTTAGACTCAGGCTCTTAGGCTTAGGGTTAGACTCAGGCTCTTAGGCTTAGGGTTAGACTCAGGCTCTTAGGGTGAGGGTTAGACACAGGCTCTTAGGGTGAGGGTTAGACTCAGGCTCTTAGGCTTAGGGTTAGACTCAGGCTCTTAGGGTTAGGGTTCGACTCAGGCTCTTAGGGTTAGGGTTAGAGTCAGGCTCTTAGGGTGAGGGTTAGACTCAGGCTCTTAGGGATCGGGTTAGACTCAGGCTCTTAGGGTGAGGGTTAGACTCAGGCTCTTAGGGTTAGGGTTAGACTCAGGCTCTTAGGGTTAGGGTTAGACTCAGGCTCTTAGGGTGAGGGTTAGACTCAGGCTCTTAGGGTTAGGGTTAGACTCAGGCTCTTCGGGTTAGGGTTAGACTCAGGCTCTTAGGGTTAGGGTTAGACTCAGGCTCTTAGGGTTAGGGTTAGACTCAGGCTCTTCGGGTTAGGGTTAGACTCAGGCTCTTAGGGTGAGGGTTAGACTCAGGCTCTTAGGGTTAGGCTTAGACTCAGGCTCTTAGGGTGAGGGTTAGACTCAGGCTCTTAGGGATCGGGTTAGACTCAGGCTCTTAGGGTGAGGGTTAGACTCAGGCTCTTAGGGTTAGGCTTAGACTCAGGCTCTTAGGGTTAGGGTTAGACTCAGGCTCTTAGGGTTAGGGTTAGACTCAGGCTCTTAGGGTTAGGGTTAGACTCAGGCTCTTCGGGTTAGGGTTAGACTCAGGCTCTTCGGGTTAGGGTTAGACTCAGGCTCTTAGGGTTAGGGTTAGACTCAGGCTCTTAGGGTTAGGGTTAGACTCAGGCTCTTAGGGTTCGGGTTAGACTCAGGCTCTTAGGGTTAGGGTTAGACTCAGGCTCTTAGGGATCGGGTTAGACTCAGGCTCTTAGGGTTAGGGTTAGACTCAGGCTCTTAGGGTTAGGGTTAGACTCAGGCTCTTCGGGTTAGGGTTAGACTCAGGCTCTTAGGGTGAGGGTTAGACTCAGGCTCTTAGGGTTAGGGTTAGACTCAGGCTCTTAGGGTTAGGGTTAGACTCAGGCTCTTAGGGATAGGGTTAGAATCAGGCTCTTAGGGTTAGGCTTAGACTCAGGCTCTTAGGGTGAGGGTTAGACTCAGGCTCTTAGGGTTAGGGTTAGACTCAGGCTCTTAGGGTGAGGGTTAGACTCAGGCTCTTAGGGTGAGGGTTAGACTCAGGCTCTTAGGGTTAGGGTTAGACTCAGGCTCTTAGGGTTAGGGTTAGACTCAGGCTCTTAGGGTTAGGGTTAGACTCAGGCTCTTAGGGTGAGGGTTAGACTCAGGCTCTTAGGGTGAGGGTTAGACTCAGGCTCTTAGGGTTAGGGTTAGACTCAGGCTCTTAGGGTTAGGGTTAGACTCAGGCTCTTCGGGTTAGGGTTAGACTCAGGCTCTTAGGGTTAGGGTTAGACTCAGGCTCTTAGGGTGAGGGTTAGACTCAGGCTCTTAGGGCTAGGTTTAGACTCAGGCTCTTAGGGTTAGGGTTAGACTCAGGCTCTTAGGGTTAGGCTTAGACTCAGGCTCTTAGGGTTAGGGTTAGACTCAGGCTCTTAGGGTTAGGGTTAGACTCAGGCTCTTAGGGTTAGGGTTAGACTCAGGCTCTTAGGGTTAGGGTTAGACTCAGGCTCTTAGGGTTAGCGTTAGAGTCAGGCTCTTAGGGTTAGGGTTAGATTTAGGCTCTTAGGGTTAGGCTTAGCCTCAGGCTCTTAGGGTTAGGCTTAGACTCAGGCTCTTAGGGTGAGGGTTAGACTCAGGCTCTTAGGGCTAGGGTTAGACTCAGGCTCTTAGGGTTAGGGTTAGACTCAGGCTCTTAGGGTTAGGGTTAGACTCAGGCTCTTAGGGTGAGGGTTAGACTCAGGCTCTTAGGGTTAGGGTTAGACTCAGGCTCTTAGGGTGACGGCTAGACTCAGGATCTTAGGGTTAGGGTTAGACTCAGGCTCTTAGGGTTAGGGTTAGACTCAGGCTCTTAGGGTGAGGGTTCGACTCGGGCTCTTAGGGTTAGGGTTAGACTCAGGCTCTTAGGGTTAGGGTTAGACTCAGGCTCTTAGGGTTCGGGTTAGACTCAGGCTCTTAGGGTTAGGGTTCGACTCAGGCTCTTAGGGTTAGGGTTAGACTCAGGCTCTTAGGGTGAGGGTTAGACTCAGGCTCTTAGGGTGAGGGTTAGACTCAGGCTCTTAGGGTTAGGGTTCGACTCAGGCTCTTAGGGTTAGGGTTAGACTCAGGCTCTTAGGGTGAGGGTTAGACTCAGACTCTTAGGGTTAGGGTTAGACTCAGGCTCTTAGGGTTAGGGTTAGACTCAGGCTCTTAGGGATAGGGTTAGAATCAGGCTCTTAGGGTTAGGGTTAGACTCAGGCTCTTAGGGTGAGGGTTCGACTCAGGCTCTTAGGGTGAGGGTTAGACTCAGGCTCTTAGGCTTAGGGTTAGACTCAGGCTCTTAGGGTTAGGGTTCGACTCAGGCTCTTAGGGTTAGGGTTAGAGTCAGGCTCTTAGGGTGAGGGTTAGACTCAGGCTCTTAGGGATCGGGTTAGACTCAGGCTCTTAGGGTTAGGGTTAGACTCAGGCTCTTAGGGTTAGGGTTAGACTCAGGCTCTTAGGGTGAGGGTTAGACTCAGGCTCTTAGGGTTAGGGTTAGACTCAGGCTCTTCGGGTTAGGGTTAGACTCAGGCTCTTAGGGTTAGGGTTAGACTCAGGCTCTTAGGGTTAGGGTTAGACTCAGGCTCTTCGGGTTAGGGTTAGACTCAGGCTCTTAGGGTGAGGGTTAGACTCAGGCTCTTAGGGTTAGGGTTAGACTCAGGCTCTTAGGGTTAGGGTTAGACTCAGGCTCTTAGGGTGAGGGTTAGACTCAGGCTCTTAGGGATCGGGTTAGACTCAGGCTCTTAGGCTTAGGGTTAGACTCAGGCTCTTAGGGTTAGGGTTAGACTCAGGCTCTTAGGGTTAGGGTTAGACTCAGGCTCTTAGGGTTAGGGTTAGACTCAGGCTCTTAGGGTTAGGGTTAGACTCAGGCTCTTCGGGTTAGGGTTAGACTCAGGCTCTTCGGGTTAGGGTTAGACTCAGGCTCTTAGGGTGAGGGTTAGACTCAGGCTCTTAGGGTTAGGGTTAGACTCAGGCTCTTAGGGTTAGGGTTAGACTCAGGCTCTTAGGGTGAGGGTTAGACTCAGGCTCTTAGGGTTAGGGTTAGACTCAGGCTCTTAGGGTTAGGGTTAGACTCAGGCTCTTAGGGTTAGGGTTAGACTCAGGCTCTTAGGGATCGGGTTAGACTCAGGCTCTTAGAGTTAGGGTTAGACTCAGGCTCTTAGGGTTAGACTCAGACTCAGGCTCTTCGGGTTAGGGTTAGACTCAGGCTCTTCGGGTTAGGGTTAGACTCAGGCTCTTAGGGTGAGGGTTAGACTCAGGCTCTTAGGGTTAGGGTTAGACTCAGGCTCTTAGGGTTAGGGTTAGACTCAGGCTCTTAGGGTTAGGGTTAGACTCAGGCTCTTAGGGTTCGGGTTAGACTCAGGCTCTTAGGGTTCGGGTTAGACTCAGGCTCTTAGGGTTAGGGTTAGACTCAGGCTCTTAGGGATCGGGTTAGACTCAGGCTCTTAGAGTTAGGGTTAGACTCAGGCTCTTAGGGTTAGACTCAGACTCAGGCTCTTAGGGTTAGGGTTAGACTCAGGCTCTTAGGGTGAGGGTTAGACTCAGGCTCTTAGGGTGAGGGTTAGACTCAGGCTCTTAGGGTGAGGGTTAGACTCAGGCTCTTAGGGATAGGGTTAGAATCAGGCTCTTAGGGTTAGGCTTAGACTCAGGCTCTTAGGGTTAGGGTTAGACTCAGGCTCTTAGGGTTAGGGTTAGACTCAGGCTCTTAGGGTTAGGGTTAGACTCAGGCTCTTAGGGTTAGGGTTAGACTCAGGCTCTTAGGGTTAGGGTTAGACTCAGGCTCTTAGGGTGAGGGTTAGACTCAGGCTCTTAGGGTGAGGGTTCGACTCAGGCTCTTAGGGTTAGGGTTAGACTCAGGCTCTTAGGGTTAGGGTTAGACTCAGGCTCTTAGGGTTAGGGTTAGACTCAGGCTCTTCGGGTTAGGGTTAGACTCAGGCTCTTAGGGTTAGGGTTAGACTCAGGCTCTTAGGGTTAGGGTTAGACTCAGGCTCTTAGGGCTAGGTTGAGACTCAGGCTCTTAGGGTTAGGGTTAGACTCAGGCTCTTAGGGTTAGGCTTAGACTCAGGCTCTTAGGGTTAGGGTTAGACTCAGGCTCTTAGGGTTAGGGTTAGACTCAGGCTCTTAGGGTGAGGGTTAGACTCAGGCTCTTAGGGTTAGGGTTAGACTCAGGCTCTTAGGGTTAGGGCTAGACTCAGGCTCTTAGGGTTAGCGTTAGAGTCAGGCTCTTAGGGTTAGGGTTAGATTTAGGCTCTTAGGGTTAGGCTTAGCCTCAGGCTCTTAGGGTTAGGCTTAGACTCAGGCTCTTAGTGTTAGGCTTAGACTCAGGCTCTTAGGGTTAGGCTTAGACTCAGGCTCTTAGGGTTAGGGTTAGACTCAGGCTCTTAGGGTTAGGGTTAGACTCAGGCTCTTAGGGTTAGGGTTAGACTCAGGATCTTAGGGCTAGGGTTAGACTCAGGCTCTTAGGGTTAGGCTTAGACTGAGGCTCTTAGGGTTAGGGTTAGACTCAAGCTCTTAGGGTTAGGGTTAGACTCAGGCTCTTAGGGTTAGGGTTAGACTCAGGCTCTTCGGGTTAGGGTTAGACTCAGGCTCTTAGGGTTAGGGTTAGACTCAGGCTCTTAGGGTTAGGGTTCGACTCAGGCTCTTAGGGTGAGGGTTAGACTCAGGCTCTTAGGGTTAGGGTTAGAGTCAGGCTCTTAGGGTTAGGGTTAGACTCAGGCTCTTAGGGTTAGGGTTAGACTCAGGCTCTTAGGGTTAGGGTTCGACTCAGGCTCTTAGGGTTAGGGTTAGACTCAGGCTCTTAGGGTTAGGGTTAGACTCAGGCTCTTAGGGTTAGGCTTAGCCTCAGGCTCTTAGGGTTAGGCTTAGCCTCAGGCTCTTAGGGTTAGGGTTAGACTCAGGCTCTTAGGGCGAGGGTTAGACTCAGGCTCTTAGGGTTAGGGTTAGACTCAGGCTCTTCGGGTTAGGGTTAGACTCTGGCTCTTAGGGTTAGGGTTAGACTCAGGCTCTTCGGGTTAGGGTTAGACTCAGGCTCTTAGGGTGAGGGTTAGACTCAGGCTCTTAGGGTTAGACTCAGGCTCTTAGGGTTAGGCTTAGACTCAGGCTCTTAGGGTTAGGCTTAGACTCAGGCTCTTCGGGTTAGGGTTAGACTCAGGCTCTTAGGCTTAGGGTTAGACTCAGGCTCTTAGGGTTAGGGTTAGACTCAGGCTCTTAGGGTGAGGGTTAGACTCAGGCTCTTAGGGTTAGGGTTCGACTCAGACTCTTAGGGTTAGGGTTAGACTCAGGCTCTTAGGGTTAGGGTTAGACTCAGGCTCTTAGGGTTAGGCTTAGACTCAGGCTCTTCGGGTGAGGGTTAGACTCAGGCTCTTAGGGTGAGGGTTAGACTCAGGCTCTTCGGGTTAGGGTTAGACTCAGGCTCTTAGGGTTAGGGTTAGACTCAGGCTCTTAGGGTTAGGGTTAGACTCAGGCTCTTAGGGCTAGGTTTAGACTCAGGCTCTTAGGGTTAGGCTTAGACTCAGGCTCTTAGGGTTAGGCTTAGACTCAGGCTCTTAGGGTTAGGGTTAGACTCAGGCTCTTAGGGTTAGGGTTAGACTCAGGCTCTTAGGGTTAGGGTTAGACTCAGGCTCTTAGGGTTAGGGCTAGACTCAGGCTCTTAGGGTTAGCGTTAGAGTCAGGCTCTTAGGGTTAGGGTTAGATTTAGGCTCTTAGGGTTAGGCTTAGCCTCAGGCTCTTAGGGTTAGGCTTAGACTCAGGCTCTTAGTGTTAGGCTTAGACTCAGGCTCTTAGGGTTAGGCTTAGACTCAGGCTCTTAGGGTTAGGGTTAGACTCAGGCTCTTAGGGTTAGGGTTAGACTCAGGCTCTTAGGGTTAGGGTTAGACTCAGGCTCTTAGGGTTAGGGTTAGACTCAGGCTCTTAGGGTTAGGGTTAGACTGAGGCTCTTAGGGTTAGGGTTAGACTCAAGCTCTTAGGGTTAGGGTTAGACTCAGGCTCTTAGGGTGAGGGTTAGACTCAGGCTCTTAGGGTTAGGGTTCGACTCAGGCTCTTAGGGTTAGGGTTCGACTCAGGCTCTTAGGGTTAGGGTTAGAGTCAGGCTCTTAGGGTTAGGGTTAGACTCAGGCTCTTAGGGTTAGGGTTAGACTCAGGCTCTTAGGGTTAGGGTTCGACTCAGGCTCTTAGGGTTAGGCTTAGACTCAGGCTCTTAGGGTTAGGGTTAGACTCAGGCTCTTAGGGTTAGGCTTAGCCTCAGGCTCTTAGGGTTAGGCTTAGCCTCAGGCTCTTAGGGTTAGGGTTAGACTCAGGCTCTTAGGGTTAGGGTTAGACTCAGGGTCTTCGGGTTAGGGTTAGACTCAGGCTCTTCGGGTTAGGGTTAGACTCTGGCTCTTCGGGTTAGGGTTAGACTCAGGCTCTTCGGGTTAGGGTTAGACTCAGGCTCTTAGGGTGAGGGTTAGACTCAGGCTCTTAGGGTTAGACTCAGGCTCTTAGGGTTAGGGTTAGACTCAGGCTCTTAGGGTGAGGGTTAGAGTCAGGCTCTTAGGGTTAGGGTTAGACTCAGGCTCTTAGGGTGAGGGTTAGACTCAGGCTCTTAGGGTGAGGGTTAGACTCAGGCTCTTAGGGTTAGGGTTAGACTCAGGCTCTTCGGGTTAGGGTTAGACTCAGGCTCTTAGGCTTAGGGTTAGACTCAGGCTCTTAGGGTTAGGGTTAGACTCAGGCTCTTAGGGTGAGGGTTAGAGTCAGTCTCTTAGGGTTAGGGTTAGACTCAGGCTCTTAGGGTGAGGGTTAGACTCAGGCTCTTAGGGTTAGGGTTCGACTCAGACTCTTAGGGTTAGGGTTAGACTCAGGCTCTTAGGGTTAGGGTTAGACTCAGGCTCTTAGGGTTAGGGTTAGACTCAGGCTCTTCGGGTGAGGGTTAGACTCAGGCTCTTAGGGTGAGGGTTAGACTCAGGCTCTTAGGGTTAGGGTTAGACTCAGGCTCTTAGGGTTAGGGTTAGACTCAGGCTCTTAGGGTGAGGGTTAGACTCAGGCTCTTAGGGTTAGGGTTAGACTCAGGCTCTTAGGGTGAGGGTTAGACTCAGGCTCTTAGGGTGAGGGTTAGACTCAGGCTCTTAGGGTTAGACTCAGGCTCTTCGGGTTAGGGTTAGACTCAGGCTCTTAGGGTGAGGGTTAGACTCAGGCTCTTAGGGTTAGGGTTAGACTCAGGCTCTTAGGGTGAGGGTTAGACTCAGGCTCTTAGGGTTAGGGTTAGACTCAGGCTCTTAGGGTTAGGGTTAGACTCAGGCTCTTAGGGTGAGGGTTAGACTCAGGCTCTTAGGGTTAGGGTTCGACTCAGACTCTTAGGGTTAGGGTTAGACTCAGGCTCTTAGGGTTAGGGTTAGACTCAGGCTCTTAGGGTTAGGCTTAGACTCAGGCTCTTCGGGTGAGGGTTAGACTCAGGCTCTTAGGGTGAGGGTTAGACTCAGGCTCTTCGGGTTAGGGTTAGACTCAGGCTCTTAGGGTTAGGGTTAGACTCAGGCTCTTAGGGTTAGGGTTAGACTCAGGCTCTTAGGGCTAGGTTTAGACTCAGGCTCTTAGGGTTAGGCTTAGACTCAGGCTCTTAGGGTTAGGCTTAGACTCAGGCTCTTAGGGTTAGGGTTAGACTCAGGCTCTTAGGGTTAGGGTTAGACTCAGGCTCTTAGGGTTAGGGTTAGACTCAGGCTCTTAGGCTTAGGGCTAGACTCAGGCTCTTAGGGTTAGCGTTAGAGTCAGGCTCTTAGGGTGAGGGTTAGATTTAGGCTCTTAGGGTTAGGCTTAGCCTCAGGCTCTTAGGGTTAGGCTTAGACTCAGGCTCTTAGTGTTAGGCTTAGACTCAGGCTCTTAGGGTTAGGCTTAGACTCAGGCTCTTAGGGTTAGGCTTAGACTCAGGCTCTTAGGGTTAGGGTTAGACTCAGGCTCTTAGGGTTAGGGTTAGACTCAGGCTCTTAGGGTTAGGGTTAGACTCAGGATCTTAGGGCTAGGGTTAGACTCAGGCTCTTAGGGTTAGGGTTAGACTGAGGCTCTTAGGGTTAGGGTTAGACTCAAGCTCTTAGGGTTAGGGTTAGACTCAGGCTCTTAGGGTGAGGGTTAGACTCAGGCTCTTAGGGTTAGGGTTCGACTCAGGCTCTTAGGGTTAGGGTTCGACTCAGGCTCTTAGGGTTAGGGTTAGAGTCAGGCTCTTAGGGTTAGGGTTAGACTCAGGCTCTTAGGGTTAGGGTTAGACTCAGGCTCTTAGGGTTAGGGTTCGACTCAGGCTCTTAGGGTTAGGGTTAGACTCAGGCTCTTAGGGTTAGGGTTAGACTCAGGCTCTTAGGGTTAGGCTTAGCCTCAGGCTCTTAGGGTTAGGCTTAGCCTCAGGCTCTTAGGGTTAGGGTTAGACTCAGGCTCTTAGGGTTAGGGTTAGACTCAGGCTCTTCGGGTTAGGGTTAGACTCAGGCTCTTCGGGTTAGGGTTAGACTCTGGCTCTTCGGGTTAGGGTTAGACTCAGGCTCTTCGGGTTAGGGTTAGACTCAGGCTCTTAGGGTGAGGGTTAGACTCAGGCTCTTAGGCTTAGACTCAGGCTCTTAGGGTTAGGGTTAGACTCAGGCTCTTAGGGTGAGGGTTAGAGTTAGGCTCTTAGGGTTAGGGTTAGACTCAGGCTCTTAGGGTGAGGGTTAGACTCAGGCTCTTAGGGTGAGGGTTAGACTCAGGCTCTTAGGGTTAGGGTTAGACTCAGGCTCTTCGGGTTAGGGTTAGACTCAGGCTCTTAGGCTTAGGGTTAGACTCAGGCTCTTAGGGTTAGGGTTAGACTCAGGCTCTTAGGGTGAGGGTTAGAGTCAGTCTCTTAGGGTTAGGGTTAGACTCAGGCTCTTAGGGTGAGGGTTAGACTCAGGCTCTTAGGGTTAGGGTTCGACTCAGACTCTTAGGGTTAGGGTTAGACTCAGGCTCTTAGGGTTAGGGTTAGACTCAGGCTCTTAGGGTTAGGGTTAGACTCAGGCTCTTCGGGTGAGGGTTAGACTCAGGCTCTTAGGGTGAGGGTTAGACTCAGGCTCTTAGGGTTAGGGTTAGACTCAGGCTCTTAGGGTTAGGGTTAGACTCAGGCTCTTAGGGTGAGGGTTAGACTCAGGCTCTTAGGGTTAGGGTTAGACTCAGGCTCTTAGGGTGAGGGTTAGACTCAGGCTCTTAGGGTGAGGGTTAGACTCAGGCTCTTAGGGTTAGACTCAGGCTCTTCGGGTTAGGGTTAGACTCAGGCTCTTAGGGTGAGGGTTAGACTCAGGCTCTTAGGGTTAGGGTTAGACTCAGGCTCTTAGGGTGAGGGTTAGACTCAGGCTCTTAGGGTTAGGGTTAGACTCAGGCTCTTAGGGTTAGGGTTAGACTCAGGCTCTTAGGGTGAGGGTTAGACTCAGGCTCTTAGGGTTAGGGTTAGACTCAGGCTCTTAGGGTTAGGGTTAGACTCAGGCTCTTAGGGTGAGGGTTAGACTCAGGCTCTTAGGGTTAGGGTTCGACTCAGACTCTTAGGGTTAGGGTTAGACTCAGGCTCTTAGGGTTAGGGTTAGACTCAGGCTCTTAGGGTTAGGCTTAGACTCAGGCTCTTCGGGTGAGGGTTAGACTCAGGCTCTTAGGGTGAGGGTTAGACTCAGGCTCTTCGGGTTAGGGTTAGACTCAGGCTCTTAGGGTTAGGGTTAGACTCAGGCTCTTAGGGTTAGGGTTAGACTCAGGCTCTTAGGGCTAGGTTTAGACTCAGGCTCTTAGGGTTAGGCTTAGACTCAGGCTCTTAGGGTTAGGCTTAGACTCAGGCTCTTAGGGTTAGGGTTAGACTCAGGCTCTTAGGGTTAGGGTTAGACTCAGGCTCTTAGGGTTAGGGTTAGACTCAGGCTCTTAGGGTTAGGGCTAGACTCAGGCTCTTAGGGTTAGCGTTAGAGTCAGGCTCTTAGGGTTAGGGTTAGATTTAGGCTCTTAGGGTTAGGCTTAGCCTCAGGCTCTTAGGGTTAGGCTTAGACTCAGGCTCTTAGTGTTAGGCTTAGACTCAGGCTCTTAGGGTTAGGCTTAGACTCAGGCTCTTAGGGTTAGGCTTAGACTCAGGCTCTTAGGGTTAGGGTTAGACTCAGGCTCTTAGGGTTAGGGTTAGACTCAGGCTCTTAGGGTTAGGGTTAGACTCAGGATCTTAGGGCTAGGGTTAGACTCAGGCTCTTAGGGTTAGGGTTAGACTGAGGCTCTTAGGGTTAGGGTTAGACTCAAGCTCTTAGGGTTAGGGTTAGAGTCAGGCTCTTAGGGTTAGGGTTAGACTCAGGCTCTTAGGGTTAGGGTTAGACTCAGGCTCTTAGGGTTAGGGTTCGACTCAGGCTCTTAGGGTTAGGCTTAGAGTCAGGCTCTTAGGGTTAGGGTTAGACTCAGGCTCTTAGGGTTAGGGTTAGACTCAGGCTCTTAGGGTTAGGGTTCGACTCAGGCTCTTAGGGTTAGGGTTAGACTCAGGCTCTTAGGGTTAGGGTTAGACTCAGGCTCTTAGGGTTAGGCTTAGCCTCAGGCTCTTAGGGTTAGGCTTAGCCTCAGGCTCTTAGGGTTAGGGTTAGACTCAGGCTCTTAGGGTTAGGGTTAGACTCAGGCTCTTCGGGTTAGGGTTAGACTCAGGCTCTTCGGGTTAGGGTTAGACTCTGGCTCTTCGGGTTAGGGTTAGACTCAGGCTCTTCGGGTTAGGGTTAGACTCAGGCTCTTAGGGTGAGGGTTAGACTCAGGCTCTTAGGGTTAGACTCAGGCTCTTAGGGTTAGGGTTAGACTCAGGCTCTTAGGGTGAGGGTTAGAGTCAGGCTCTTAGGGTTAGGGTTAGACTCAGGCTCTTAGGGTGAGGGTTAGACTCAGGCTCTTAGGGTGAGGGTTAGACTCAGGCTCTTAGGGTTAGGGTTAGACTCAGGCTCTTCGGGTTAGGGTTAGACTCAGGCTCTTAGGCTTAGGGTTAGACTCAGGCTCTTAGGGTTAGGGTTAGACTCAGGCTCTTAGGGTGAGGGTTAGAGTCAGTCTCTTAGGGTTAGGGTTAGACTCAGGCTCTTAGGGTGAGGGTTAGACTCAGGCTCTTAGGGTTAGGGTTCGACTCAGACTCTTAGGGTTAGGGTTAGACTCAGGCTCTTAGGGTTAGGGTTAGACTCAGGCTCTTAGGGTTAGGGTTAGACTCAGGCTCTTCGGGTGAGGGTTAGACTCAGGCTCTTAGGGTGAGGGTTAGACTCAGGCTCTTAGGGTTAGGGTTAGACTCAGGCTCTTAGGGTTAGGGTTAGACTCAGGCTCTTAGGGTGAGGGTTAGACTCAGGCTCTTAGGGTTAGGGTTAGACTCAGGCTCTTAGGGTGAGGGTTAGACTCAGGCTCTTAGGGTGAGGGTTAGACTCAGGCTCTTAGGGTTAGACTCAGGCTCTTCGGGTTAGGGTTAGACTCAGGCTCTTAGGGTGAGGGTTAGACTCAGGCTCTTAGGGTTAGGGTTAGACTCAGGCTCTTAGGGTGAGGGTTAGACTCAGGCTCTTAGGGTTAGGGTTAGACTCAGGCTCTTAGGGTTAGGGTTAGACTCAGGCTCTTAGGGTTAGGGTTAGACTCAGGCTCTTAGGGTTAGGGTTAGACTCAGGCTCTTCGGGTTAGGGTTAGACTCAGGCTCTTAGGGTTAGGGTTAGACTCAGGCTCTTCGGGTTAGGGTTAGACTCAGGCTCTTAGGGTTAGGGTTAGACTCAGGCTCTTAGGGTTAGGGTTAGACTCAGGCTCTTAGGGTTCGGGTTAGACTCAGGCTCTTAGGGTTCGGGTTAGACTCAGGCTCTTAGGGTTAGGGTTAGACTCAGGCTCTTAGGGATCGGGTTAGACTCAGGCTCTTAGGGTTAGGGTTAGACTCAGGCTCTTAGGGTTAGGGTTAGACTCAGGCTCTTAGGGTGAGTGTTAGACTCAGGCTCTTAGGGTTAGGGTTAGACTCAGGCTCTTAGGGTTAGGGTTAGACTCAGGCTCTTAGGGATAGGGTTAGAATCAGGCTCTTAGGGTTAGGGTTAGACTCAGGCTCTTAGGGTGAGGGTTAGACTCAGGCTCTTAGGGTTAGGGTTAGACTCAGGCTCTTAGGGTTAGGGTTAGACTCAGGCTCTTAGGGTGAGGGTTAGACTCAGGCTCTTAGGGTTAGGGTTAGACTCAGGCTCTTAGGGTTAAGGTTAGACTCAGGCTCTTAGGGTTAGGGTTAGACTCAGGCTCTTAGGCTTAGGCTTAGGTTAACCAGGCTCTTAGGGTGAGGGTTAGACTCAGGCTCTTAGGGTTAGGGTTAGACTCAGGCTCTTAGGGTTAGGGTTAGACTTAGGCTCTTAGGGTTAGGGTTAGACTCAGGCTCTTAGGGTTAGGGTTAGACTCAGGCTCTTAGGGTGAGGGTTAGACTCAGGCTCTTAGGGTGAGGGTTAGACTCAGGCTCTTAGGGTTAGGGTTAGACTCAGGCTCTTAGGGCTAGGTTTAGACTCAGGCTCTTAGGGTTAGGGTTAGACTCAGGCTCTTAGGGTTAGGGTTAGACTCAGGCTCTTCGGGTTAGGCTTAGACTCAGGCTCTTAGGGTTAGGTTTAGACTCAGGCTCTTAGGGTTAGGGTTAGACTCAGGCTCTTAGGGTTAGGGTTAGACTCAGGCTCTTAGGGTTAGGGTTAGACTCAGGCTCTTAGGGTTAGGGCTAGATTCAGGCTCTTAGGGTTAGCGTTAGAGTCAGGCTCTTAGGGTTAGGGTTAGATTTAGGCTCTTAGGGTTAGGCTTAGCCTCAGGCTCTTAGGGTTAGGCTTAGACTCAGGCTCTTAGTGTTAGGCTTAGACTCAGGCTCTTAGGGTTAGGCTTAGACTCAGGCTCTTAGGGTTAGGCTTAGACTCAGGCTCTTAGGGTTAGGGTTAGACTCAGGCTCTTAGGGTTAGGGTTAGACTCAGGCTCTTAGGGTTAGGGTTAGACTCTGGCTCTTCTTGTTAGGGTTAGACTCAGGCTCTTAGGGTGAGGGTTAGACTCAGGCTCTTAGGGTGAGGGTTAGACTCAGGCTCCTAGGGTTAGGCTTAGACTCAGGCTCTTAGGGTTAGGCTTAGACTCAGGCTCTTAGGGTTAGGGTTAGACTCAGGCTCTTAGGGTGAGGGTTAGACTCAGGCTCTTAGGGTTAGGGTTAGACTCAGGCTCTTAGGGTGAGGGTTAGACTCAGGCTCTTAGGGTTAGGGTTAGACTCAGGCTCTTAGGGTGAGGGTTCGACTCAGGCTCTTAGGGTTAGGGTTAGACTCAGGCTCTTAGGGTTAGGGTTAGACTCAGGCTCTTAGGGTGAGGGTTAGACTCAGGCTCTTAGGGTTAGGGTTAGACTCAGGCTCTTAGGGTTAGGGTTAGACTCAGGCTCTTAGGGTTAGGGTTAGACTCAGGCTCTTAGGGTGAGGGTTAGACTCAGGCTCTTAGGGTTAGACTCAGGCTCTTAGGGTTAGGGTTCGACTCAGGCTCTTAGGGTTAGGGTTAGAGTCAGGCTCTTAGGGTTAGGGTTAGACTCAGGCTCTTAGGGTGAGGGTTAGACTCAGGCTCTTAGGGTTAGGCTTAGACTCAGGCTCTTAGGGTTAGGCTTAGACTCAGGCTCTTAGGGTTAGGGTTAGACTCAGGCTCTTAGGGTGAGGGTTAGACTCAGGCTCTTAGGGTGAGGGTTAGACTCAGGCTCTTAGGGTTAGGCTTAGACTCAGGCTCTTAGGGTTAGGCTTAGACTCAGGCTCTTCGGGTTAGGGTTAGACTCAGGCTCTTAGGGTGAGGGTTAGACTCAGGCTCTTAGGGTTAGGGTTAGACTCAGGCTCTTAGGGTTAGGGTTAGAGTCAGGCTCTTAGGGTTAGGGTTAGACTCAGGCTCTTAGGGTTAGGGTTAGACTCAGGCTCTTAGGGTGTGGGTTAGACTCAGGCTCTTAGGGTGAGGGTTAGACTCAGGCTCTTAGGGCTAGGGTTAGACTCAGGCTCTTAGGGTTAGGCTTAGACTCAGGCTCTTAGGCTTAGGGTTAGACTCAGGCTCTTAGGGTTAGGGTTAGACTCAGGCTCTTAGGGTTAGGGTTAGAGTCAGGCTCTTAGGGTTAGGGTTAGACTCAGGCTCTTAGGGTGAGGGTTAGACTCAGGCTCTTAGGGTTAGGGTTAGACTCAGGCTCTTAGGGTGAGGGTTAGACTCAGGCTCTTAGGGTGAGGGTTAGACTCAGGCTCTTAGGGTTAGACTCAGGCTCTTCGGGTTAGGGTTAGACTCAGGCTCTTAGGGTGAGGGTTAGACTCAGGCTCTTAGGGTTAGGGTTAGACTCAGGCTCTTAGGGTGAGGGTTAGACTCAGGCTCTTAGGGTTAGGGTTAGACTCAGGCTCTTAGGGTTAGGGTTAGACTCAGGCTCTTAGGGTTAGGGTTAGACTCAGGCTCTTAGGGTTAGGGTTAGACTCAGGCTCTTCGGGTTAGGGTTAGACTCAGGCTCTTAGGGTTAGGGTTAGACTCAGGCTCTTCGGGTTAGGGTTAGACTCAGGCTCTTAGGGTTAGGGTTAGACTCAGGCTCTTAGGGTTAGGGTTAGACTCAGGCTCTTAGGGTTCGGGTTAGACTCAGGCTCTTAGGGTTCGGGTTAGACTCAGGCTCTTAGGGTTAGGGTTAGACTCAGGCTCTTAGGGATCGGGTTAGACTCAGGCTCTTAGGGTTAGGGTTAGACTCAGGCTCTTAGGGTTAGGGTTAGACTCAGGCTCTTAGGGTGAGTGTTAGACTCAGGCTCTTAGGGTTAGGGTTAGACTCAGGCTCTTAGGGTTAGGGTTAGACTCAGGCTCTTAGGGATAGGGTTAGAATCAGGCTCTTAGGGTTAGGGTTAGACTCAGGCTCTTAGGGTGAGGGTTAGACTCAGGCTCTTAGGGTTAGGGTTAGACTCAGGCTCTTAGGGTTAGGGTTAGACTCAGGCTCTTAGGGTGAGGGTTAGACTCAGGCTCTTAGGGTTAGGGTTAGACTCAGGCTCTTAGGGTTAGGGTTAGACTCAGGCTCTTAGGCTTAGGCTTAGGTTAACCAGGCTCTTAGGGTGAGGGTTAGACTCAGGCTCTTAGGGTTAGGGTTAGACTCAGGCTCTTAGGGTTAGGGTTAGACTTAGGCTCTTAGGGTTAGGGTTAGACTCAGGCTCTTAGGGTTAGGGTTAGACTCAGGCTCTTAGGGTGAGGGTTAGACTCAGGCTCTTAGGGTGAGGGTTAGACTCAGGCTCTTAGGGTTAGGCTTAGACTCAGGCTCTTAGGGCTAGGTTTAGACTCAGGCTCTTAGGGTTAGGGTTAGACTCAGGCTCTTAGGGTTAGGGTTAGACTCAGGCTCTTCGGGTTAGGCTTAGACTCAGGCTCTTAGGGTTAGGCTTAGACTCAGGCTCTTAGGGTTAGGGTTAGACTCAGGCTCTTAGGGTTAGGGTTAGACTCAGGCTCTTAGGGTTAGGGTTAGACTCAGGCTCTTAGGGTTAGGGCTAGATTCAGGCTCTTAGGGTTAGCGTTAGAGTCAGGCTCTTAGGGTTAGGGTTAGATTTAGGCTCTTAGGGTTAGGCTTAGCCTCAGGCTCTTAGGGTTAGGCTTAGACTCAGGCTCTTAGTGTTAGGCTTAGACTCAGGCTCTTAGGGTTAGGCTTAGACTCAGGCTCTTAGGGTTAGGCTTAGACTCAGGCTCTTAGGGTTAGGGTTAGACTCAGGCTCTTAGGGTTAGGGTTAGACTCAGGCTCTTAGGGTTAGGGTTAGACTCTGGCTCTTCTTGTTAGGGTTAGACTCAGGCTCTTAGGGTGAGGGTTAGACTCAGGCTCTTAGGGTGAGGGTTAGACTCAGGCTCCTAGGGTTAGGCTTAGACTCAGGCTCTTAGGGTTAGGCTTAGACTCAGGCTCTTAGGGTTAGGGTTAGACTCAGGCTCTTAGGGTGAGGGTTAGACTCAGGCTCTTAGGGTTAGGGTTAGACTCAGGCTCTTAGGGTGAGGGTTAGACTCAGGCTCTTAGGGTTAGGGTTAGACTCAGGCTCTTAGGGTGAGGGTTCGACTCAGGCTCTTAGGGTTAGGGTTAGACTCAGGCTCTTAGGGTTAGGGTTAGACTCAGGCTCTTAGGGTGAGGGTTAGACTCAGGCTCTTAGGGTTAGGGTTAGACTCAGGCTCTTAGGGTTAGGGTTAGACTCAGGCTCTTAGGGTGAGGGTTAGACTCAGGCTCTTAGGGTTAGGGTTAGACTCAGGCTCTTAGGGTGAGGGTTAGACTCAGGCTCTTAGGGATAGGGTTAGAATCAGGCTCTTAGGGTTAGGGTTAGACTCAGGCTCTTAGGGTGAGGGTTAGACTCAGGCTCTTAGGGTTAGGGTTAGACTCAGGCTCTTAGGGTTAGGGTTAGACTCAGGCTCTTAGGGTGAGGGTTAGACTCAGGCTCTTAGGGTTAGGGTTAGACTCAGGCTCTTAGGGTTAGGGTTAGACTCAGGCTCTTAGGCTTAGGCTTAGGTTAACCAGGCTCTTAGGGTGAGGGTTAGACTCAGGCTCTTAGGGTTAGGGTTAGACTCAGGCTCTTAGGGTTAGGGTTAGACTTAGGCTCTTAGGGTTAGGGTTAGACTCAGGCTCTTAGGGTTAGGGTTAGACTCAGGCTCTTAGGGTGAGGGTTAGACTCAGGCTCTTAGGGTGAGGGTTAGACTCAGGCTCTTAGGGTTAGGCTTAGACTCAGGCTCTTAGGGCTAGGTTTAGACTCAGGCTCTTAGGGTTAGGGTTAGACTCAGGCTCTTAGGGTTAGGGTTAGACTCAGGCTCTTCGGGTTAGGCTTAGACTCAGGCTCTTAGGGTTAGGGTTAGACTCAGGCTCTTAGGGTTAGGGTTAGACTCAGGCTCTTAGGGTGAGGGTTAGACTCAGGCTCTTAGGGTTAGGGTTAGACTCAGGCTCTTAGGGTTAGGGCTAGATTCAGGCTCTTAGGGTTAGCGTTAGAGTCAGGCTCTTAGGGTTAGGGTTAGATTTAGGCTCTTAGGGTTAGGCTTAGCCTCAGGCTCTTAGGGTTAGGCTTAGACTCAGGCTCTTAGTGTTAGGCTTAGACTCAGGCTCTTAGGGTTAGGCTTAGACTCAGGCTCTTAGGGTTAGGCTTAGACTCAGGCTCTTAGGGTTAGGGTTAGACTCAGGCTCTTAGGGTTAGGGTTAGACTCAGGCTCTTAGGGTTAGGGTTAGACTCTGGCTCTTCTTGTTAGGGTTAGACTCAGGCTCTTAGGGTGAGGGTTAGACTCAGGCTCTTAGGGTGAGGGTTAGACTCAGGCTCCTAGGGTTAGGCTTAGACTCAGGCTCTTAGGGTTAGGCTTAGACTCAGGCTCTTAGGGTTAGGGTTAGACTCAGGCTCTTAGGGTGAGGGTTAGACTCAGGCTCTTAGGGTTAGGGTTAGACTCAGGCTCTTAGGGTGAGGGTTAGACTCAGGCTCTTAGGGTTAGGGTTAGACTCAGGCTCTTAGGGTGAGGGTTCGACTCAGGCTCTTAGGGTTAGGGTTAGACTCAGGCTCTTAGGGTTAGGGTTAGACTCAGGCTCTTAGGGTGAGGGTTAGACTCAGGCTCTTAGGGTTAGGGTTAGACTCAGGCTCTTAGGGTTAGGGTTAGACTCAGGCTCTTAGGGTTAGGGTTAGACTCAGGCTCTTAGGGTTAGGGTTAGACTCAGGCTCTTAGGGTTAGGGTTCGACTCAGGCTCTTAGGGTTAGGGTTCGACTCAGGCTCTTAGGGTTAGGGTTAGAGTCAGGCTCTTAGGGTTAGGGTTAGACTCAGGCTCTTAGGGTGAGGGTTAGACTCAGGCTCTTAGGGTTAGGCTTAGACTCAGGCTCTTAGGGTTAGGCTTAGACTCAGGCTCTTAGGGTTAGGGTTAGACTCAGGCTCTTAGGGTGAGGGTTAGACTCAGGCTCTTAGGGTGAGGGTTAGACTCAGGCTCTTAGGGTTAGGCTTAGACTCAGGCTCTTAGGGTTAGGCTTAGACTCAGGCTCTTCGGGTTAGGGTTAGACTCAGGCTCTTAGGGTGAGGGTTAGACTCAGGCTCTTAGGGTTAGGGTTAGACTCAGGCTCTTAGGGTTAGGGTTAGAGTCAGGCTCTTAGGGCTAGGGTTAGACTCAGGCTCTTAGGGTTAGGGTTAGACTCAGGCTCTTAGGGTGTGGGTTAGACTCAGGCTCTTAGGGTGAGGGTTAGACTCAGGCTCTTAGGGCTAGGGTTAGACTCAGGCTCTTAGGGTTAGGCTTAGACTCAGGCTCTTAGGCTTAGGGTTAGACTCAGGCTCTTAGGGTTAGGGTTAGACTCAGGATCTTAGGGCTAGGGTTAGACTCAGGCTCTTAGGGTTAGGGTTAGACTGAGGCTCTTAGGGTTAGGGTTAGACTCAAGCTCTTAGGGTTAGGGTTAGACTCAGGCTCTTAGGGTTAGGGTTAGGGTTAGGCTCAGGCTCTTAGGGTGAGGGTTAGACTCAGGCTCTTAGGGTTAGGGTTAGACTCAGGCTCTTAGGGTTAGGGTTCGACTCAGGCTCTTAGGGTTAGGGTTAGACTCAGGCTCTTAGGGTTAGGGTTAGAGTCAGGCTCTTAGGGTTAGGGTTAGACTCAGGCTCTTAGGGTTAGGGTTAGACTCAAGCTCTTAGGGTTAGGGTTCGACTCAGGCTCTTAGGGTTAGGGTTAGACTCAGGCTCTTAGGGTTAGGGTTAGACTCAGGCTCTTAGGGTTAGGCTTAGCCTCAGGCTCTTAGGGTTAGGCTTAGACTCAGGCTCTTAGGGTTAGGGTTAGACTAAGGCTCTTAGGGTTAGGGTTAGACTCAGGCTCTTAGGGTTAGGGTTAGACTCAGGCTCTTCGGGTTAGGGTTAGACTCTGGCTCTTCGGGTTAGGGTTAGACTCAGGCTCTTCGGGTTAGGGTTAGACTCAGGCTCTTAGGGTTCGGGTTCGACTCAGGCTCTTAGGGTTAGGGTTAGAGTCAGGCTCTTAGGGTTAGGGTTAGACTCAGGCTCTTAGGGTTAGGGTTAGACTCAGGCTCTTAGGGTTAGGGTTAGACTCAGGCTCTTAGGGTGAGGGTTAGACTCAGGCTCTTAGGGTTAGGCTTAGACTCAGGCTCTTAGGGTTAGGGTTAGACTCAGGCTCTTCGGGTTAGGGTTAGACTCAGGCTCTTAGGGTTAGGGTTAGACTCAGGCTCTTAGGGTTAGGGTTAGACTCAGGCTCTTAGGGTGAGGGTTAGAGTCAGGCTCTTAGGGTTAGGGTTAGACTCAGGCTCTTAGGGTGAGGGTTAGACTCAGGCTCTTAGGGTTAGGGTTAGACTCAGGCTCTTAGGGTTAGGGTTAGACTCAGGCTCTTAGGGTTAGGGTTAGACTCAGGCTCTTAGGGTTAGGGTTAGACTCAGGCTCTTCGGGTGAGGGTTAGACTCAGGCTCTTAGGGTGAGGGTTAGACTCAGGCTCTTAGGGTTAGGGTTAGACTCAGGCTCTTAGGGTTAGGGTTAGACTCAGGCTCTTAGGGTGAGGGCTAGACTCAGGCTCTTAGGGTTAGGGTTAGACTCAGGCTCTTAGGGTGAGGGTTAGACTCAGGCTCTTAGGGTGAGGGTTAGACTCAGGCTCTTAGGGTTAGGGTTAGACTCAGGCTCTTCGGGTTAGGCTTAGACTCAGGCTCTTAGGGTTAGGGTTAGACTCAGGCTCTTAGGGATCGGGTTAGACTCAGGCTCTTAGGGTGAGGGTTAGACTCAGGCTCTTAGGGTTAGGGTTAGACTCAGGCTCTTAGGGTTAGGGTTAGACTCAGGCTCTTAGGGTTAGGGTTAGACTCAGGCTCTTAGGGTTAGGGTTAGACTCAGGCTCTTCGGGTTAGGGTTAGACTCAGGCTCTTAGGGTTAGGGTTAGACTCAGGCTCTTAGGGTTAGGGTTAGACTCAGGCTCTTCGGGTTAGGGTTAGACTCAGGCTCTTAGGGTTAGGGTTAGACTCAGGCTCTTAGGGTTAGGGTTAGACTCAGGCTCTTAGGGTTCGGGTTAGACTCAGGCTCTTAGGGTTCGGGTTAGACTCAGGCTCTTAGGGTTCGGGTTAGACTCAGGCTCTTAGGGTTAGGGTTAGACTCAGGCTCTTAGGGATCGGGTTAGACTCAGGCTCTTAGGGTTAGGGTTAGACTCAGGCTCTTAGGGTGAGTGTTAGACTCAGGCTCTTAGGGTTAGGGTTAGACTCAGGCTCTTAGGGTTAGGGTTAGACTCAGGCTCTTAGGGATAGGGTTAGAATCAGGCTCTTAGGGTTAGGGTTAGACTCAGGCTCTTAGGGTGAGGGTTAGACTCAGGCTCTTAGGGTTAGGGTTAGACTCAGGCTCTTAGGGTGAGGGTTAGACTCAGGCCCTTAGGTTGAGGGTTAGACTCAGGCTCTTAGGGTTAGGGTTAGACTCAGGCTCTTAGGGTTAGGGTTAGACTCAGGCTCTTAGGCTTAGGCTTAGGTTAACCAGGCTCTTAGGGTGAGGGTTAGACTCAGGCTCTTCGGGTTAGGGTTAGACTCAGGCTCTTAGGGTTAGGGTTAGACTTAGGCTCTTAGGGTTAGGGTTAGACTCAGGCTCTTAGGGTTAGGCTTAGACTCAGGCTCTTAGGGTTAGGCTTAGACTCAGGCTCTTAGGGTTAGGGTTAGACTCAGGCTCTTAGGGTTAGGGTTAGACTCAGGCTCTTAGGGCTAGGTTTAGACTCAGGCTCTTAGGGTTAGGGTTAGACTCAGGCTCTTAGGGTTAGGCTTAGACTCAGGCTCTTAGGGTTAGGGTTAGACTCAGGCTCTTAGGGTTAGGGTTAGACTCAGGCTCTTAGGGTTAGGGTTAGACTCAGGCTCTTAGGGTTAGGGTTAGACTCAGGCTCTTAGGGTTAGGGCTAGATTCAGGCTCTTAGGGTTAGCGTTAGAGTCAGGCTCTTAGGGTTAGGGTTAGATTTAGGCTCTTAGGGTTAGGCTTAGCCTCAGGCTCTTAGGGTTAGGCTTAGACTCAGGCTCTTAGTGTTAGGCTTAGACTCAGGCTCCTAGGGTTAGGCTTAGACTCAGGCTCTTAGGGTTAGGCTTAGACTCAGGCTCTTAGGGTTAGGGTTAGACTCAGGCTCTTAGGGTTAGGGTTAGACTCAGGCTCTTAGGGTTAGGGTTAGACTCTGGCTCTTCTTGTTAGGGTTAGACTCAGGCTCTTAGGGTGAGGGTTAGACTCAGGCTCTTAGGGTGAGGGTTAGACTCAGGCTCCTAGGGTTAGGCTTAGACTCAGGCTCTTAGGGTTAGGCTTAGACTCAGGCTCTTAGGGTTAGGGTTAGACTCAGGCTCTTAGGGTGAGGGTTAGACTCAGGCTCTTAGGGTTAGGGTTAGACTCAGGCTCTTAGGGTGAGGGTTAGACTCAGGCTCTTAGGGTGAGGGTTAGACTCAGGCTCTTAGGGTGAGGGTTCGACTCAGGCTCTTAGGGTTAGGGTTAGACTCAGGCTCTTAGGGTTAGGGTTAGACTCAGGCTCTTAGGGTTAGGGTTAGACTCAGGCTCTTAGGGTTAGGGTTAGACTCAGGCTCTTAGGGTTAGGGTTAGACTCAGGCTCTTAGGGTTAGGGTTAGACTCAGGCTCTTAGGGTTAGGCTTAGACTCAGGCTCTTAGGGTTAGGGTTCGACTCAGGCTCTTAGGGTTAGGGTTCGACTCAGGCTCTTAGGGTTAGGGTTAGAGTCAGGCTCTTAGGGTTAGGGTTAGACTCAGGCTCTTAGGGTTAGGGTTAGACTCAGGCTCTTAGGGTTAGGCTTAGACTCAGGCTCTTAGGGTTAGGCTTAGACTCAGGCTCTTAGGGTTAGGGTTAGACTCAGGCTCTTAGGGTGAGGGTTAGACTCAGGCTCTTAGGGTGAGGGTTAGACTCAGGCTCTTAGGGTTAGGCTTAGACTCAGGCTCTTAGGGTTAGGCTTAGACTCAGGCTCTTAGGGTTAGGGTTAGACTCAGGCTCTTAGGGTGAGGGTTAGACTCAGGCTCTTAGGGTTAGGGTTAGACTCAGGCTCTTAGGGTTAGGGTTAGAGTCAGGCTCTTAGGGCTAGGGTTAGACTCAGGCTCTTAGGGTTAGGGTTAGACTCAGGCTCTTAGGGTTAGGCTTAGACTCAGGCTCTTAGGGTTAGGCTTAGACTCAGGCTCTTCGGGTTAGGGTTAGACTCAGGCTCTTAGGGTGAGGGTTAGACTCAGGCTCTTAGGGTTAGGGTTAGACTGAGGCTCTTAGGGTTAGGGTTAGACTCAAGCTCTTAGGGTTAGGGTTAGACTCAGGCTCTTAGGGTTAGGGTTAGGGTTAGACTCAGGCTCTTAGGGTGAGGGTTAGACTCAGGCTCTTAGGGTTAGGGTTAGACTCAGGCTCTTAGGGTTAGGGTTCGACTCAGGCTCTTAGGGTTAGGGTTAGACTCAGGCTCTTAGGGTTAGGGTTAGACTCAGGCTCTTAGGGTTAGGGTTAGACTCAGGCTCTTAGGGTTAGGGTTAGACTCAAGCTCTTAGGGTTAGGGTTCGACTCAGGCTCTTAGGGTTAGGGTTAGACTCAGGCTCTTAGGGTTAGGGTTAGACTCAGGCTCTTAGGGTTAGGCTTAGCCTCAGGCTCTTAGGGTTAGGCTTAGCCTCAGGCTCTTAGGGTTAGGGTTAGACTAAGGCTCTTAGGGTTAGGGTTAGACTCAGGCTCTTAGGGTTAGGGTTAGACTCAGGCTCTTCGGGTTAGGGTTAGACTCTGGCTCTTCGGGTTAGGGTTAGACTCAGGCTCTTCGGGTTAGGGTTAGACTCAGGCTCTTAGGGTGAGGGTTAGACTCAGGCTCTTAGGGTTAGACTCAGGCTCTTAGGGTTAGGGTTAGACTCAGGATCTTAGGGTGAGGGTTAGAGTCAGGCTCTTAGGGTTAGGGTTAGACTCAGGCTCTTAGGGTGAGGGTTAGACTCAGGCTCTTAGGGTTAGGCTTAGACTCAGGCTCTTAGGGTTAGGGTTAGACTCAGGCTCTTCGGGTTAGGGTTAGACTCAGGCTCTTAGGGTTAGGGTTAGACTCAGGCTCTTAGGGTTAGGGTTAGACTCAGGCTCTTAGGGTGAGGGTTAGAGTCAGGCTCTTAGGGTTAGGGTTAGACTCAGGCTCTTAGGGTGAGGGTTAGACTCAGGCTCTTAGGGTTAGGGTTCGACTCAGACTCTTAGGGTTAGGGTTAGACTCAGGCTCTTAGGGTTAGGGTTAGACTCAGGCTCTTAGGGTTAGGGTTAGACTCAGGCTCTTCGGGTGAGGGTTAGACTCAGGCTCTTAGGGTGAGGGTTAGACTCAGGCTCTTAGGGTTAGGGTTAGACTCAGGCTCTTAGGGTTAGGGTTAGACTCAGGCTCTTAGGGTGAGGGCTAGAGTCAGGCTCTTAGGGTGAGGGTTAGACTCAGGCTCTTAGGGTGAGGGTTAGACTCAGGCTCTTAGGGTTAGGGTTAGACTCAGGCTCTTCGGGTTAGGCTTAGACTCAGGCTCTTAGGGTTAGGGTTAGACTCAGGCTCTTAGGGTTAGGCTTAGACTCAGGCTCTTAGGGTTAGGCTTAGACTCAGGCTCTTCGGGTTAGGGTTAGACTCAGGCTCTTAGGGTTAGGGTTAGACTCAGGCTCTTAGGGTTAGGGTTAGACTCAGGCTCTTAGGGTGAGGGTTAGACTCAGGCTCTTCGGGTTAGGGTTAGACTCAGGCTCTTAGGGTTAGGGTTAGACTCAGGCTCTTAGGGTTAGGGTTAGACTCAGGCTCTTCGGGTTAGGGTTAGACTCAGGCTCTTAGGGTTAGGGTTAGACTCAGGCTCTTAGGGTTAGGGTTAGACTCAGGCTCTTAGGGTTAGGGTTAGACTCAGGCTCTTAGGGTTCGGGTTAGACTCAGGCTCTTAGGGTGAGGGTTAGACTCAGGCTCTTAGGGTTAGGGTTAGACTCAGGCTCTTAGGGTGAGGGTTAGACTCAGGCCCTTAGGTTGAGGGTTAGACTCAGGCTCTTAGGGTTAGGGTTAGACTCAGGCTCTTAGGGTTAGGGTTAGACTCAGGCTCTTAGGGTTAGGGTTAGACTCAGGCTCTTAGGCTTAGGCTTAGGTTAACCAGGCTCTTAGGGTGAGGGTTAGACTCAGGCTCTTAGGGTTAGGGTTAGACTCAGGCTCTTAGGGTTAGGGTTAGACTTAGGCTCTTAGGGTTAGGGTTAGACTCAGGCTCTTAGGGTTAGGGTTAGACTCAGGCTCTTCGGGTTAGGGTTAGACTCAGGCTCTTAGGGTTAGGGTTAGACTCAGGCTCTTAGGGTTAGGGTTAGACTCAGGCTCTTAGGGCTAGGTTTAGACTCAGGCTCTTAGGGTTAGGGTTAGACTCAGGCTCTTAGGGTTAGGCTTAGACTCAGGCTCTTAGGGTTAGGGTTAGACTCAGGCTCTTAGGGTTAGGGTTAGACTCAGGCTCTTAGGGTTAGGGTTAGACTCAGGCTCTTAGGGTTAGGGTTAGACTCAGGCTCTTAGGGTTAGGGTTAGACTCAGGCTCTTAGGGTTAGGGTTAGACTCTGGCTCTTCTTGTTAGGGTTAGACTCAGGCTCTTAGGGTGAGGGTTAGACTCAGGCTCTTAGGGTGAGGGTTAGACTCAGGCTCCTAGGGTTAGGCTTAGACTCAGGCTCTTAGGGTTAGGCTTAGACTCAGGCTCTTAGGGTTAGGGTTAGACTCAGGCTCTTAGGGTGAGGGTTAGACTCAGGCTCTTAGGGTTAGGGTTAGACTCAGGCTCTTAGGGTGAGGGTTAGACTCAGGCTCTTAGGGTTAGGGTTAGACTCAGGCTCTTAGGGTGAGGGTTCGACTCAGGCTCTTAGGGTTAGGGTTAGACTCAGGCTCTTAGGGTTAGGGTTAGACTCAGGCTCTTAGGCTTAGGGTTAGACTCAGGCTCTTAGGGTTAGGGTTAGACTCAGGCTCTTAGGGTTAGGGTTAGACTCAGGCTCTTAGGGTTAGGCTTAGACTCAGGCTCTTAGGGTTAGGGTTCGACTCAGGCTCTTAGGGTTAGGGTTCGACTCAGGCTCTTAGGGTTAGGGTTAGAGTCAGGCTCTTAGGGTTAGGGTTAGACTCAGGCTCTTCGGGTTAGGGTTAGACTCAGGCTCTTAGGGTTAGGCTTAGACTCAGGCTCTTAGGGTTAGGCTTAGACTCAGGCTCTTAGGCTTAGGGTTAGACTCAGGCTCTTAGGCTTAGGGTTAGACTCAGGCTCTTAGGGTGAGGGTTAGACTCAGGCTCTTAGGGTTAGGCTTAGACTCAGGCTCTTAGGGTTAGGCTTAGACTCAGGCTCTTAGGGTTAGGGTTAGACTCAGGCTCTTAGGGTGAGGGTTAGACTCAGGCTCTTAGGGTTAGGGTTAGACTCAGGCTCTTAGGGTTAGGGTTAGAGTCAGGCTCTTAGGGCTAGGGTTCGACTCAGGCTCTTAGGGTTAGGGTTAGACTCAGGCTCTTAGGGTGTGGGTTAGACTCAGGCTCTTAGGGTGAGGGTTAGACTCAGGCTCTTAGGGTTAGGGTTAGACTCAGGCTCTTAGGGTTAGGGTTAGACTCAGGCTCTTAGGGTTAGGGTTAGACTCAGACTCTTAGGGCTAGGTTTAGACTCAGGCTCTTAGGGTTAGGGTTAGACTCAGGCTCTTAGGGTTAGGCTTAGACTCAGGCTCTTCGGGTTAGGGTTAGACTCAGGCTCTTAGGGTTAGGGTTAGACTCAGGCTCTTAGGGTTAGGGTTAGACTCAGGCTCTTAGGGTTAGGGTTAGACTCAGGCTCTTAGGGTTCGGGTTAGACTCAGGCTCTTAGGGTTCGGGTTAGACTCAGGCTCTTAGGGTTAGGGTTAGACTCAGGCTCTTAGGGATCGGGTTAGACTCAGGCTCTTAGGGTTAGGGTTAGACTCAGGCTCTTAGGGTTAGGGTTAGACTCAGGCTCTTAGGGTGAGGGTTAGTCTCAGGCTCTTAGGGTTAGGCTTAGACTCAGGCTCTTAGGGTTAGGGTTAGACTCAGGCTCTTAGGGTGAGGGCTAGACTCAGGCTCTTAGGGTGAGGGTTAGACTCAGGCTCTTAGGGTGAGGGTTAGACTCAGGCTCCTAGGGTTAGGCTTAGACTCAGGCTCTTAGGGTTAGGCTTAGACTCAGGCTCTTAGGGTTAGGGTTAGACTCAGGCTCTTAGGGATCGGGTTAGACTCAGGCTCTTAGGGTTAGGGTTAGACTCAGGCTCTTAGGGTGAGGGTTAGACTCAGGCTCTTAGGGTTAGGGTTAGACTCAGGCTCTTAGGGTGAGGGTTCGACTCAGGCTCTTAGGGTTAGGGTTAGACTCAGGCTCTTAGGGTGAGGGCTAGACTCAGGCTCTTAGGGTGAGGGTTAGACTCAGGCTCTTAGGGTGAGGGTTAGACTCAGGCTCCTAGGGTTAGGCTTAGACTCAGGCTCTTAGGGTT